>NC_133403.1:22630198-22934326 GCF_047511655.1 Castor canadensis
TATTCCTTTCTAAACCAAATTCAATTCTCATAGGAAACAAGGTGCTAGATGCTGCATCTTGTTAAACAGATATTTTTATTTGAAGAGACAGATGTCTTCCTTCAACTCAATGGAAAATGCCTAGTTGGAGCCAACGGCCTCTATCTGCACCTTGAAACACCGAAGTTGCAGGAAGTATTTGTATCAAAACTAGCTCAATTCTCACAGGAAAAGAATGTGCTAGATGGTCCTGCATTGAACAATGAAGGATTTCCTCGAGAGAAACATGTGTTTCATCACCTCCCCTGAATAGGCCTATTTGAAGCACCAGGAGACTTTCACCCCTTTGAAAACTTTCGTTTGCAGGAAATTTTCCTTTCAAAACATCACACAAGTCTCACATGGAAAAAAGGTGCTAGATGCTCCTGCTGCTAACACAGGAGTTTTTCATTTGAGGGATACATGGGTTCCTTCAACTTAGCTGAATAGGCCTATTTGCAACCAAATGAGTGCTTTTCCACCTTGAAAACAATGGTTTACAGGAAATATTCCTTTCACAGCTAACTCAATTCTCAGAGGAATACAATCTGCTAGATGCTACCTTTCTACCATGTATGGTTGTCTTTGGAGAGTTACATGCGTTTCCTCCCCTCACTTGAATAGGCTTATTTGGAGCAAAAAGTGCCCATCTCCACCTCGAATCACCTAATTTTCGGGAAGTATTTCTTTCCAAAGTTAACTCAGTTATCACAGAGAAACAATGTGCTGCTAGCTTCTGCTTCTACACAGATGGATTTCCTTCGAGTGATACATGTGTTTCTTGAAGTAAGATGAATTGCTGGATCTGCAGCCAAATGAGCCTTTTCCATCTGGAAAACTTTGGTTCACAGGAAGTACTCCTTTCAAAAACTTTCTGAGTCTCACGGGATAACAATGTGCTCGAGGCGGCAGACACTTTCATGTCTGGTTTTCTTTGGAGAGATACATATGGTTCTTCAACTCAGGAGAATAGTCCTATTTGGAGCAAACTGATTCCATGTCCCCCTGAAAGACCACGGTTGCAGGAAGTATTCTTTTCCTAAACTTATGCAATTCTCACAGGAAAACAATGTGCTTGGTGCTCCTGCTTCAAACATGGATGGTTTTCCTTTGAGAAATACCTGTGTTTCTTCAACTTAGCCAAGTAGGGCTATTTGGAATAAAATGAGCCTTTTTGACCTTGAAAACTGTGAATTGCAGGAATTACTCTTCTCAAACTCCAATTCAACTCTCAAAGGGAAACATTGTGCTAGATGCTAGAGTTTCTACCATGCATACTTTTCTTTTAGAGGTACATGGACTTCCTCTACTCAGCTGAATAGCCCTAATGGAAGAAATGCAGCCTATGTCCCCCTGCAAACACTTAAGATTCTTGAAGAATTCCTTTCAAAAACGAACACAGTTCTCACAGGAAAACATGTGCTTCTAACATGGATGCTTTTCCTTTGACAGATACATGTGTTTCTTCAACTTAGCTGACTAGGGCTATTTGAAGTGAGGTGAGCCTCCTACTTTGAATATTGATATTTGCAGGGTGCATTGCTTTCAAAGACTAAATGAATTCTCATAGGGAAGCACTGTGCCAGATGTGGCAGTTTCCAACATTGATGGATTTCTTTGCATACATGCGTGTGAATCTTCAATTCACCCAAATAGGCCTATTTCGATTAAGCACATGCTCTCTCCACCTTGAAACGCCTAGGTGGCAGTAAGTATTCCTTTCAAAACTAATTCAACTCTCAAAGGGAAACCATGTGCTAACTGCAAATGCTTGCATCATAGAAGGTTTCCTTTTGAGAGGTCCATGTGTTACATCTCCTTAGGGGAATAGGCCTATTTGGAGCAAAATGATCCTTTCTCCACTTTGAAAACTATGATTTGCAGGACGTATTCCTTTCAAAATGTAACTCCAGTCTCACAAGGAAACAAAGTGGTAGATTCTTTGCATCTAACACAGATTTTGTTCTTTCGCGATACACACATGATTCATCAATTTCCTTGAACTGGCCTATTTGCAAGAAAATGAGACTTTCTCCACTTTGAAAAGTATCAGTTGCTGGAGTTATCCTTCCAAAACCTATGGGAACTCTCACAGGAAAACAATGTGGTTGCAACTCCTGCTTCTATCTAGATGGTTTTCTTTCTAGGAATGCATGTGTTTCATCAACTGAGTTGACTGGGCCTATTTGGAACACAATGAGCCTATGTCCAGCTTGAAAGCTATGATTAGCAGGATGTATTCCTTTCAAAAACTAACTCAATTCTCAAAGGCCAACAATGTGCTAGAAGCTGCGGCTTCCAATATAGGTGATCGTCTTTTTAGCTATACCTGTGTTTCTTCAACTCACCTAAATAGGCCTACTTAGTGCAAACAGAGTCTATCTGCACCTTGAAACACCTACGTGGCAGGAAATAATCCTTTCCAAAACGAATCAATTCTCACAAGAACAAGGTGCTAAACGCTGCAGTTTCTAGCATCCATGGTTTTCTTTGGGGAGGAACATGTGTTACTTCAACTCAGCTGAATAGGCCTATTTGGAGCAAACACAGCCTATCTCCACTTTGAAAGACCAAAGTTGCAGGAAGCAGTCCTTTCCAAAACTGACACAGTTCTCCCTGGAATACAACGTGGTAGATGCTCTGGCTTCTACCATACCTGGTTTCCTTTGCAGAGATACATGGGTTTCTTCAACTCAGCTGAATATACTTGAAAGAAGCAAACAGAGTTTATCTCCACATTCAACCACCTTAGTTCCAGGAAGTATTCCTTTGACAAACTAACCTAATTCTACAGGGAAGCAATGTGGTAGAACCTCCTGGTTCTAACACAGATGATTGACTTTCAAGAGATACTTGTGTTTCTTCAAGTTAGCTGCATAGGCCTCTTTGGAACAAAATGAGTCTTTCGCCACCTAGAAAATACTGATTCGCAGGAGTTATTCCTTTCTAAACCAAATTCAATTCTCATAGGGAAACAAAGTGCTAGATGCTGCACCTTGTTAAACAGATATTTTTATTTGAAGAGACAGATGTCTTCCTTCAACTCAATGGAAAATGCCTTGTTGGAGCCAACGGCATCTATCTGCACCTTGAAACACCGAAGTTGCAGGAACTATTTATATCAAAACTAGCTCAATTCTCACAGGAAAAGAATGTGCTAGATGCTCCTGCATTGAACAATGAAGGATTTCCTCGAGAGACACATGTGTTTCATCACCTCCCCGGAATAGGCCTATTTGAAGCACCAGGAGAATTTCTCCCCTTTGAAAACTTTCATTTGCAGGAAATTTTCCTTTCAAAACATCACACTAGTCTCACATGGAAAAAAGGTGCTAGATGCTCCTGCTGCTAACACAGGTGTTTTTCATTTCAGGGATACATGGGTTCCTTCAACTTAGCTGAATAGGCCTATTTGCAACCAAATGAGTGCTTTTCCACCTTGAAAACAATGGTTTACAGGAAATATTCCTTTCACAACTAACTCAATTCTCAGAGGAATACAATGTGCTAGATGCGACCTTTCTACCATGTATGGTTGTCTTTGGAGAGTTACATGCGTTTCCTCCCCTCACTGGAATAGGCTTATTTGGAGCAAAAAGTGCCCATCTCCACCTCGAATCACCTAATTTTCGCGAAGTATTTCTTTCCAAAGTTAACTCAGTTATCACAGAGAAACAATGTGCTGCTAGCTTCTGCTTCTACACAGATGGATTTCCTTCGAGAGATACATGTGTTTCTTGAAGTAAGATGAATTGGTGGATCTGCAGCCAAATGAGCTTTTTCCATCTGGAAAACTTTGGTTCGCAGGAAGTACTCCTTTCAAAAACTTTCTGAGTCTCACGGGATAACAATGCGCTGGAGGCGACATCCACTTTCATAGCTGGTTTTCTTTGGAGAGATACATATGGTTCTTCAACTCAGGAGAATAGGCCTATTTGGAGCAAACTGAGGCTGTGTCCACCTTGAAAGACCACGGTTGCAAGAAGTATTGTGTTCCTAAACTTACGCAATTCTCACAGGAAAACAATGTGCTAGGTGTTCCTGCTTCAAACATGGATGGTTTTCCTTTGAGAAATACCTGTGTTTCTTCAACTTAGCCAAGTAGGGCTATTTGGAATAAAATGAGCCTTTTTGACCTTGAAAACTGTGAATTGCAGGAATTACTCTTCTCAAACTCCACTTCAACTCGCAAAGGGAAACATTGTGCTAGATGCTAGAGCTTCTACCATGCATACTTTTCTTTTAGAGGTACATGGACTTCCTCTACTCAGCTGAATAGCCCTAATGGAAGAAATGCAGCCTATGTCCCCCTGCAAACACTTAAGATTCTTGAAGAATTCCTTTCAAAAACGAACACAGTTCTCACAGGAAAACATGTGCTTCTAACATGGATGCTTTTCCTTTGACAGATACATGTGTTTCTTCAACTTAGCTGACTAGGGCTATTTGAAGTGAGGTGAGCCTCCTACTTTGAATATTGATATTTGCAGGGTGCATTGCTTTCAAAGACTAAATGATTTCTCATAGGGAAGCACTGTGCCAGATGTGGCAGTTTCTAACATTGATGGATTTCTTTGCATACATGCGTGTGAATCTTCAATTCACCCAAATAGGCCTATTTCGATTAAGCTCATGCTCTGTCCACCTTGAAACGCCTAGGTGGCAGTAAGTATTCCTTTCAAAACTAATTCAACTCTAAAAGGGAAACAATGTGCTAACTGCAAATGCTTGCATCACAGAAGGTTTCCTTTTGAGAGGTCCATGTGTTACATCTCCTTAGGGGAATAGGCCTATTTGGAGCAAAATGATCCTTTCTCCACTTTGAAAACTATGATTTGCAGGACGTATTCCTTTCAAAATGTAACTCCAGTCTCGAAAGGAAACAAAGTGGTAGATTCTTTGCATCTAACACAGATTTTGTTCTTTCGAGATACACACATGATTCATCAACTTCCTTGAACTGGCCTATTTGCAAGAAAATGAGACTTTCTCCACCTTGAAAAGTATCAATTGCTGGAGTTATCCTTCCAAAACCTATGGGAAGTCTCACAGGAAAACAATGTGGTTGCAACTCCTGCTTATATCTAGATGGTTTTCTTTCTAGGAATGCATGTGTTTCATCAACTGAGTTGACTGGGCCTATTTGGAACACAATGAGCCTATGTCCAGCTTGAAAACTATGATTAGCAGGATGTATTCCTTTCAAAAACTAACTCAATTCTCAAAGGCCAACAATGTGCTAGAAGCTGCGGCTTCCAATATAGGTGATTGTCTTTTTAGCTATACCTGTGTTTCTTCAACTCACCTAAATAGGCCTACTTAGTGCAAACAGAGTCTATCTGCACCTTGAAACACCTACGTGGCAGGAAATAATCCTTTCCAAAACGAATCAATTCTCACAAGAACAAGGTGCTAAATGCTGCAGTTTCTAACATCCATGGTTTTCTTTGGGGAGGAACATGTGTTACTTCAACTCAGCTGAATAGGCCTATTTGGAGCAAACACAGCCTATCTCCACTTTGAAAGACCAAAGTTGCAGGAAGCAGTCCTTTCCAAAACTGACACAGTTCTCCCTGGAATACAACGTGGTAGATGCTCCGGCTTCTAACATACATGGTTTTCTTTGCAGAGATACATGGGTTTCTTCAACTCAGCTGAATATACTTGAAAGGAGCAAACAGAGTTTATCTCCACATTCAACCACCTTAGTTCCAGGAAGTATTCCTTTGACAAACTAACCTAATTCTACAGGGAAGCAATGTGGTAGAACCTCCTGGTTCTAACACAGATGATTGACTTTCAAGAGATACTTGTGTTTCTTCAAGTTAGCTGCATAGGCCTCTTTGGAACAAAATGAGTCTTTCGCCACCTAGAAAATACTGATTCGCAGGAGTTATTCCTTTCTAAACCAAATTCAATTCTCATAGGGAAACAAAGTGCTAGATGCTGCACCTTGTTAAACAGATATTTTTATTTGAAGAGACAGATGTCTTCCTTCAACTCAATGGAAAATGCCTTGTTGGAGCCAACGGCATCTATCTGCACCTTGAAACACCGAAGTTGCAGGAACTATTTGTATCAAAACTAGCTCAATTCTCACAGGAAAAGAATGTGCTAGATGCTCCTGCATTGAACAATGAAGGATTTCCTCGAGAGACACATGTGTTTCATCACCTCCCCTGAATAGGCCTATTTGAAGCACCAGGAGAATTTCTCCCCTTTGAAAACTTTCCTTTGCAGGAAATTTTCCTTTCAAAACATCACACAAGTCTCACATGGAAAAAAGGTGCTAGATGCTCCTGCTGCTAACACAGGTGTTTTTCATTTCAGGGATACATGGGTTCCTTCAACTTAGCTGAATAGGCCTATTTGCAACCAAATGAGTGCTTTTCCACCTTGAAAACAATGGTTTACAGGAAATATTCCTTTCACAACTAACTCAATTCTCAGAGGAATACAATGTGCTAGATACGACCTTTCTACCATGTATGGTTGTCTTCGGAGAGTTACATGCGTTTCCTCCCCTCACTGGAATAGGCTTATTTGGAGCAAAAAGTACCCATCTCCACCTCGAATCACCTAATTTTCGGGAAGTATTTCTTTCCAAAGTTAACTCAGTTATCACAGAGAAACAATGTGCTGCTAGCTTCTGCTTCTACACAGATGGATTTCCTTCGAGAGATACATGTGTTTCTTGAAGTAAGATGAATTGGTGGATTTGCAGCCAAATGAGCCTTTTCCATCTGGAAAACTTTGGTTCGCAGGAAGTACTCCTTTCAAAAACTTTCTGAGTCTCACGGGATAACAATGCGCTGGAGGTGGCATCCACTTTCATAGCTGGTTTTCTTTGGAGAGATACATATGGTTCTTCAACTCAGGAGAATAGGCCTATTTGGAGCAAACTGAGGCTGTGTCCACCTTGAAAGACCACGGTTGCAGGAAGTATTCTTTTCCTAAACTTACGCAATTCTCACAGGAAAACCATGTGCTAGTTGTTCCTGCTTCAAACATGGATGGTTTTCCTTTGAGAAATACCTGTGTTTCTTCAACTTAGCCAAGTAGGGCTATTTGGAATAAAATGAGCCTTTTTGACCTTGAAAACTGTGAATTGCAGGAATTACTCTTCTCAAACTCCACTTCAACTCGCAAAGGGAAACATTGTGCTAGATGCTAGAGCTTCTACCATGCATACTTTTCTTTTAGAGGTACATGGACTTCCTCTACTCAGCTGAATGGCCCTAATGGAAGAAATGCAGCCTATGTCCCCCTGCAAACACTTAAGATTCTTGAAGAATTCCTTTCAAAAACGAACACAGTTCTCACAGGAAAACATGTGCTTCTAACATGGATGCTTTTCCTTTGACAGATACATGTGTTTCTTCAACTTAGCTGACTAGGGCTATTTGAAGTGAGGTGAGCCTCCTACTTTGAATATTGATATTTGCAGGGTGCATTGTTTTCAAACACTAAATGAATTCTCATAGGGAAGCACTGTGCCAGATGTGGCAGTTTCTAACATTGATGGATTTCTTTGCATACATGCGTGTGAATCTTCAATTCACCCAAATAGGCCTATTTCGATTAAGCACATGCTCTGTCCACCTTGAAACGCCTAGGTGGCAGTAAGTATTCCTTTCAAAACTAACTCAAGTCTCAAAGGGAAACAATGTGCTAACTGCAAATGCTTGCATCACAGAAGGTTTCCTTTTGAGAGGTCCATGTGTTACATCTCCTTAGGGGAATAGGCCTATTTGGAGCAAAATGATCCTTTCTCCACTTTGAAAACTATGATTTGCAGGACGTATTCCTTTCAAAATGTAACTCCAGTCTCACAAGGAAACAAAGTGGTAGATTCTTTGCATCTAACACAGATTTTGTTCTTTCGAGATACACACATGATTCATCAACTTTCTTGAACTGGCCTATTTGCAAGAAAATGAGACTTTCTCCACCTTGAAAAGTATCAATTGCAGGAGTTATCCTTCGAAAACCTATGGGAACTCTCACAGGAAAACAATGTGGTTGCAACTCCTGCTTCTATCTAGATGGTTTTCTTTCTAGGAATGCATGTGTTTCATCAACTGAGTTGACTGGGCCTATTTGGAACACAATGAGCCTATGTCCAGCTTGAAAACTATGATTAGCAGGATGTATTCCTTTCAAAAACTAACTCAATTCTCAAAGGCCAGCAATGTGCTAGAAGCTGCGGCTTCCAATATAGGTGATTGTCTTTTTAGCTATACCTGTGTTTCTTCAACTCACCTAAGTAGGCCTTTTTAATGCAAACAGAGTCTATTTGCACCTTGAAACACCTACGTGGCAGGAAATAATCCTTTCCAAAACGAATCAATTCTCACAAGAACAAGGTGCTAAATGCTGCAGTTTCTAGCATCCATGGTTTTCTTTGGGGAGGAACATGTGTTACTTCAACTCAGCTGAATAGGCCTATTTGGAGCAAACACAGCCTATCTCCACTTTGAAAGACCAAAGTTGCAGGAAGCAGTCCTTTCCAAAACTGACACAGATCTTCCTGGAATACAATGTGGTAGATGCTCCGGCTTCTAACATACATGGTTTTCTTTGCAGAGATACATGGGTTTCTTCAACTCAGCTGAATATACTTGAAAGGAGCAAACAGGGCCTATCTCCACCTACACCCACCTTAGTTCCAGGAAGTATTCCTTTGACAAACTAACCTAATTCTACAGGGAAGCAATGTGGTAGAACCTCCTGGTTCTAACACAGATGATTGACTTTCAAGAGATACTTGTGTTTCTTCAAGTTAGCTGCATAGGCCTCTATGGAACAAAATGAGTCTTTCGTCACATAGAAAATACTGATTCGCAGGAGTTATTCCTTTCTAAACCAAATTCAATTCTCATAGGGAAACAAAGTGCTAGATGCTGCACCTTGTTAAACAGATATTTTTATTTGAAGAGACAGATGTCTTCCTTCAACTCAATGGAAAATGCCTAGTTGGAGCCAACGGCATCTATCTGTACCTTGAAACACCGAAGTTGCAGGAACTATTTGTATCAAAACTAGCTCAATTCTCACAGGAAAAGAATGTGTTAGATGCTCCTGCATTGAACAATGAAGGATTTCCTCGAGAGACACATGTGTTTCATCACCTCCCCTGAATAGGCCTATTTGAAGCACCAGGAGAATTTCTCCCCTTTGAAAACTTTCGTTTGCAGGAAATTTTCCTTTCAAAACATCACACAAGTCTCACATGGAAAAAAGGTGCTAGATGCTCCTGCTGCTAACACAGGTGTTTTTCATTTCAGAGATACATGGGTTCCTTCAACTTAGCTGAATAGGCCTACTTGCAACCAAATGAGTGCTTTTCCACATTGAAAACAATGGTTTACAGGAAATATTCCTTTCACAACTAACTCAATTCTCAGCGGAATACAATGTGCTAGATGCGACCTTTCTACCATGTATGGTTGTCTTCGGAGAGTTACATGCGTTTCCTCCCCTCACTGGAATAGGCTTATTTGGAGCAAAAAGTGCCCATCTCCACCTCGAATCACCTAATTTTCGGGAAGTATTTCTTTCCAAAGTTAACTCAGTTATCACAGAGAAACAATGTGCTGCTAGCTTCTGCTTCTACACAGATGGATTTCCTTCGAGAGATACATGTGTTTCTTGAAGTAAGATGAATTGGTGGATCTGCAGCCAAATGAGCCTTTTCCATCTGGAAAACTTTGGTTCGCAGGAAGTACTCCTTTCAAAAACTTTCTGAGTCTCACGGGATAACAATGCGCTGGAGGCGGCATCCACATTCATAGCTGGTTTTCTTTGGAGAGATACATATGGTTCTTCAACTCAGGAGAATAGGCCTATTTGGAGCAAACTGAGGCTGTGTCCACCTTGAAAGACCACGGTTGCAGGAAGTATTGTGTTCCTAAACTTACGCAATTCTCACAGGAAAACAATGTGCTAGGTGTTCCTGCTTCAAACATGGATGGTTTTCCTTTGAGAAATACCTGTGTTTCTTCAACTTAGCCAAGTAGGGCTATTTGGAATAAAATGAGCCTTTTTGACCTTGAAAAGTGTGAATTGCAGGAATTACTCTTCTCAAACTCCAATTCAACTCGCAAAGGGAAACATTGGGCTAGATGCTAGAGCTTCTACCATGCATACTTTTCTTTTAGAGGTACATGGACTTCCTCTACTCAGCTGAATAGCACTAATGGAAGAAATGCAGCCTATGTCCCTCTGCAAACACTTAAGATTCTTGAAGAATTCCTTTCAAAACTATCACAGTTCTCACAGGAAAACATGTGCTTCTAACATGGATGCTTTTCCTTGGACAGATACATGTGTTTCTTCAACTTAGCTGACTAGGGCTATTTGAAGTGAGGTGAGCCTCCTACTTTGAATATTGATATTTGCAGGGTGCATTGCTTTCAAAGACTAAATGAATTCTCATAGGGAAGCAGTGTGCCAGATGTGGCAGTTTCTAACATTGATGGATTTCTTTGCATACATGCGTGTGAATCTTCAATTCACCCAAATAGGCCTATTTCGATTAAGCACATGCTCTGTCCACCTTGAAACGCCTAGGTGGCAGTAAGTATTCCTTTCAAAACTAACTCAAGTCTCAAAGGGAAACAATGTGCTAACTGCAAATGCTTGCATCACAGAAGGTTTCCTTTTGAGAGGTCCATGTGTTACATCTCCTTAGGGGAATAGGCCTATTTGGAGCAAAATGATCCTTTCTCCACTTTGAAAACTATGATTTGCAGGACGTATTCCTTTCAAAATGTAACTCCAGTCTCAGAAAGAAACAAAGTGGTAGATTCTTTGCATCTAACACAGATTTTGTTCTTTCGCGATACACACATGATTCGTCAACTTCCTTGAACTGGCCTATTTGCAAGAAAATGAGACATTCTCCACCTTGAAAAGTATCAATTGCTGGAGTTATCCTTCCAAAACCTATGGGAACTCTCACAGGAAAACAATGTGGTTGCAACTCCTGCTTCTATCTAGATGGTTTTCTTTCTAGGAATGCATGTGTTTCATCAACTGAGTTGACTGGGCCTATTTGGAACACAATGAGCCTATGTCCAGCTTGAAAACTATGATTAGCAGGATGTATTCCTTTCAAAAACTAACTCAATTCTCAAAGGCCAACAATGTGCTAGAAGCTGCGGCTTCCAATATAGGTGATTGTCTTTTTAGCTATACCTGTGTTTCTTCAACTCAACTAAATAGGCCTACTTAGTGCAAACAGAGTCTATCTGCACCTTGAAACACCTACGTGGCAGGAAATAATCCTTTCCAAAACGAATCAATTCTCACAAGAACAAGGTGCTAAATGCTGCAGTTTCTAGCATCCATGGTTTTCTTTGGGGAGGAACATGTGTTACTTCAACTCAGCTGAATAGGCCTATTTGGAGCAAACACAGCCTATCTCCACTTTGAAAGACCAAAGTTGCAGGAAGCAGTCCTTTCCAAAACTGACACAGTTCTCCCTGGAATATAATGTGGTAGATGCTCCGGCTTCTAACATACATGGTTTTCTTTGCAGAGATACATGGGTTTCTTCAACTCAGCTGAATATACTTGAAAGGAGCAAACAGAGTCTATCTCCACCTTCAACCACCTTAGTTCCAGGAAGTATTCCTTTGACAAACTAACCTAATTCTACAGGGAAGCAATGTGGTAGAACCTCCTGGTTCTAACACAGATGATTGACTTTCAAGAGATACTTGTGTTTCTTCAAGTTAGCTGCATAGGCCTCTTTGGAACAAAATGAGTCTTTCGCCACCTAGAAAATACTGATTGGCAGGAATTATTCCTTTCTAAACCAAATTCAATTCTCATAGGGAAACAAAGTGCTAGATGCTGCATCTTGTTAAACAGATATTTTTATTTGAAGAGACAGATGTCTTCCTTCAACTCAATGGAAAATGCCTAGTTGGAGCCAACGGCATCTATCTGCACCTTGAAACACCGAAGTTGCAGGAAGTATTTGTATCAAAACTAGCTCAATTCTCCCAGGAAAAGAATGTGCTAGATGCTCCTGCATTGAACAATGAAGGATTTCCTCGAGAGACACATGTGCTTCATCACCTCCCCTGAATAGGCCTATTTGAAGCACCAGGAGAATTTCTCCCCTTTGAAAACTTTCGTTTGCAGGAAATTTTCCTTTCAAAACATCACACAAGTCTCACATGGAAAAAAGGTGCTAGATGCTCCTGCTGCTAACACAGGTGTTTTTCATTTCAGAGATACATGGGTTCCTTCAACTTAGCTGAATAGGCCTACTTGCAACCAAATGAGTGCTTTTCCACATTGAAAACAATGGTTTACAGGAAATATTCCTTTCACAACTAACTCAATTCTCAGCAGAATACAATGTGCTAGATGCGACCTTTCTACCATGTATGGTTGTCTTCGGAGAGTTACATGCGTTTCCTCCCCTCACTGGAATAGGCTTATTTGGAGCAAAAAGTGCCCATCTCCACCTCGAATCACCTAATTTTCGGGAAGTATTTCTTTCCAAAGTTAACTCAGTTATCACAGAGAAACAATGTGCTGCTAGCTTCTGCTTCTACACAGATGGATTTCCTTCGAGAGATACATGTGTTTCTTGAAGTAAGATGAATTGGTGGATCTGCAGCCAAATGAGCCTTTTCCATCTGGAAAACTTTGGTTCGCAGGAAGTACTCCTTTCAAAAACTTTCTGAGTCTCACGGGATAACAATGCGCTGGAGGCGGCATCCACATTCATAGCTGGTTTTCTTTGGAGAGATACATATGGTTCTTCAACTCAGGAGAATAGGCCTATTTGGAGCAAACTGAGGCTGTGTCCACCTTGAAAGACCACGGTTGCAGGAAGTATTGTGTTCCTAAACTTACGCAATTCTCACAGGAAAACAATGTGCTAGGTGTTCCTGCTTCAAACATCGATGGTTTTCCTTTGAGAAATACCTGTGTTTCTTCAACTTAGCCAAGTAGGGCTATTTGGAATAAAATGAGCCTTTTTGACCTTGAAAACTGTGAATTGCAGGAATTACTCTTCTCAAACTCCAATTCAACTCGCAAAGGGAAACATTGGGCTAGATGCTAGAGCTTCTACCATGCATACTTTTCTTTTAGAGGTACATGGACTTCCTCTACTCAGCTGAATAGCCCTAATGGAAGAAATACAGCCTATGTCCCCCTGCAAACACTTAAGATTCTTGAAGAATTCCTTTCAAAAACGAACACAGTTCTCACAGGAAAACATGTGCTTCTAACATGGATGCTTTTCCTTTGACAGATACATGTGTTTCTTCAACTTAGCTGACTAGGGCTATTTGAAGTGAGGTGAGCCTCCTACTTTGAATATTGATATTTGCAGGGTGCATTGCTTTCAAAGACTAAATGAATTCCCATAGGGAAGCACTGTGCCAGATGTGGCAGTTTCCAACATTGATGGGTTTCTTTGCATACATGCGTGTGAATCTTCAATTCACCCAAATAGGCCTATTTCGATTAAGCACATGCTCTCTCCACCTTGAAACGCCTAGGTGGCAGTAAGTATTCCTTTCAAAACTAACTCAAGTCTCAAAGGGAAACCATGTGCTAACTGCAAATGCTTGCATCATAGAAGGTTTCCTTTTGAGAGGTCCATGTGTTACATCTCCTTAGGGGAATAGGCCTATTTGGAGCAAAATGATCCTTTCTCCACTTTGAAAACTATGATTTGCAGGACGTATTCCTTTCAAAATGTAACTCCAGTCTCACAAGGAAACAAAGTGGCAGATTCTTTGCATCTAACACAGATTTTGTTCTTTCGCGATACACACATGATTCATCAATTTCCTTGAACTGGCCTATTTGCAAGAAAATGAGACTTTCTCCACTTTGAAAAGTATCAGTTCCTGGAGTTATCCTTCCAAAACCTATGGGAACTCTCACAGGAAAACAATGTGGTTGCAACTCCTGCTTCTATCTAGATGTTTTTCTTTCTAGGAATGCATGTGTTTCATCAACTGAGTTGACTGGGCCTATTTGGAACACAATGAGCCTATGTCCAGCTTGAAAACTATGATTAGCAGGATGTATTCCTTTCAAAAACTAACTCAATTCTCAAAGGCCAACAATGTGCTAGAAGCTGCGGCTTCGAATATAGGTGATTGTCTTTTTAGCTATACCTGTGTTTCTTCAACTCACCTAAATAGGCCTACTTAGTGCAAACAGAGTCTATCTGCACCTTGAAACACCTACGTGGCAGGAAATAATCCTTTCCAAAACGAATCAATTCTCACAAGAACAAGGTGCTAAATGCTGCAGTTTCTAGCATCCATGGTTTTCTTTGGGGAGGAACATGTGTTACTTCAACTCAGCTGAATAGGCCTATTTGGAGCAAACACAGCCTATCTCCACTTTGAAAGACCAAAGTTGCAGGAAGCAGTCCTTTCCAAAACTGACACAGTTCTCCCTGGAATACAATGTGGTAGATGCTCCGGCTTCTACCATACCTGGTTTTCTTTGCAGAGATACATGGGTTTCTTCAACTCAGCTGAATATACTTGAAAGGAGCAAACAGAGTCTATCTCCACCTTCAACCACCTTAGTTCCAGGAAGTATTCCTTTGACAAACTAACCTAATTCTACAGGGAAGCAATGTGGTAGAACCTCCTGGTTCTAACACAGATGATTGACTTTCAAGAGATACTTGTGTTTCTTCAAGTTAGCTGCATAGGCCTCTTTGGAACAAAATGAGTCTTTCGCCACCTAGAAAATACTGATTCGCAGGAGTTATTCCTTTCTAAACCAAATTCAATTCTCATAGGGAAACAAAGTGCTAGGTGCTGCATCTTGTTAAACAGATATTTTTATTTGAAGAGACAGATGTCTTCCTTCAACTCAATGGAAAATGCCTAGTTGGAGCAAACGGCCTCTATCTGCACGTTGAAACACCGAAGTTACAGGAACTATTTGTATCAAAACTAGCTCAATTCTCACAGGAAAAGAATGTGCTAGATGCTCCTGCATTGAACAATGAAGGATTTCCTCGAGAGACACATGTGTTTCATCACCTCCCCGGAAAAGGCCTATTTGAAGCACCAGGAGAATTTCTCCCCTTTGAAAACTTTCCTTTGCAGGAAATTTTCCTTTCAAAACATCACACAAGTCTCACATGGAAAAAAGGTGCTAGATGCTCCTGCTGCTAACACAGGTGTTTTTCATTTCAGGGATACATGGGTTCCTTCAACTTAGCTGAATAGGCCTATTTGCAACCAAATGAGTGCTTTTCCACCTTGAAAACAATGGTTTACAGGAAATATTCCTTTCACAACTAACTCAATTCTCAGAGGAATACAATGTGCTAGATACGACCTTTCTAGCATGTATGGTTGTCTTCGGAGAGTTACATGCGTTTCCTCCCCTCACTGGAATAGGCTTATTTGGAGCAAAAAGTACCCATCTCCAACTCGAATCACCTAATTTTCGGGAAGTATTTCTTTCCAAAGTTAACTCAGTTATCACAGAGAAACAATGTGCTGCTAGCTTCTGCTTCTACACAGATGGATTTCCTTCGAGAGATACATGTGTTTCTTGAAGTAAGATGAATTGGTGGATTTGCAGCCAAATGAGCCTTTTCCATCTGGAAAACTTTGGTTCGCAGGAAGTACTCCTTTCAAAAACTTTCTGAGTCTCACGGGATAACAATGCGCTGGAGGCGGCATCCACTTTCATAGCTGGTTTTCTTTGGAGAGATACATATGGTTCTTCAACTCAGGAGAATAGGCCTATTTGGAGCAAACTGAGGCTGTGTCCACCTTGAAAGACCACGGTTGCAGGAAGTATTGTGTTCCTAAACTTACGCAATTCTCACAGGAAAACAATGTGCTAGGTGTTCCTGCTTCAAACATGGATGGTTTTCCTTTGAGAAATACCTGTGTTTCTTCAACTTAGCCAAGTAGGGCTATTTGGAATAAAATGAGCCTTTTTGACCTTGAAAACTGTGAATTGCAGGAATTACTCTTCTCAAACTCCAATTCAACTCGCAAAAGGAAACATTGGGCTAGATGCTAGAGCTTCTACCATGCATACTTTTCTTTTAGAGGTACATGGACTTCCTCTACTCAGCTGAATAGCCCTAATGGAAGAAATGCAGCCTATGTCCCTCTGCAAACACTTAAGATTCTTGAAGAATTCCTTTCAAAACTATCACAGTTCTCACAGGAAAACATGTGCTTCTAACATGGATGCTTTTCCTTGGACAGATACATGTGTTTCTTCAACTTAGCTGACTAGGGCTATTTGAAGTGAGGTGAGCCTCCTACTTTGAATATTGATATTTGCAGGGTGCATTGCTTTCAAAGACTAAATGAATTCTCCTAGGGAAGCAGTGTGCCAGATGTGTCAGTTTCTAACATTGATGGATTTCTTTGCATACATGCGTGTGAATCTTCAATTCACCCAAATAGGCCTATTTCGATTAAGCACATGCTCTGTCCACCTTGAAACGCCTAGGTGGCAGTAAGTATTCCTTTCAAAACTAACTCAAGTCTCAAAGGGAAACAATGTGCTAACTGCAAATGCTTGCATCACAGAAGGTTTCCTTTTGAGAGGTCCATGTGTTACATCTCCTTAGGGGAATAGGCCTATTTGGAGCAAAATGATCCTTTCTCCACTTTGAAAACTATGATTTGCAGGACGTATTCCTTTCAAAATGTAACTCCAGTCTCAGAAAGAAACAAAGTGGTAGATTCTTTGCATCTAACACAGATTTTGTTCTTTCGCGATACACACATGATTCATCAACTTCCTTGAACTGGCCTATTTGCAAGAAAATGAGACATTCTCCACCTTGAAAAGTATCAATTGCTGGAGTTATCCTTCCAAAACCTATGGGAACTCTCACAGGAAAACAATGTGGTTGCAACTCCTGCTTCTATCTAGATGGTTTTCTTTCTAGGAATGCATGTGTTTCATCAACTGAGTTGACTGGGCCTATTTGGAACACAATGAGCCTATGTCCAGCTTGAAAACTATGATTAGCAGGATGTATTCCTTTCAAAAACTAACTCAATTCTCAAAGGCCAACAATGTGCTAGAAGCTGCGGCTTCCAATATAGGTGATTGTCTTTTTAGCTATACCTGTGTTTCTTCAACTCAACTAAATAGGCCTACTTAGTGCAAACAGAGTCTATCTGCACCTTGAAACACCTACGTTGCAGGAAATAATCCTTTCCAAAACGAATCAATTCTCACAAGAACAAGGTGCTAAATGCTGCAGTTTCTAGCATCCATGGTTTTCTTTGGGGAGGAACATGTGTTACTTCAACTCAGCTGAATAGGCCTATTTGGAGCAAACACAGCCTATCTCCACTTTGAAAGACCAAAGTTGCAGGAAGCAGTCCTTTCCAAAACTGACACAGTTCTCCCTGGAATATAATGTGGTAGATGCTCCGGCTTCTACCATACATGGTTTTCTTTGCAGAGATACATGGGTTTCTTCAACTCAGCTGAATATACTTGAAAGGAGCAAACAGAGTCTATCTCCACCTTCAACCACCTTAGTTCCAGGAAGTATTCCTTTGACAAACTAACCTAATTCTACAGGGAAGCAATGTGGTAGAACCTCCTGGTTCTAACACAGATGATTGACTTTCAAGAGATACTTGTGTTTCTTCAAGTTAGCTGCATAGGCCTCTTTGGAACAAAATGAGTCTTTCGCCACCTAGAAAATACTGATTGGCAGGAGTTATTCCTTTCTAAACCAAATTCAATTCTCATAGGGAAACAAAGTGCTAGATGCTGCATCTTGTTAAACAGATATTTTTATTTGAAGAGACAGATGTCTTCCTTCAACTCAATGGAAAATGCCTAGTTGGAGCCAACGGCATCTATCTGCACCTTGAAACACCGAAGTTGCAGGAAGTATTTGTATCAAAACTAGCTCAATTCTCCCAGGAAAAGAATGTGCTAGATGCTCCTGCATTGAACAATGAAGGATTTCCTCGAGAGACACATGTGCTTCATCACCTCCCCTGAATAGGCCTATTTGAAGCACCAGGAGAATTTCTCCCCTTTGAAAACTTTCGTTTGCAGGAAATTTTCCTTTCAAAACATCACACAAGTCTCACATGGAAAAAAGGTGCTAGATGCTCCTGCTGCTAACACAGGTGTTTTTCATTTCAGAGATACATGGGTTCCTTCAACTTAGCTGAATAGGCCTACTTGCAACCAAATGAGTGCTTTTCCACATTGAAAACAATGGTTTACAGGAAATATTCCTTTCACAACTAACTCAATTCTCAGCAGAATACAATGTGCTAGATGCGACCTTTCTACCATGTATGGTTGTCTTCGGAGAGTTACATGCGTTTCCTCCCCTCACTGGAATAGGCTTATTTGGAGCAAAAAGTGCCCATCTCCACCTCGAATCACCTAATTTTCGGGAAGTATTTCTTTCCAAAGTTAACTCAGTTATCACAGAGAAACAATGTGCTGCTAGCTTCTGCTTCTACACAGATGGATTTCCTTCGAGAGATACATGTGTTTCTTGAAGTAAGATGAATTGGTGGATCTGCAGCCAAATGAGCCTTTTCCATCTGGAAAACTTTGGTTCGCAGGAAGTACTCCTTTCAAAAACTTTCTGAGTCTCACGGGATAACAATGCGCTGGAGGCGGCATCCACATTCATAGCTGGTTTTCTTTGGAGAGATACATATGGTTCTTCAACTCAGGAGAATAGGCCTATTTGGAGCAAACTGAGGCTGTGTCCACCTTGAAAGACCACGGTTGCAGGAAGTATTGTGTTCCTAAACTTACGCAATTCTCACAGGAAAACAATGTGCTAGGTGTTCCTGCTTCAAACATGGATGGTTTTCCTTTGAGAAATACCTGTGTTTCTTCAACTTAGCCAAGTAGGGCTATTTGGAATAAAATGAGCCTTTTTGACCTTGAAAACTGTGAATTGCAGGAATTACTCTTCTCAAACTCCAATTCAACTCGCAAAGGGAAACATTGGGCTAGATGCTAGAGCTTCTACCATGCATACTTTTCTTTTAGAGGTACATGGACTTCCTCTACTCAGCTGAATAGCCCTAATGGAAGAAATACAGCCTATGTCCCCCTGCAAACACTTAAGATTCTTGAAGAATTCCTTTCAAAACTATCACAGTTCTCACAGGAAAACATGTGCTTCTAACATGGATGCTTTTCCTTTGACACATACATGTGTTTCTTCAACTTAGCTGACTAGGGCTATTTGAAGTGAGGTGAGCCTCCTACTTTGAATATTGATATTTGCAGGGTGCATTGCTTTCAAAGACTAAATGAATTCTCATAGGGAAGCAGTGTGCCAGATATGGCAGTTTCTAACATTGATGGATTTCTTTGCATACATGCGTGTGAATCTTCAATTCACCCAAATAGGCCTATTTCGATTAAGCACATGCTCTGTCCACCTTGAAACGCCTAGGTGGCAGTAAGTATTCCTTTCAAAACTAACTCAAGTCTCAAAGGGAAACAATGTGCTAACTGCAAATGCTTGCATCACAGAAGGTTTCCTTTTGAGAGGTCCATGTGTTACATCTCCTTAGGGGAATAGGCCTATTTGGAGCAAAATGATCCTTTCTCCACTTTGAAAACTATGATTTGCAGGACGTATTCCTTTCAAAATGTAACTCCAGTCTCAGAAAGAAACAAAGTGGTAGATTCTTTGCATCTAACACAGATTTTGTTCTTTCGCGATACACACATGATTCATCAACTTCCTTGAACTGGCCTATTTGCAAGAAAATGAGACTTTCTCCACCTTGAAAAGTATCAATTGCTGGAGTTATCCTTCCAAAACCTATGGGAACTCTCACAGGAAAACAATGTGGTTGCAACTCCTGCTTCTATCTAGATGGTTTTCTTTCTAGGAATGCATGTGTTTCATCAACTGAGTTGACTGGGCCTATTTGGAACACAATGAGCCTATGTCCAGCTTGAAAACTATGATTAGCAGGATGTATTCCTTTCAAAAACTAACTCAATTCTCAAAGGCCAACAATGTGCTAGAAGCTGCGGCTTCCAATATAGGTGATTGTCTTTTTAGCTATACCTGTGTTTCTTCAACTCAACTAAATAGGCCTACTTAGTGCAAACAGAGTCTATCTGCACCTTGAAACACCTACGTGGCAGGAAATAATCCTTTCCAAAACGAATCAATTCTCACAAGAACAAGGTGCTAAATGCTGCAGTTTCTAGCATCCATGGTTTTCTTTGGGGAGGAACATGTGTTACTTCAACTCAGCTGAATAGGCCTATTTGGAGCAAACACAGCCTATCTCCACTTTGAAAGACCAAAGTTGCAGGAAGCAGTCCTTTCCAAAACTGACACAGTTCTCCCTGGAACATAATGTGGTAGATGCTCCGGCTTCTACCATACATGGTTTTCTTTGCAGAGATACATGGGTTTCTTCAACTCAGCTGAATATACTTGAAAGGAGCAAACAGAGTCTATCTCCACCTTCAACCACCTTAGTTCCAGGAAGTATTCCTTTGACAAACTAACCTAATTCTACAGGGAAGCAATGTGGTAGAACCTCCTGGTTCTAACACAGATGATTGACTTTCAAGAGATACTTGTGTTTCTTCAAGTTAGCTGCATAGGCCTCTTTGGAACAAAATGAGTCTTTCGCCACCTAGAAAATACTGATTGGCAGGAGTTATTCCTTTCTAAACCAAATTCAATTCTCATAGGGAAACAAAGTGCTAGATGCTGCATCTTGTTAAACAGATATTTTTATTTGAAGAGACAGATGTCTTCCTTCAACTCAATGGAAAATGCCTAGTTGGAGCCAACGGCATCTATCTGCACCTTGAAACACCGAAGTTGCAGGAAGTATTTGTATCAAAACTAGCTCAATTCTCCCAGGAAAAGAATGTGCTAGATGCTCCTGCATTGAACAATGAAGGATTTCCTCGAGAGACACATGTGTTTCATCACCTCCCCTGAATAGGCCTATTTGAAGCACCAGGAGAATTTCTCCCCTTTGAAAACTTTCGTTTGCAGGAAATTTTCCTTTCAAAACATCACACAAGTCTCACATGGAAAAAAGGTGCTAGATGCTCCCGCTGCTAACACAGGTGTTTTTCATTTCACGGATACATGGGTTCCTTCAACTTAGCTGAATAGGCCTATTTGCAACCAAATGAGTGCTTTTCCACCTTGAAAACAATGGTTTAAAGGAAATATTCCTTTCACAACTAACTCAATTCTCAGAGGAATACAATGTGCTAGATGCGACCTTTCTACCATGTATGGTTGTCTTTGGAGAGTTACATGCGTTTCCTCCCCTCACTGGAATAGGCTTATTTGGAGCAAAAAGTGCCCATCTCCACCTCGAATCACCTAATTTTCACGAACTATTTCTTTCCAAAGTTAACTCAGTTATCACAGAGAAACAATGTGCTGCTAGCTTCTGCTTCTACACAGATGGATTGCCTTTGAGAGATACATGTGTTTCTTGAAGTAAGATGAATTGGTGGATCTGCAGCCAAATGAGCCTTTTCCATCTGGAAAACTTTGCTTCGCAGGAAGTACTCCTTTCAAAAACTTTCTGAGTCTCACGGGATAACAATGCACTGGAGGCGGCATCCACTTTCATAGCTGGTTTTCTTTGGAGAGATACATATGGTTCTTCAACTCAGGAGAATAGGCCTATTTGGAGCAAACTGAGGCTGTGTCCACCTTGAAAGACCACGGTTGCAGGAAGTATTGTGTTCCTAAACTTACGCAATTCTCACAGGAAAACAATGTGCTAGGTGTTCCTGCTTCAAACATGGATGGTTTTCCTTTGAGAAATACCTGTGTTTCTTCAACTTAGCCAAGTAGGGCTATTTGGAATAAAATGAGCCTTTTTGACCTTGAAAACTGTGAATTGCAGGAATTACTCTTCTCAAACTCCAATTCAACTCTCAAAGGGAAACATTGGGCTAGATGCTAGAGCTTCTACCATGCATACTTTTCTTTTAGAGGTACATGGACTTCCTCTACTCAGCTGAATAGCCCTAATGGAAGAAATGCAGCCTATGTCCCCCTGCAAACACTTAAGATTCTTGAAGAATTCCTTTCAAAAACGAACACAGTTCTCACAGGAAAACATGTGCTTCTAACATGGATGCTTTTCCTTTGTCAGATACATGTGTTTCTTCAACTTAGCTGACTAGGGCTATTTGAAGTGAGGTGAGCCTCCTACTTTGAATATTGATATTTGCAGGGTGCATTGCTTTCAAAGACTAAATGAATTCTCATAGGGAAGCACTGTGCCAGATGTGGCAGTTTCTAACATTGATGGATTTCTTTGCATACATGCGTGTGAATCTTCAATTCACCCAAATAGGGCTATTTCGATTAAGCACATGCTCTGTCCACCTTGAAACGCCTAGGTGGCAGTAAGTATTCCTTTCAAAACTAACTCAAGTCTCAAAGGGAAACAATGTGCTAACTGCAAATGCTTGCATCACAGAAGGTTTCCTTTTGAGAGGTCCATGTGTTACATCTCCTTAGGGGAATAGGCCTATTTGAAGCAAAATGATCCTTTCTCCACTTTGAAAACTATGATTTGCAGGACGTATTCCTTTCAAAATGTAACTCTAGTCTCACAAAGAAACAAAGTGGTAGATTCTTTGCATCTAACACAGATTTTGTTCCTTCGAGATACACACATGATTCATCAACTTCCTTGAACTGGCCTATTTGCAAGAAAATGAGACTTTCTCCACCTTGAAAAGTATCAATTGCTGGAGTTATCCTTCCAAAACCTATGGGAACTCTCACAGGAAAACAATGTGGTTGCAACTCCTGCTTCTATCTAGATGGTTTTCTTTCTAGGAATGCATGTATTTCATCAACTGAGTTGACTGGGCCTATTTGGAACACAATGAGCCTATGTCCAGCTTGAAAACTATGATTAGCAGGATGTATTCCTTTCAAAAACTAACTCAATTCTCAAAGGCCAACAATGTGCTAGAAGCTGCGGCTTCCAATATAGGTGATTGTCTTTTTAGCTATACCTGTGTTTCTTCAACTCACCTAAGTAGGCCTTTTTAATGCAAACAGAGTCTATCTGCACCTTGAAACACCTACGTGGCAGGAAATAATCCTTTCCAAAACGAATCAATTCTCACAAGAACAAGGTGCTAAATGCTGCAGTTTCTAGCATCCATGGTTTTCTTTGGGGAGGAACATGTGTTACTTCAACTCAGCTGAATAGGCCTATTTGGAGCAAACACAGCCTATCTCCACTTTGAAAGACCAAAGTTGCAGGAAGCAGTCCTTTCCAAAACTGACACAGTTCTCCCTGGAATATAATGTGGTAGATGCTCCGGCTTCTACCATACATGGTTTTCTTTGCAGAGATTCATGGGTTTCTTCAACTCAGCTGAATATACTTGAAAGGAGCAAACAGAGCCTATCTCCACCTTCACCCACCTTAGTTCCAGGAAGTATTCCTTTGACAAACTAACCTTATTCTACAGGGAATCAATGTGGTAGAACCTCCTGGTTCTAACACAGATGATTGACTTTCAAGAGATACTTGTGTTTCTTCAAGTTAGCTGCATAGGCCTCTAGGGAACAAAATGAGTCTTTCATCACCTAGAAAATACTGATTCGCAGGAGTTATTCCTTTCTAAACCAAATTCAATTCTCATAGGGAAACAAGGTGCTAGATGCTGCATCTTGTTAAACAGATATTTTTATTTGAAGAGACAGATGTCTTCCTTCAACTCAATGGAAAATGCCTAGTTGGAGCCAACGGCATCTATCTGTACCTTGAAACACCGAAGTTGCAGGAACTATTTGTATCAAAACTAGCTCAATTCTCACAGGAAAAGAATGTGTTAGATGCTCCTGCATTGAACAATGAAGGATTTCCTCGAGAGACACATGTGTTTCATCACCTCCCCTGAATAGGCCTATTTGAAGCACCAGCAGAATTTCTCCCCTTTGAAAACTTTCGTTTGCAGGAAATTTTCCTTTCAAAACATCACACAAGTCTCACATGGAAAAAAGGTGCTAGATGCTCCTGCTGCTAACACAGGTGTTTTTCATTTCAGAGATACATGGGTTCCTTCAACTTAGCTGAATAGGCCTACTTGCAACCAAATGAGTGCTTTTCCACATTGAAAACAATGGTTTACAGGAAATATTCCTTTCACAACTAACTCAATTCTCAGCGGAATACAATGTGCTAGATGCGACCTTTCTACCATGTATGGTTGTCTTTGGAGAGTTACATGCGTTTCCTCCCCTCACTGGAATAGGCTTATTTGGAGCAAAAAGTGCCCATCTCCACCTCGAATCACCTAATTTTCGGGAAGTATTTCTTTCCAAAGTTAACTCAGTTATCATAGAGAAACAATGTGCTGCTAGCTTCTGCTTCTACACAGATGGATTTCCTTCGAGAGATACATGTGTTTCTTGAAGTAAGATGAATTGGTGGATCTGCAGCCAAATGAGCCTTTTCCATCTGGAAAACTTTGGTTCGCAGGAAGTACTCCTTTCAAAAACTTTCTGAGTCTCACGGGATAACAATGCGCTGGAGGCGACGTCCACTTTCATAGCTGGTTTTCTTTGGAGAGATACATATGGTTCTTCAACTCAGGAGAATTGGCCTATTTGGAGCAAACTGAGGCTGTGTCCACCTTGAAAGACCACGGTTGCAGGAAGTATTCTTTTCATAAACTTACGCAATTCTCACAGGAACACAATGTGCTAGGTGTTCCTGCTTCAAACATGGATGGTTTTCCTGTGAGAAATACCTGTGTTTCTTCAACTTAGCAAAGTAGTGCTATTTGGAATAAAATGAGCCCTTTTGACCCTGAAAACTGTGAATTGCAGGAATTACTCTTCTCAAACTCCAATTCAACTCTCACAAGGAAACATTGGGCTAGATGCTAGAGCTTCTACCATGCATACTTTTCTTTTAGAGGTACATGAACTTCCTCTACTCAGCTGAATAGCCCTAATGGAAGAAATGCAGCCTATGTCCCCCTGCAAACACTTAAGATTCTTGAAGAATTCCTTTCAAAAACGAACACAGTTCTCACAGGAAAACATGTGCTTCTAACATGGATGCTTTTCCTTTGACAGATACATGAGTTTCTTCAACTTAGCTGACTAGGGCTATTTGAAGTGAGGTGAGCCTCCTACTTTGAATATTGATATTTGCAGGGTGCATTGCTTTCAAAGACTAAATGAATTCTCATAGGGAAGCACTGTGCCAGATGTGGCAGTTTCTAACATTGATGGATTTCTTTGCATACATGCGTGTGAATCTTCAATTCACCCAAATAGGCCTATTTCGATTAAGCACATGCTCTGTCCACCTTGAAACGCCTAGGTGGCAGTAAGTATTCCTTTCAAAACTAACTCAAGTCTCAAAGGGAAACAATGTGCTAACTGCAAATGCTTGCATCACAGAAGGTTTCCTTTTGAGAGGTCCATGTGTTACATCTCCTTAGGGGAATAGGCCTATTTGGAGCAAAATGATCCTTTCTCCACTTTGAAAACTATGATTTGCAAGACGTATTCCTTTCAAAATGTAACTCCAGTCTCACAAAGAAACAAAGTGGTAGATTCTTTGCATCTAACACAGATTTTGTTCTTTCGAGATACACTCATGATTCATCAACTTCCTTGAACTGGCCTATTTGCAAGAAAATGAGACTTTCTCCACCTTGAAAAGTATCAATTGCAGGAGTTATCCTTCCAAAACCTATGGGAAGTCTCACAGGAAAACAATGTGGTTGCAACTCCTGCTTCTATCTAGATGGTTTTCTTTCTAGGAATGCATGTGTTTCATCAACTGAGTTGACTGGGCCTATTTGGAACACAATGAGCCTATGTCCAGCTTGAAAACTATGATTAGCAGGATGTATTCCTTTCAAAAACTAACTCAATTCTCAAAGGCCAACAATGTGCTAGAAGCTGCGGCTTCCAATATAGGTGATTGTCTTTTTAGCTATACCTGTGTTTCTTCAACTCACCTAAGTAGGCCTTTTTAATGCAAACAGGGTCTATCTGCACCTTGAAACACCTACGTGGCAGGAAATAATCCTTTCCAAAACGAATCAATTCTCACAAGAACAAGGTGCTAAATGCTGCAGTTTCTAGCATCCATGGTTTTCTTTGGGGAGGAACATGTGTTACTTCAACTCAGCTGAATAGGCCTATTTGGAGCAAACACAGCCTATCTCCACTTTGAAAGACCAAAGTTGCAGGAAGCAGTCCTTTCCAAAACTGACACAGTTCTCCCTGGAATACAATGTGGTAGATGCTCCGGCTTCTACCATACATGGTTTTCTTTGCAGAGATACATGGGTTTCTTCAACTCAGCTGAATATACTTGAAAGGAGCAAACAGAGTCTATGTCCACCTTCAACCACCTTAGTTCCAGGAAGTATTCCTTTGACAAACTAACCTAATTCTACAGTGAAGCAATGTGGTAGAACCTCCTGGTTCTAACACAGATGATTGACTTTCAAGAGATACTTGTGTTTCTTCAAGTTAGCTGCATAGGCCTCTTTGGAACAAAATGAGTCTTTCGCCACCTAGAAAATACTGATTGGCAGGAGTTATTCCTTTCTAAACCAAATTCAATTCTCATAGGGAAACAAAGTGCTAGATGCTGCATCTTGTTAAACAGATATTTTTATTTGAAGAGACAGATGTCTTCCTTCAACTCAATGGAAAATGCCTAGTTGGAGCCAACAGCATCTATCTGCACCTTGAAACACCGAAGTTGCAGGAACTATTTGTATCAAAACTAGCTCAATTCTCACAGAAAAAGAATGTGCTAGATGCTCCTGCATTGAACAATGAAGGATTTCCTCGAGAGACACATGTGTTTCATCACCTCCCCTGAATAGGCCTATTTGAAGCACCAGGAGAATTTCTCCCCTTTGAAAACTTTCGTTTGCAGGAAATTTTCCTTTCAAAACATCACACAAGTCTCACATGGAAAAAAGGTGCTAGATGCTCCTGCTGCTAACACAGGTGTTTTTCATTTCAGGGATACATGGGTTCCTTCAACTTAGCTGAATAGGCCTATTTGCAACCAAATGAGTGCTTTTCCACCTTGAAAACAATGGTTTACAGGAAATATTCCTTTCACAACTAACTCAATTCTCAGAGGAATACAATGTGCTAGATGCGACCTTTCTACCATGTATGGTTGTCTTTGGAGAGTTACATGCGTTTTCTCCCCTCACTGGAATAGGCTTATTTGGAGCAAAAAGTGCCCATCTCCACCTCGAATCACCTAATTTTCGCGAAGTATTTCTGTCCAACGTTAACTCAGTTATCACAGAGAAACAATGTGCTGCTAGCTTCTGCTTCTACGCAGATGGATTTCCTTCGAGAGATACATGTGTTCCTTGAAGTAAGATGAATTGGTGGATCTGCAGCCAAATGAGCCTTTTCCATCTGGAAAACTTTGGTTCGCAGGAAGTACTCCTTTCAAAAACTTTCTGAGTCTCACGGGATAACAATGCGCTGGAGGCGGCATCCACATTCATAGCTGGTTTTCTTTGGAGAGATACATATGGTTCTTCAACTCAGGAGAATAGGCGTATTTGGAGCAAACTGAGGCTGTGTCCACCTTGAAAGACCACGGTTGCAGGAAGTATTGTGTTCCTAAACTTACGCAATTCTCACAGGAAAACAATGTGCTAGGTGTTCCTGCTTCAAACATGGATGGTTTTCCTTTGAGAAATACCTGTGTTTCTTCAACTTAGCCAAGTAGGGCTATTTGGAATAAAATGAGCCTTTTTGACCTTGAAAACTGTGAATTGCAGGAATTACTCTTCTCAAACTCCAATTCAACTCGCAAAGGGAAACATTGGGCTAGATGCTAGAGCTTCTACCATGCATACTTTTCTTTTAGAGGTACATGGACTTCCTCTACTCAGCTGAATAGCCCTAATGGAAGAAATGCAGCCTATGTCCCCCTGCAAACACTTAAGATTCTTGAAGAATTCCTTTCAAAACTATCACAGTTCTCACAGGAAAACATGTGCTTCTAACATGGATGCTTTTTCTTTGACACATACATGTGTTTCTTCAACTTAGCTGACTAGGGCTATTTGAATTGAGGTGAGCCTCCTACTTTGAATATTGATATTTGCAGGGTGCATTGCTTCGAAAAACTAAATGAATTCTCATAGGGAAGCACTGTGCCAGAAGTGGCAGTTTCTAATATTGATGGATTTCTTTGCATACATGCGTGTGAATCTTCATTTCACCCAAATAGGCCTATTTCGATTAAGCACATGCTCTGTCCACCTTGAAACGCCTAGGTGGCAGTAAGTATTCCTTTCAAAACTAACTCAAGTCTCAAAGGGAAACAATGTGCTAACTGCAAATGCTTGCATCACAGAAGGTTTCCTTTTGAGAGGTCCATGTGTTACATCTCCTTAGGGGAATAGGCCTATTTGGAGCAAAATGATCCTTTCTCCACTTTGAAAACTATGATTTGCAGGACGTATTCCTTTCAAAATGTAACTCTAGTCTCACAAGGAAAAAAAGTGGTAGATTCTTTGCATCTAACACAGATTTTGTTCTTTCGAGATACACACATGATTCATCAACTTCCTTGAACTGGCCTATTTGCAAGAAAATGAGACTTTCTCCACCTTGAAAAGTATCAATTGCTGGAGTTATCCTTCCAAAACCTATGGGAAGTCTCACAGGAAAACAATGTGGTTGCAACTCCTGCTTCTATCTAGATGGTTGTCTTTCTAGGAATGCATGTGTTTCATCAACTGAGTTGACTGGGCCTATTTGGAACACAATGAGCCTATGTCCAGCTTGAAAACTATGATTAGCAGGATGTATTCCTTTCAAAAACTAACTCAATTCTCAAAGGCCAACAATGTGCTAGAAGCTGCGGCTTCCAATATAGGTGATTGTCTTTTTAGCTATACCTGTGTTTCTTCAACTCACCTAAATAGGCCTACTTAGTGCAAACAGGGTCTATCTGCACCTTGGAACACCTACGTGGCAGGAAATAATCCTTTCCAAAACGAATCAATTCTCACAAGAACAAGGTGCTAAACGCTGCAGTTTCTAGCATCCATGGTTTTCTTTGGGGAGGAACATGTGTTACTTCAACTCAGCTGAATAGGCCTATTTGGAGCAAACACAGCCTATCTCCACTTTGAAAGACCAAAGTTGCAGGAAGCAGTCCTTTCCAAAACTGACACAGTTCTCCCTGGAATACAATGTGGTAGATGCTCCGGCTTCTAACATACATGGTTTTCTTTGCAGAGATACATGGGTTTCATCAACTCAGCTGAATATACTTGAAAGGAGCAAACAGAGTCTATCTCCACCTTCAACCACCTTAGTTCCAGGAAGTATTCCTTTGACAAACTAACCTAATTCTACAGGGAAGCAATGTGGTAGAACCTCCTGGTTCTAACACAGATGATTGACTTGCAAGAGATACATGTGTTTCTTCAAGTTAGCTGCATAGGCCTCTTTGGAACAAAATGAGTCTTTCGCCACCTAGAAAATACTGATTCGCAGGAGTTATTCCTTTCTAAACCAAATTCAATTCTCATAGGGAAACAAGGTGCTAGATGCTGCATCTTGTTAAACAGATATTTTTATTTGAAGAGACAGATGTCTTCCTTCAACTCCATGGAAAATGCCTAGTTGGAGCCAACGGCATCTATCTGCACCTTGAAACACCGAAGTTGCAGGAAGTATTTCTATCAAAACTAGCTCAATTCTCACAGGAAAAGAATGTGCTAGATGCTCCTGCATTGAACAATGAAGGATTTCCTCGAGAGACACATGTGTTTCATCACCTCCCCTGAATAGGCCTATTTGAAGCACCAGGAGAATTTCTCCCCTTTGAAAACTTTCGTTTGCAGGAAATTTTCCTTTCAAAACATCACACAAGTCTCACATGGAAAAAAGGTGCTAGATGCTCCCGCTGCTAACACAGGTGTTTTTCATTTCAGGGATACATGGGTTCCTTCAACTTAGCTGAATAGGCCTATTTGCAACCAAATGAGTGCTTTTCTACCTTGAAAACAGTGGTTTACAGGAAATATTCCTTTCACAACTAACTCAATTCTCAGAGGAATACAATGTGCTAGATGCGACCTTTCTACCATGTATGGTTGTCTTTGGAGAGTTACATGCGTTTCCTCCCCTCACTGGAATAGGCTTATTTGGAGCAAAAAGTGCCCATCTCCACCTCGAATCACCTAATTTTCGCGAAGTATTTCTTTCCAAAGTTAACTCAGTTATCACAGAGAAACAATGTGCTGCTAGCTTCTGCTTCTACACAGATGGATTTCCTTCGAGAGATACATGTGTTTCTTGAAGTAAGATGAATTGGTGGATCTGCAGCCAAATGAGCCTTTTCCATCTGGAAAACTTTGCTTCGCAGGAAGTACTCCTTTCAAAAACTTTCTGAGTCTCACGGGATAACAATGCGCTGGAGGCGACATCCACTTTCATAGCTGGTTTTCTTTGGAGAGATACATATGGTTCTTCAACTCAGGAGAATAGGCCTATTTGGAGCAAACTGAGGCTGTGTCCACCTTGAAAGACCACGGTTGCAGGAAGTATTGTGTTCCTAAACTTACGCAATTCTCACAGGAAAACAATGTGCTAGGTGTTCCTGCTTCAAACATGGATGGTTTTCCTTTGAGAAATACCTGTGTTTCTTCAACTTAGCCAAGTAGGGCTATTTGGAATAAAATGAGCCTTTTTGACCTTGAAAACTGTGAATTGTAGGAATTACTCTTCTCAAACTCCAATTCAACTCTCAAAGGGAAACATTGGGCTAGATGCTAGAGCTTCTACCATGCATACTTTTCTTTTAGAGGTACATGGACTTCCTCTACTCAGCTGAATAGCCCTAATGGAAGAAATGCAGCCTATGTCCCCCTGCAAACACTTAAGATTCTTGAAGAATTCCTTTCAAAAACGAACACAGTTCTCACAGGAAAACATGTGCTTCTAACATGGATGCTTTTCCTTTGACAGATACATGTGTTTCTTCAACTTAGCTGACTAGGGCTATTTGAAGTGAGGTGAGCCTCCTACTTTGAATATTGATATTTGCAGGGTGCACTGCTTTCAAAGACTAAATGAATTCTCATAGGGAAGCACTGTGCCAGATGTGGCAGTTTCTAACATTGATGGATTTCTTTGCATACATGCCTGTGAATCTTCAATTCACCCAAATAGGCCTATTTCGATTAAGCACATGCTCTGTCCACCTTGAAACGCCTAGGTGGCAGTAAGTATTCCTTTCAAAACTAATTCAAGTCTCAAAGGGAAACAATGTGCTAACTGCAAATGCTTGCATCACAGAAGGTTTCCTTTTGAGAGGTCCATGTGTTACATCTCCTTAGGGGAATAGGCCTATTTGGAGCAAAATGATCCTTTCTCCACTTTGAAAAGTATGATTTGCAGGACGTATTCCTTTCAAAATGTAACTCCAGTCTCACAAAGAAACAAAGTGGTAGATTCTTTGCATCTAACACAGATTTTGTTCTTTCGAGATACAAATATGATTCATCAACTTCCTTGAACTGGCCTATTTGCAAGAAAATGAGACTTTCTCCACCTTGAAAAGTATCAATTGCAGGAGTTATCCTTCCAAAACCTATGGGAAGTCTCACAGGAAAACAATGTGGTTGCAACTCCTGCTTCTATCTAGATGGTTTTCTTTCTAGGAATGCATGTGTTTCATCAACTGAGTTGACTGGGCCTATTTGGAACACAATGAGCCTATGTCCAGCTTGAAAACTATGATTAGCAGGACGTATTCCTTTCAAAAAGTAACTCAATTCTCAAAGGCCAACAATGTGCTAGAAGCTGCGGCTTCCAATATAGGTGATTGTCTTTTTAGCTATACCTGTGTTTCTTCAACTCACCTAAATAGGCCTACTTAGTGCAAACAGGGTCTATCTGCACCTTGAAACACCTACGTGGCAGGAAATAATCCTTTCCGAAACGAATCAATTCTCACAAGAACAAGGTGCTAAACGCTGCAGTTTCTAGCATCCATGGTTTTCTTTGGGGAGGAACATGTGTTACTTCAACTCATCTGAATAGGCCTATTTGGAGCAAACACATCCTATCTCCACTTTGAAAGACCAAAGTTGCAGGAAGCAGTCCTTTCCAAAACTGACACAGTTCTCCCTGGAATACAATGTGGTAGATGCTCCGGCTTCTAACATACATGGTTTTCTTTGCAGAGATACATGGGTTTCATCAACTCAGCTGAATATACTTGAAAGGAGCAAACAGAGTCTATCTCCACCTTCAACCACCTTAGTTCCAGGAAGTATTCCTTTGACAAACTAACCTAATTCTACAGGGAAGCAATGTGGTAGAACCTCCTGGTTCTAACACAGATGATTGACTTGCAAGAGATACATGTGTTTCTTCAAGTTAGCTGCATAGGCCTCTTTGGAACAAAATGAGTCTTTCGCCACCTAGAAAATACTGATTCGCAGGAGTTATTCCTTTCTAAACCAAATTCAATTCTCATAGGGAAACAAGGTGCTAGATGCTGCATCTTGTTAAACAGATATTTTTATTTGAAGAGACAGATGTCTTCCTTCAACTCCATGGAAAATGCCTAGTTGGAGCCAACGGCATCTATCTGCACCTTGAAACACCGAAGTTGCAGGAAGTATTTGTATCAAAACTAGCTCAATTCTCACAAGAAAAGAATGTGCTAGATGCTCCTGCATTGAACAATGAAGGATTTCCTTGAGAGACACATGTGTTTCATCACCTCCCCTGAATAGGCCTATTTGAAGCACCAGGAGAATTTCTCCCCTTTGAAAACTTTCGTTTGCAGGAAATTTTCCTTTCCAAACATCACACAAGTCTCACATGGAAAAAAGGTGCTAGATGCTCCCGCTGCTAACACAGGTGTTTTTCATTTCAGGGATACATGGGTTCCTTCAACTTAGCTGAATAGGCCTATTTGCAACCAAATGAGTGCTTTTCTACCTTGAAAACAGTGGTTTACAGGAAATATTCCTTTCACAACTAACTCAATTCTCAGAGGAATACAATGTGCTAGATGCGACCTTTCTACCATGTATGGTTGTCTTTGGAGAGTTACATGCGTTTCCTCCCCTCACTGGAATAGGCTTATTTGGAGCAAAAAGTGCCCATCTCCACCTCGAATCACCTAATTTTCGCGAACTATTTCTTTCCAAAGTTAACTCAGTTATCACAGAGAAACAATGTGCTGCTAGCTTCTGCTTCTACACAGATGGATTTCCTTCGAGAGATACATGTGTTTCTTGAAGTAAGATGAATTGGTGGATCTGCAGCCAAATGAGCCTTTTCCATCTGGAAAACTTTGCTTCGCAGGAAGTACTCCTTTCAAAAACTTTCTGAGTCTCACGGGATAACAATGCGCTGGAGGCGGCATCCACATTCATAGCTGGTTTTCTTTGGAGAGATACATATGGTTCTTCAACTCAGGAGAATAGGCCTATTTGGAGCAAACTGAGGCTGTGTCCACCTTGAAAGACCACGGTTGCAGGAAGTATTGTGTTCCTAAACTTACGCAATTCTCACAGGAAAACAATGTGCTAGGTGTTCCTGCTTCAAACATGGATGGTTTTCCTTTGAGAAATACCTGTGTTTCTTCAACTTAGCCAAGTAGGGCTATTTGGAATAAAATGAGCCTTTTTGACCTTGAAAACTGTGAATTGCAGGAATTACTCTTCTCAAACTCCAATTCAACTCTCAAAGGGAAACATTGGGCTAGATGCTAGAGCATCTACCATGCATACTTTTCTTTTAGAGGTACATGGACTTCCTCTACTCAGCTGAATAGCCCTAATGGAAGAAATGCAGCCTATGTCCCCCTGCAAACACTTAAGATTCTTGAAGAATTCCTTTCAAAAACGAACACAGTTCTCACAGGAAAACATGTGCTTCTAACATGGATGCTTTTCCTTTGACAGATACATGTGTTTCTTCAACTTAGCTGACTAGGGCTATTTGAAGTGAGGTGAGCCTCCTACTTTGAATATTGATATTTGCAGGGTGCATTGCTTTCAAAGACTAAATGAATTCTCATAGGGAAGCACTGTGCCAGATGTGGCAGTTTCTAACATTGATGGATTTCTTTGCATACATGCGTGTGAATCTTGAATTCACCCAAATAGGCCTATTTCGATTAAGCACATGCTCTGCCCACCTTGAAACGCCTAGGTGGCAGTAAGTATTCCTTTCAAAACTAACTCAAGTCTCAAAGGGAAACAATGTGCTAACTGCAAATGCTTGCATCACAGAAGGTTTCCTTTTGAGAGGTCCATGTGTTACATCTCCTTAGGGGAATAGGCCTATTTGGAGCAAAATGATCCTTTCTCCACTTTGAAAACTATGATTTGCAGGACGTATTCCTTTCAAAATGTAACTCCAGTCTCACAAAGAAACAAAGTGGTAGATTCTTTGCATCTAACACAGATTTTGTTCTTTCGAGATACACACATGATTCATCAACTTCCTTGAACTGGCCTATTTGCAAGAAAATGATACTTTCTCCACCTTGAAAAGTATCAATTGCAGGAGTTACCCTTCCAAAACCTATGGGAAGTCTCACAGGAAAACAATGTGGTTGCAACTCCTGCTTCTATCTAGATGGTTTTCTTTCTAGGAATGCATGTGTTTCATCAACTGAGTTGACTGGGCCTATTTGGAACACAATGAGCCTATGTCCAGCTTGAAAACTATGATTAGCAGGACGTATTCCTTTCAAAAACTAACTCAATTCTCAAAGGCCAACAATGTGCTAGAAGCTGCGGCTTCCAATATAGGTGATTGTCTTTTTAGCTATACCTGTGTTTCTTCAACTCACCTAAATAGGCCTACTTAGTGCAAACAGGGTCTATCTGCACCTTGAAACACCTACGTGGCAGGAAATAATCCTTTCCAAAACGAATCAATTCTCACAAGAACAAGGTGCTAAACGCTGCAGTTTCTAGCATCCATGGTTTTCTTTGGGGAGGAACATGTGTTATTTCAACTCAGCTGAATAGGCCTATTTGGAGCAAACACAGCCTATCTCCACTTTGAAAGACCAAAGTTGCAGGAAGCAGTCCTTTCCAAAACTGACACAGTTCTCCCTGGAATACAATGTGGTAGATGCTCCGGCTTCTAACATACATGGTTTTCTTTGCAGAGATACATGGGTTTCATCAACTCAGCTGAATATACTTGAAAGGAGCAAACAGAGTCTATCTCCACCTTCAACCACCTTAGTTCCAGGAAGTATTCCTTTGACAAACTAACCTAATTCTACAGGGAAGCAATGTGGTAGAACCTCCTGGTTCTAACACAGATGATTGACTTGCAAGAGATACATGTGTTTCTTCAAGTTAGCTGCATAGGCCTCTTTGGAACAAAATGAGTCTTTCGCCACCTAGAAAATACTGATTTGCAGGAGTTATTCCTTTCTAAACCAAATTCAATTCTCATAGGGAAACAAGGTGCTAGATGCTGCATCTTGTTAAACAGATATTTTTATTTGAAGAGACAGATGTCTTCCTTCAACTCCATGGAAAATGCCTAGTTGGAGCCAACGGCATCTATCTGCACCTTGAAACACCGAAGTTGCAGGAAGTATTTGTATCAAAACTAGCTCAATTCTCACAGGAAAAGAATGTGCTAGATGCTCCTGCATTGAACCATGAAGGATTTCCTTGAGAGACACATGTGTTTCATCACCTCCCCTGAATAGGCCTATTTGAAGCACCAGGAGAATTTCTCCCCTTTGAAAACTTTCGTTTGCAGGAAATTTTCCTTTCAAAACATCACACAAGTCTCACATGGAAAAAAGGTGCTAGATGCTCCCGCTGCTAACACAGGTGTTTTTCATTTCAGGGATACATGGGTTCCTTCAACTTAGCTGAATAGGCCTATTTGCAACCAAATGAGTGCTTTTCTACCTTGAAAACAGTGGTTTACAGGAAATATTCCTTTCACAACTAACTCAATTCTCAGAGGAATACAATGTGCTAGATGCGACCTTTCTACCATGTATGGTTGTCTTTGGAGAGTTACATGCGTTTCCTCCCCTCACTGGAATAGGCTTATTTGGAGCAAAAAGTGCCCATCTCCACCTCGAATCACCTAATTTTCGGGAAGTATTTCTTTCCAAAGTTAACTCAGTTATCACAGAGAAACAATGTGCTGCTAGCTTCTGCTTCTACACAGATGGATTTCCTTCGAGAGATACATGTGTTTCTTGAAGTAAGATGAATTGGTGGATCTGCAGCCAAATGAGCCTTTTCCATCTGGAAAACTTTGCTTCGCAGGAAGTACTCCTTTCAAAAACTTTCTGAGTCTCACGGGATAACAATGCGCTGGAGGCGACATCCACTTTCATAGCTGGTTTTCTTTGGAGAGATACATATGGTTCTTCAACTCAGGAGAATAGGCCTATTTGGAGCAAACTGAGGCTGTGTCCACCTTGAAAGACCACGGTTGCAGGAAGTATTGTGTTCCTAAACTTACGCAATTCTCACAGGAAAACAATGTGCTAGGTGTTCCTGCTTCAAACATGGATGGTTTTCCTTTGAGAAATACCTGTGTTTCTTCAACTTAGCCAAGTAGGGCTATTTGGAATAAAATGAGCCTTTTTGACCTTGAAAACTGTGAATTGCAGGAATTACTCTTCTCAAACTCCAATTCAACTCTCAAAGGGAAACATTGGGCTAGATGCTAGAGCTTCTACCATGCATACTTTTCTTTTAGAGGTACATGGACTTCCTCTACTCAGCTGAATAGCCCTAATGGAAGAAATGCAGCCTATGTCCCCCTGCAAACACTTAAGATTCTTGAAGAATTCCTTTCAAAAACGAACACAGTTCTCACAGGAAAACATGTGCTTCTAACATGGATGCTTTTCCTTTGACAGATACATGTGTTTCTTCAACTTAGCTGACTAGGGCTATTTGAAGTGAGGTGAGCCTCCTACTTTGAATATTGATATTTGCAGGGTGCATTGCTTTCAAAGACTAAATGAATTCTCATAGGGAAGCACTGTGCCAGATGTGGCAGTTTCTAACATTGATGGATTTCTTTGCATACATGCGTGTGAATCTTCAATTCACCCAAATAGGCCTATTTCGATTAAGCACATGCTCTGTCCACCTTGAAACGCCTAGGTGGCAGTAAGTATTCCTTTCAAAACTAACTCAAGTCTCAAAGGGAAACAATGTGCTAACTGCAAATGCTTGCATCACAGAAGGTTTCCTTTTGAGAGGTCCATGTGTTACATCTCCTTAGGGGAATAGGCCTATTTGGAGCAAAATGATCCTTTCTCCACTTTGAAAACTATGATTTGCAGGACGTATTCCTTTCAAAATGTAACTCCAGTCTCACAAAGAAACAAAGTGGTAGATTCTTTGCATCTAACACAGATTTTGTTCTTTCGAGATACACATATGATTCATCAACTTCCTTGAACTGGCCTATTTGCAAGAAAATGAGACTTTCTCCACCTTGAAAAGTATCAATTGCAGGAGTTATCCTTCCAAAACCTATGGGAAGTCTCACAGGAAAACAATGTGGTTGCAACTCCTGCTTCTATCTAGATGGTTTTCTTTCTAGGAACGCATGTGTTTCATCAACTGAGTTGACTGGGCCTATTTGGAACACAATGAGCCTATGTCCAGCTTGAAAACTATGATTAGCAGGATGTATTCCTTTCAAAAACTAACTCAATTCTCAAAGGCCAACAATGTGCTAGAAGCTGCGGCTTCCAATATAGGTGATTGTCTTTTTAGCTATACCTGTGTTTCTTCAACTCACCTAAATAGGCCTACTTAGTGCAAACAGGGTCTATCTGCACCTTGAAACACCTACGTGGCAGGAAATAATCCTTTCCAAAACGAATCAATTCTCACAAGAACAAGATGCTAAACGCTGCAGTTTCTAGCATCCATGGTTTTCTTTGGGGAGGAACATGTGTTACTTCAACTCAGCTGAATAGGCCTATTTGGAGCAAACACAGCCTATCTCCACTTTGAAAGACCAAAGTTGCAGGAAGCAGTCCTTTCCAAAACTGACACAGTTCTCCCTGGAATACAATGTGGTAGATGCTCCGGCTTCTAACATACATGGTTTTCTTTGCAGAGATACATGGGTTTCATCAACTCAGCTGAATATACTTGAAAGGAGCAAACAGAGTCTATCTCCACCTTCAACCACCTTAGTTCCAGGAAGTATTCCTTTGACAAACTAACCTAATTCTACAGGGAAGCAATGTGGTAGAACCTCCTGGTTCTAACACAGATGATTGACTTGCAAGAGATACATGTGTTTCTTCAAGTTAGCTGCATAGGCCTCTTTGGAACAAAATGAGTCTTTCGCCACCTAGAAAATACTGATTCGCAGGAGTTATTCCTTTCTAAACCAAATTCAATTCTCATAGGGAAACAAGGTGCTAGATGCTGCATCTTGTTAAACAGATATTTTTATTTGAAGAGACAGATGTCTTCCTTCAACTCCATGGAAAATGCCTAGTTGGAGCCAACGGCATCTATCTGCACCTTGAAACACCGAAGTTGCAGGAAGTATTTGTATCAAAACTAGCTCAATTCTCACAGGAAAAGAATGTGCTAGATGCTCCTGCATTGAACAATGAAGGATTTCCTTGAGAGACACATGTGTTTCATCACCTCCCCTGAATAGGCCTATTTGAAGCACCAGGAGAATTTCTCCCCTTTGAAAACTTTCGTTTGCAGGAAATTTTCCTTTCAAAACATCACACAAGTCTCACATGGAAAAAAGGTGCTAGATGCTCCTGCTGCTAACACAGGTGTTTTTCATTTCAGGGATACATGGGTTCCTTCAACTTAGCTGAATAGGCCTATTTGCAACCAAATGAGTGCTTTTCTACCTTGAAAACAGTGGTTTACAGGAAATATTCCTTTCACAACTAACTCAATTCTCAGAGGAATACAATGTGCTAGATGCGACCTTTCTACCATGTATGGTTGTCTTTGGAGAGTTACATGCTTTTCCTCCCCTCACTGGAATAGGCTTATTTGGAGCAAAAAGTGCCCATCTCCACCTCGAATCACCTAATTTTCGTGAACTATTTCTTTCCAAAGTTAACTCAGTTATCACAGAGAAACAATGTGCTGCTAGCTTCTGCTTCTACACAGATGGATTTCCTTCGAGAGATACATGTGTTCCTTGAAGTAAGATGAATTGGTGGATCTGCAGCCAAATGAGCCTTTTCCATCTGGAAAACTTTGCTTCGCAGGAAGTACTCCTTTCAAAAACTTTCTGAGTCTCACGGGATAACAATGCGCTGGAGGCGACATCCACTTTCATAGCTGGTTTTCTTTGGAGAGATACATATGGTTCTTCAACTCAGGAGAATAGGCCTATTTGGAGCAAACTGAGGCTGTGTCCACCTTGAAAGACCACGGTTGCAGGAAGTATTGTGTTCCTAAACTTACGCAATTCTCACAGGAAAACAATGTGCTAGGTGTTCCTGCTTCAAACATGGATGGTTTTCCTTTGAGAAATACCTGTGTTTCTTCAACTTAGCCAAGTAGGGCTATTTGGAATAAAATGAGCCTTTTTGACCTTGAAAACTGTGAATTGCAGGAATTACTCTTCTCAAACTCCAATTCAACTCTCAAAGGGAAACATTGGGCTAGATGCTAGAGCTTCTACCATGCATACTTTTCTTTTAGAGGTACATGGACTTCCTCTACTCAGCTGAATAGCCCTAATGGAAGAAATGCAGCCTATGTCCCCCTGCAAACACTTAAGATTCTTGAAGAATTCCTTTCAAAAACGAACACAGTTCTCACAGGAAAACATGTGCTTCTAACATGGATGCTTTTCCTTTGACAGATACATGTGTTTCTTCAACTTAGCTGACTAGGGCTATTTGAAGTAAGGTGAGCCTCCTACTTTGAATATTGATATTTGCAGGGTGCATTGCTTTCAAAGACCAAATGAATTCTCATAGGGAAGCACTGTGCCAGATGTGGCAGTTTCTAACATTGATGGATTTCTTTGCATACATGCGTGTGAATCTTCAATTCACCCAAATAGGCCTATTTCGATTAAGCACATGCTCTGTCCACCTTGAAACGCCTAGGTGGCAGTAAGTATTCCTTTCAAAACTAACTCAAGTCTCAAAGGGAAACAATGTGCTAACTGCAAATGCTTGCATCACAGAAGGTTTCCTTTTGAGAGGTCCATGTGTTACATCTCCTTAGGGGAATAGGCCTATTTGGAGCAAAATGATCCTTTCTCCACTTTGAAAACTATGATTTGCAGGACGTATTCCTTTCAAAATGTAACTCCAGTCTTACAAAGAAACAAAGTGGTAGATTCTTTGCATCTAACACATATTTTGTTCTTTCGAGATACACACATGATTCATCAACTTCCTTGAACTGGCCTGTTTGCAAGAAAATGAGACTTTCTCCACCTTGAAAAGTATCAATTGCAGGAGTTACCCTTCCAAAACCTATGGGAAGTCTCACAGGAAAACAATGTGGTTGCAACTCCTGCTTCTATCTAGATGGTTTTCTTTCTAGGAATGCATGTGTTTCATCAACTGAGTTGACTGGGCCTATTTGGAACACAATGAGCCTATGTCCAGCTTGAAAACTATGATTAGCAGGATGTATTCCTTTCAAAAACTAACTCAATTCTCAAAGGCCAACAATGTGCTAGAAGCTGCGGCTTCCAATATAGGTGATTGTCTTTTTAGCTATACCTGTGTTTCTTCAACTCACCTAAATAGGCCTACTTAGTGCAAACAGGGTCTATCTGCACCTTGAAACACCTACGTGGCAGGAAATAATCCTTTCCAAAACGAATCAATTCTCACAAGAACAAGGTGCTAAACGCTGCAGTTTCTAGCATCCATGGTTTTCTTTGGGGAGGAACATGTGTTACTTCAACTCAGCTGAATAGGCCTATTTGGAGCAAACACAGCCTATCTACACTTTGAAAGACCAAAGTTGCAGGAAGCAGTCCTTTCCAAAACTGACACAGTTCTCCCTGGAATACAATGTGGTAGATGCTCCGGCTTCTAACATACATGGTTTTCTTTGCAGAGATACATGGGTTTCATCAACTCAGCTGAATATACTTGAAAGGAGCAAACAGAGTCTATCTCCACCTTCAACCACCTTAGTTCCAGGAAGTATTCCTTTGACAAACTAACCTAATTCTACAGGGAAGCAATGTGGTAGAACCTCCTGGTTCTAACACAGATGATTGACTTGCAAGAGATACATGTGTTTCTTCAAGTTAGCTGCATAGGCCTCTTTGGAACAAAATGAGTCTTTCGCCACCTAGAAAATACTGATTCGCAGGAGTTATTCCTTTCTAAACCAAATTCAATTCTCATAGGGAAACAAGGTGCTAGATGCTGCATCTTGTTAAACAGATATTTTTATTTGAAGAGACAGATGTCTTCCTTCAACTCCATGGAAAATGCCTAGTTGGAGCCAACGGCATCTATCTGCACCTTGAAACACCGAAGTTGCAGGAAGTATTTGTATCAAAACTAGCTCAATTCTCACAGGAAAAGAATGTGCTAGATGCTCCTGCATTGAACAATGAAGGATTTCCTTGAGAGACACATGTGTTTCATCACCTCCCCTGAATAGGCCTATTTGAAGCACCAGGAGAATTTCTCCCCTTTGAAAACTTTCGTTTGCAGGAAATTTTCCTTTCAAAACATCACACAAGTCTCACATGGAAAAAAGGTGCTAGATGCTCCCGCTGCTAACACAGGTGTTTTTCATTTCAGGGATACATGGGTTCCTTCAACTTAGCTGAATAGGCCTATTTGCAACCAAATGAGTGCTTTTCTACCTTGAAAACAGTGGTTTACAGGAAATATTCCTTTCACAACTAACTCAATTCTCAGAGGAATACAATGTGCTAGATGCGACCTTTCTACCATGTATGGTTGTCTTTGGAGAGTTACATGCGTTTCCTCCCCTCACTGGAATAGGCTTATTTGGAGCAAAAAGTGCCCATCTCCACCTCGAATCACCTAATTTTCGCGAACTATTTCTTTCCAAAGTTAACTCAGTTATCACAGAGAAACAATGTGCTGCTAGCTTCTGCTTCTACACAGATGGATTTCCTTCGAGAGATACATGTGTTTCTTGAAGTAAGATGAATTGGTGGATCTGCAGCCAAATGAGCCTTTTCCATCTGGAAAACTTTGCTTCGCAGGAAGTACTCCTTTCAAAAACTTTCTGAGTCTCACGGGATAACAATGCGCTGGAGGCGACATCCACTTTCATAGCTGGTTTTCTTTGGAGAGATACATATGGTTCTTCAACTCAGGAGAATAGGCCTATTTGGAGCAAACTGAGGCTGTGTCCACCTTGAAAGACCACGGTTGCAGGAAGTATTGTGTTCCTAAACTTACGCAATTCTCACAGGAAAACAATGTGCTAGGTGTTCCTGCTTCAAACATGGATGGTTTTCCTTTGAGAAATACCTGTGTTTCTTCAACTTAGCCAAGTAGGGCTATTTGGAATAAAATGAGCCTTTTTGACCTTGAAAACTGTGAATTGCAGGAATTACTCTTCTCAAACTCCAATTCAACTCTCAAAGGGAAACATTGGGCTAGATGCTAGAGCTTCTACCATGCATACTTTTCTTTTAGAGGTACATGGACTTCCTCTACTCAGCTGAATAGCCCTAATGGAAGAAATGCAGCCTATGTCCCCCTGCAAACACTTAAGATTCTTGAAGAATTCCTTTCAAAAACGAACACAGTTCTCACAGGAAAACATGTGCTTCTAACATGGATGCTTTTCCTTTGACAGATACATGTGTTTCTTCAACTTAGCTGACTAGGGCTATTTGAAGTGAGGTGAGCCTCCTACTTTGAATATTGATATTTGCAGGGTGCATTGCTTTCAAAGACTAAATGAATTCTCATAGGGAAGCACTGTGCCAGATGTGGCAGTTTCTAACATTGATGGATTTCTTTGCATACATGCGTGTGAATCTTCAATTCACCCAAATAGGCCTATTTCGATTAAGCACATGCTCTGTCCACCTTGAAACGCCTAGGTGGCAGTAAGTATTCCTTTCAAAACTAACTCAAGTCTCAAAGGGAAACAATGTGCTAACTGCAAATGCTTGCATCACAGAAGGTTTCCTTTTGAGAGGTCCATGTGTTACATCTCCTTAGGGGAATAGGCCTATTTGGAGCAAAATGATCCTTTCTCCACTTTGAAAACTATGATTTGCAGGACGTATTCCTTTCAAAATGTAACTCCAGTCTCACAAAGAAACAAAGTGGTAGATTCTTTGCATCTAACACAGATTTTGTTCTTTCGAGATACACATATGATTCATCAACTTCCTTGAACTGGCCTATTTGCAAGAAAATGAGACTTTCTCCACCTTGAAAAGTATCAATTGCAGGAGTTATCCTTCCAAAACCTATGGGAAGTCTCACAGGAAAACAATGTGGTTGCAACTCCTGCTTCTATCTAGATGGTTTTCTTTCTAGGAACGCATGTGTTTCATCAACTGAGTTGACTGGGCCTATTTGGAACACAATGAGCCTATGTCCAGCTTGAAAACTATGATTAGCAGGATGTATTCCTTTCAAAAACTAACTCAATTCTCAAAGGCCAACAATGTGCTAGAAGCTGCGGCTTCCAATATAGGTGATTGTCTTTTTAGCTATACCTGTGTTTCTTCAACTCACCTAAATAGGCCTACTTAGTGCAAACAGGGTCTATCTGCACCTTGAAACACCTACGTGGCAGGAAATAATCCTTTCCAAAACGAATCAATTCTCACAAGAACAAGATGCTAAACGCTGCAGTTTCTAGCATCCATGGTTTTCTTTGGGGAGGAACATGTGTTACTTCAACTCAGCTGAATAGGCCTATTTGGAGCAAACACAGCCTATCTCCACTTTGAAAGACCAAAGTTGCAGGAAGCAGTCCTTTCCAAAACTGACACAGTTCTCCCTGGAATACAATGTGGTAGATGCTCCGGCTTCTAACATACATGGTTTTCTTTGCAGAGATACATGGGTTTCATCAACTCAGCTGAATATACTTGAAAGGAGCAAACAGAGTCTATCTCCACCTTCAACCACCTTAGTTCCAGGAAGTATTCCTTTGACAAACTAACCTAATTCTACAGGGAAGCAATGTGGTAGAACCTCCTGGTTCTAACACAGATGATTGACTTGCAAGAGATACATGTGTTTCTTCAAGTTAGCTGCATAGGCCTCTTTGGAACAAAATGAGTCTTTCGCCACCTAGAAAATACTGATTCGCAGGAGTTATTCCTTTCTAAACCAAATTCAATTCTCATAGGGAAACAAGGTGCTAGATGCTGCATCTTGTTAAACAGATATTTTTATTTGAAGAGACAGATGTCTTCCTTCAACTCCATGGAAAATGCCTAGTTGGAGCCAACGGCATCTATCTGCACCTTGAAACACCGAAGTTGCAGGAAGTATTTGTATCAAAACTAGCTCAATTCTCACAGGAAAAGAATGTGCTAGATGCTCCTGCATTGAACAATGAAGGATTTCCTTGAGAGACACATGTGTTTCATCACCTCCCCTGAATAGGCCTATTTGAAGCACCAGGAGAATTTCTCCCCTTTGAAAACTTTCGTTTGCAGGAAATTTTCCTTTCAAAACATCACACAAGTCTCACATGGAAAAAAGGTGCTAGATGCTCCTGCTGCTAACACAGGTGTTTTTCATTTCAGGGATACATGGGTTCCTTCAACTTAGCTGAATAGGCCTATTTGCAACCAAATGAGTGCTTTTCTACCTTGAAAACAGTGGTTTACAGGAAATATTCCTTTCACAACTAACTCAATTCTCAGAGGAATACAATGTGCTAGATGCGACCTTTCTACCATGTATGGTTGTCTTTGGAGAGTTACATGCTTTTCCTCCCCTCACTGGAATAGGCTTATTTGGAGCAAAAAGTGCCCATCTCCACCTCGAATCACCTAATTTTCGCGAACTATTTCTTTCCAAAGTTAACTCAGTTATCACAGAGAAACAATGTGCTGCTAGCTTCTGCTTCTACACAGATGGATTTCCTTCGAGAGATACATGTGTTCCTTGAAGTAAGATGAATTGGTGGATCTGCAGCCAAATGAGCCTTTTCCATCTGGAAAACTTTGCTTCGCAGGAAGTACTCCTTTCAAAAACTTTCTGAGTCTCACGGGATAACAATGCGCTGGAGGCGACATCCACTTTCATAGCTGGTTTTCTTTGGAGAGATACATATGGTTCTTCAACTCAGGAGAATAGGCCTATTTGGAGCAAACTGAGGCTGTGTCCACCTTGAAAGACCACGGTTGCAGGAAGTATTGTGTTCCTAAACTTACGCAATTCTCACAGGAAAACAATGTGCTAGGTGTTCCTGCTTCAAACATGGATGGTTTTCCTTTGAGAAATACCTGTGTTTCTTCAACTTAGCCAAGTAGGGCTATTTGGAATAAAATGAGCCTTTTTGACCTTGAAAACTGTGAATTGCAGGAATTACTCTTCTCAAACTCCAATTCAACTCTCAAAGGGAAACATTGGGCTAGATGCTAGAGCTTCTACCATGCATACTTTTCTTTTAGAGGTACATGGACTTCCTCTACTCAGCTGAATAGCCCTAATGGAAGAAATGCAGCCTATGTCCCCCTGCAAACACTTAAGATTCTTGAAGAATTCCTTTCAAAAACGAACACAGTTCTCACAGGAAAACATGTGCTTCTAACATGGATGCTTTTCCTTTGACAGATACATGTGTTTCTTCAACTTAGCTGACTAGGGCTATTTGAAGTGAGGTGAGCCTCCTACTTTGAATATTGATATTTGCAGGGTGCATTGCTTTCAAAGACTAAATGAATTCTCATAGGGAAGCACTGTGCCAGATGTGGCAGTTTCTAACATTGATGGATTTCTTTGCATACATGCGTGTGAATCTTCAATTCACCCAAATAGGCCTATTTCGATTAAGCACATGCTCTGTCCACCTTGAAACGCCTAGGTGGCAGTAAGTATTCCTTTCAAAACTAACTCAAGTCTCAAAGGGAAACAATGTGCTAACTGCAAATGCTTGCATCACAGAAGGTTTCCTTTTGAGAGGTCCATGTGTTACATCTCCTTAGGGGAATAGGCCTATTTGGAGCAAAATGATCCTTTCTCCACTTTGAAAACTATGATTTGCAGGACGTATTCCTTTCAAAATGTAACTCCAGTCTTACAAAGAAACAAAGTGGTAGATTCTTTGCATCTAACACAGATTTTGTTCTTTCGAGATACACACATGATTCATCAACTTCCTTGAACTGGCCTGTTTGCAAGAAAATGAGACTTTCTCCACCTTGAAAAGTATCAATTGCAGGAGTTACCCTTCCAAAACCTATGGGAAGTCTCACAGGAAAACAATGTGGTTGCAACTCCTGCTTCTATCTAGATGGTTTTCTTTCTAGGAATGCATGTGTTTCATCAACTGAGTTGACTGGGCCTATTTGGAACACAATGAGCCTATGTCCAGCTTGAAAACTATGATTAGCAGGATGTATTCCTTTCAAAAACTAACTCAATTCTCAAAGGCCAACAATGTGCTAGAAGCTGCGGCTTCCAATATAGGTGATTGTCTTTTTAGCTATACCTGTGTTTCTTCAACTCACCTAAATAGGCCTACTTAGTGCAAACAGGGTCTATCTGCACCTTGAAACACCTACGTGGCAGGAAATAATCCTTTCCAAAACGAATCAATTCTCACAAGAACAAGGTGCTAAACGCTGCAGTTTCTAGCATCCATGGTTTTCTTTGGGGAGGAACATGTGTTACTTCAACTCAGCTGAATAGGCCTATTTGGAGCAAACACAGCCTATCTCCACTTTGAAAGACCAAAGTTGCAGGAAGCAGTCCTTTCCAAAACTGACACAGTTCTCCCTGGAATACAATGTGGTAGATGCTCCGGCTTCTAACATACATGGTTTTCTTTGCAGAGATACATGGGTTTCATCAACTCAGCTGAATATACTTGAAAGGAGCAAACAGAGTCTATCTCCACCTTCAACCACCTTAGTTCCAGGAAGTATTCCTTTGACAAACTAACCTAATTCTACAGGGAAGCAATGTGGTAGAACCTCCTGGTTCTAACACAGATGATTGACTTGCAAGAGATACATGTGTTTCTTCAAGTTAGCTGCATAGGCCTCTTTGGAACAAAATGAGTCTTTCGCCACCTAGAAAATACTGATTCGCAGGAGTTATTCCTTTCTAAACCAAATTCAATTCTCATAGGGAAACAAGGTGCTAGATGCTGCATCTTGTTAAACAGATATTTTTATTTGAAGAGACAGATGTCTTCCTTCAACTCCATGGAAAATGCCTAGTTGGAGCCAACGGCATCTATCTGCACCTTGAAACACCGAAGTTGCAGGAAGTATTTGTATCAAAACTAGCTCAATTCTCACAGGAAAAGAATGTGCTAGATGCTCCTGCATTGAACAATGAAGGATTTCCTTGAGAGACACATGTGTTTCATCACCTCCCCTGAATAGGCCTATTTGAAGCACCAGGAGAATTTCTCCCCTTTGAAAACTTTCGTTTGCAGGAAATTTTCCTTTCAAAACATCACACAAGTCTCACATGGAAAAAAGGTGCTAGATGCTCCCGCTGCTAACACAGGTGTTTTTCATTTCAGGGATACATGGGTTCCTTCAACTTAGCTGAATAGGCCTATTTGCAACCAAATGAGTGCTTTTCTACCTTGAAAACAGTGGTTTACAGGAAATATTCCTTTCACAACTAACTCAATTCTCAGAGGAATACAATGTGCTAGATGCGACCTTTCTACCATGTATGGTTGTCTTTGGAGAGTTACATGCGTTTCCTCCCCTCACTGGAATAGGCTTATTTGGAGCAAAAAGTGCCCATCTCCACCTCGAATCACCTAATTTTCGCGAACTATTTCTTTCCAAAGTTAACTCAGTTATCACAGAGAAACAATGTGCTGCTAGCTTCTGCTTCTACACAGATGGATTTCCTTCGAGAGATACATGTGTTTCTTGAAGTAAGATGAATTGGTGGATCTGCAGCCAAATGAGCCTTTTCCATCTGGAAAACTTTGCTTCGCAGGAAGTACTCCTTTCAAAAACTTTCTGAGTCTCACGGGATAACAATGCGCTGGAGGCGACATCCACTTTCATAGCTGGTTTTCTTTGGAGAGATACATATGGTTCTTCAACTCAGGAGAATAGGCCTATTTGGAGCAAACTGAGGCTGTGTCCACCTTGAAAGACCACGGTTGCAGGAAGTATTGTGTTCCTAAACTTACGCAATTCTCACAGGAAAACAATGTGCTAGGTGTTCCTGCTTCAAACATGGATGGTTTTCCTTTGAGAAATACCTGTGTTTCTTCAACTTAGCCAAGTAGGGCTATTTGGAATAAAATGAGCCTTTTTGACCTTGAAAACTGTGAATTGCAGGAATTACTCTTCTCAAACTCCAATTCAACTCTCAAAGGGAAACATTGGGCTAGATGCTAGAGCTTCTACCATGCATACTTTTCTTTTAGAGGTACATGGACTTCCTCTACTCAGCTGAATAGCCCTAATGGAAGAAATGCAGCCTATGTCCCCCTGCAAACACTTAAGATTCTTGAAGAATTCCTTTCAAAAACGAACACAGTTCTCACAGGAAAACATGTGCTTCTAACATGGATGCTTTTCCTTTGACAGATACATGTGTTTCTTCAACTTAGCTGACTAGGGCTATTTGAAGTGAGGTGAGCCTCCTACTTTGAATATTGATATTTGCAGGGTGCATTGCTTTCAAAGACTAAATGAATTCTCATAGGGAAGCACTGTGCCAGATGTGGCAGTTTCTAACATTGATGGATTTCTTTGCATACATGCGTGTGAATCTTCAATTCACCCAAATAGGCCTATTTCGATTAAGCACATGCTCTGTCCACCTTGAAACGCCTAGGTGGCAGTAAGTATTCCTTTCAAAACTAACTCAAGTCTCAAAGGGAAACAATGTGCTAACTGCAAATGCTTGCATCACAGAAGGTTTCCTTTTGAGAGGTCCATGTGTTACATCTCCTTAGGGGAATAGGCCTATTTGGAGCAAAATGATCCTTTCTCCACTTTGAAAACTATGATTTGCAGGACGTATTCCTTTCAAAATGTAACTCCAGTCTTACAAAGAAACAAAGTGGTAGATTCTTTGCATCTAACACAGATTTTGTTCTTTCGAGATACACACATGATTCATCAACTTCCTTGAACTGGCCTGTTTGCAAGAAAATGAGACTTTCTCCACCTTGAAAAGTATCAATTGCAGGAGTTACCCTTCCAAAACCTATGGGAAGTCTCACAGGAAAACAATGTGGTTGCAACTCCTGCTTCTATCTAGATGGTTTTCTTTCTAGGAATGCATGTGTTTCATCAACTGAGTTGACTGGGCCTATTTGGAACACAATGAGCCTATGTCCAGCTTGAAAACTATGATTAGCAGGATGTATTCCTTTCAAAAACTAACTCAATTCTCAAAGGCCAACAATGTGCTAGAAGCTGCGGCTTCCAATATAGGTGATTGTCTTTTTAGCTATACCTGTGTTTCTTCAACTCACCTAAATAGGCCTACTTAGTGCAAACATGGTCTATCTGCACCTTGAAACACCTACGTGGCAGGAAATAATCCTTTCCAAAACGAATCAATTCTCACAAGAACAAGGTGCTAAACGCTGCAGTTTCTAGCATCCATGGTTTTCTTTGGGGAGGAACATGTGTTACTTCAACTCAGCTGAATAGGCCTATTTGGAGCAAACACAGCCTATCTCCACTTTGAAAGACCAAAGTTGCAGGAAGCAGTCCTTTCCAAAACTGACACAGTTCTCCCTGGAATACAATGTGGTAGATGATCCGGCTTCTAACATACATGGTTTTCTTTGCAGAGATACATGGGTTTCATCAACTCAGCTGAATATACTTGAAAGGAGCAAACAGAGTCTATCTCCACCTTCAACCACCTTAGTTCCAGGAAGTATTCCTTTGACAAACTAACCTAATTCTACAGGGAAGCAATGTGGTAGAACCTCCTGGTTCTAACACAGATGATTGACTTGCAAGAGATACATGTGTTTCTTCAAGTTAGCTGCACAGGCCTCTTTGGAACAAAATGAGTCTTTCGCCACCTAGAAAATACTGATTCGCAGGAGTTATTCCTTTCTAAACCAAATTCAATTCTCATAGGGAAACAAGGTGCTAGATGCTGCATCTTGTTAAACAGATATTTTTATTTGAAGAGACAGATGTCTTCCTTCAACTCCATGGAAAATGCCTAGTTGGAGCCAACGGCATCTATCTGCACCTTGAAACACCGAAGTTGCAGGAAGTATTTGTATCAAAACTAGCTCAATTCTCACAGGAAAAGAATGTGCTAGATGCTTCTGCATTGAACAATGAAGGATTTCCTCGAGAGACACATGTGTTTCATCACCTCCCCTGAATAGGCCTATTTGAAGCACCAGGAGAATTTCTCCCCTTTGAAAACTTTCGTTTGCAGGAAATTTTCCTTTCAAAACATCACACAAGTCTCACATGGAAAAAAGGTGCTAGATGCTCCCGCTGCTAACACAGGTGTTTTTCATTTGAGGGATACATGGGTTCCTTCAACTTAGCTGAATAGGCCTATTTGCAACCAAATGAGTGCTTTTCCACCTTCTAAACAATGGTTTACAGGAAATATTCCTTTCACAACTAACTCAATTCTCAGAGGAATACAATGTGCTAGATGCGACCTTTCTACCATGTATGGTTGTCTTTGGAGAGTTACATGCGTTTCCTCCCCTCACTGGAATAGGCTTATTTGGAGCAAAAAGTGCCCATCTCCACCTCGAATCACCTAATTTTTGCGAAGTATTTCTTTCCAAAGTTAACTCAGTTATCACAGATATACAATGTGCTGCTAGCTTCTGCTTCTACACAGATGGATTTCCTTCGAGAGATACATGTGTTTCTTGAAGTAAGATGAATTGGTGGATCTGCAGCCAAATGAGCCTTTTCCATCTGGAAACTTTGGTTCACAGGAAGTACTCCTTTCAAAAACTTTCTGAGTCTCACGGGATAACAATGCGCTGGAGGCGGCATCCACTTTCATAGCTGGTTTTCCTTGGAGAGATACATATGGTTCTTCAACTCAGGAGAATAGGCCTATTTGGAGCAAACTGAGGCTGTGTCCACGTTGAAAGACCACGGTTGCAGGAAGTATTGTGTTCCTAAACTTACGCAATTCTCACAGGAAAACAATGTGCTAGGTGTTCCTGCTTCAAACATGGATGGTTTTCCTTTGAGAAATACCTGTGTTTCTTCAACTTAGCCAAGTAGGGCTATTTGGAATAAAATGAGCCTTTTTGTGAATTGCAGGAATTACTCTTCTCAAACTCCAATTCAACTCTCAAAGGGAAACATTGGGCTAGATGCTAGAGCTTCTACCATGCATACTTTTCTTTTAGAGGTACATGGACTTCCTCTACTCAGCTGAATAGCCCTAATGGAAGAAATGCAGCCTATGTCCCCCTGCAAACACTTAAGATTCTTGAAGAATTCCTTTCAAAAACGAACACAGTTCTCACAGGAAAACATGTGCTTCTAACATGGATGCTTTTCCTTTGACAGATACATGTGTTTCTTCAACTTAGCTGACTAGGGCTATTTGAAGTGAGGTGAGCCTCCTACTTTGAATATTGATATTTGCAGGGTGCATTGCTTTCAAAGACTAAATGAATTCTCATAGGGAAGCACTGTGCCAGATGTGGCAGTTTCTAACATTGATGGATTTCTTTGCATACATGCGTGTGAATCTTCAATTCACCCAAATAGGCCTATTTCGATTAAGCACATGCTCTGTCCTCCTTGAAACGCCTAGGTGGCAGTAAGTATTCCTTTCAAAACTAACTCAAGTCTCAAAGGGAAACAATGTGCTAACTGCAAATGCTTGCATCACAGAAGGTTTCCTTTTGAGAGGTCCATGTGTTACATCTCCTTAGGGGAATAGGCCTATTTGGAGCAAAATGATCCTTTCTCCACTTTGAAAAGTATGATTTGCAGGACGTATTCCTTTCAAAATGTAACTCCAGTCTCACAAAGAAACAAAGTGGTAGATTCTTTGCATCTAACACAGATTTTGTTCTTTCGAGATACACATATGATTCATCAACTTCCTTGAACTGGCCTATTTGCAAGAAAATGAGACTTTCTCCACCTTGAAAAGTATCAATTGCAGGAGTTATCCTTCCAAAACCTATGGGAAGTCTCATAGGAAAACAATGTGGTTGCAACTCCTGCTTCTATCTAGATGGTTTTCTTTCTAGGAATGCATGTGTTTCATCAACTGAGTTGACTGGGCCTATTTGGAACACAATGAGCCTATGTCCAGCTTGAAAACTATGATTAGCAGGATGTATTCCTTTCAAAAACTAACTCAATTCTCAAAGGCCAACAATGTGCTAGAAGCTGCGGCTTCCAATATAGGTGATTGTCTTTTTAGCTATACCTGTGTTTCTTCAACTCACCTAAATAGGCCTACTTAGTGCAAACAGGGTCTATCTGCACCTTGAAACACCTACGTGGCAGGAAATAATCCTTTCCAAAACGAATCAATTCTCACAAGAACAAGGTGCTAAACGCTGCAGTTTCTAGCATCCATGGTTTTCTTTGGGGAGGAACATGTGTTACTTCAACTCAGCTGAATAGGCCTATTTGGAGCAAACACAGCCTATCTCCACTTTGAAAGACCAAAGTTGCAGGAAGCAGTCCTTTCCAAAACTGACACAGTTCTCCCTGGAATACAATGTGGTAGATGCTCCGGCTTCTAACATACATGGTTTTCTTTGCAGAGATACATGGGTTTCATCAACTCAGCTGAATATACTTGAAAGGAGCAAACAGAGTCTATCTCCACCTTCAACCACCTTAGTTCCAGGAAGTATTCCTTTGACAAACTAACCTAATTCTACAGGGAAGCAATGTGGTAGAACCTCCTGGTTCTAACACAGATGATTGACTTGCAAGAGATACATGTGTTTCTTCAAGTTAGCTGCATAGGCCTCTTTGGAACAAAATGAGTCTTTCGCCACCTAGAAAATACTGATTCGCAGGAGTTATTCCTTTCTAAACCAAATTCAATTCTCATAGGGAAACAAGGTGCTAGATGCTGCATCTTGTTAAACAGATATTTTTATTTGAAGAGACAGATGTGTTCCTTCAACTCAATGGAAAATGCCTAGTTGGAGCCAACGGCATCTATCTGCACCTTGAAACACCGAAGTTGCAGGAAGTATTTGTATCAAAACTAGCTCAATTCTCACAGGAAAAGAATGTGCTAGATGCTCCTGCATTGAACAATGAAGGATTTCCTTGAGAGACACATGTGTTTCATCACCTCCCCTGAATAGGCCTATTTGAAGCACCAGGAGAATTTCTCCCCTTTGAAAACTTTCGTTTGCAGGAAATTTTCCTTTCCAAACATCACACAAGTCTCACATGGAAAAAAGGTGCTAGATGCTCCCGCTGCTAACACAGGTGTTTTTCATTTCAGGGATACATGGGTTCCTTCAACTTAGCTGAATAGGCCTATTTGCAACCAAATGAGTGCTTTTCTACCTTGAAAACAGTGGTTTACAGGAAATATTCCTTTCACAACTAACTCAATTCTCAGAGGAATACAATGTGCTAGATGCGACCTTTCTACCATGTATGGTTGTCTTTGGAGAGTTACATGCGTTTCCTCCCCTCACTGGAATAGGCTTATTTGGAGCAAAAAGTGCCCATCTCCACCTCGAATCACCTAATTTTCGCGAACTATTTCTTTCCAAAGTTAACTCAGTTATCACAGAGAAACAATGTGCTGCTAGCTTCTGCTTCTACACAGATGGATTTCCTTCGAGAGATACATGTGTTTCTTGAAGTAAGATGAATTGGTGGATCTGCAGCCAAATGAGCCTTTTCCATCTGGAAAACTTTGCTTCGCAGGAAGTACTCCTTTCAAAAACTTTCTGAGTCTCACGGGATAACAATGCGCTGGAGGCGACATCCACTTTCATAGCTGGTTTTCTTTGGAGAGATACATATGGTTCTTCAACTCAGGAGAATAGGCCTATTTGGAGCAAACTGAGGCTGTGTCCACCTTGAAAGACCACGGTTGCAGGAAGTATTGTGTTCCTAAACTTACGCAATTCTCACAGGAAAACAATGTGCTAGGTGTTCCTGCTTCAAACATGGATGGTTTTCCTTTGAGAAATACCTGTGTTTCTTCAACTTAGCCAAGTAGGGCTATTTGGAATAAAATGAGCCTTTTTGACCTTGAAAACTGTGAATTGCAGGAATTACTCTTCTCAAACTCCAATTCAACTCTCAAAGGGAAACATTGGGCTAGATGCTAGAGCTTCTACCATGCATACTTTTCTTTTAGAGGTACATGGACTTCCTCTACTCAGCTGAATAGCCCTAATGGAAGAAATGCAGCCTATGTCCCCCTGCAAACACTTAAGATTCTTGAAGAATTCCTTTCAAAAACGAACACAGTTCTCACAGGAAAACATGTGCTTCTAACATGGATGCTTTTCCTTTGACAGATACATGTGTTTCTTCAACTTAGCTGACTAGGGCTATTTGAAGTGAGGTGAGCCTCCTACTTTGAATATTGATATTTGCAGGGTGCATTGCTTTCAAAGACTAAATGAATTCTCATAGGGAAGCACTGTGCCAGATGTGGCAGTTTCTAACATTGATGGATTTCTTTGCATACATGCGTGTGAATCTTCAATTCACCCAAATAGGCCTATTTCGATTAAGCACATGCTCTGTCCACCTTGAAACGCCTAGGTGGCAGTAAGTATTCCTTTCAAAACTAACTCAAGTCTCAAAGGGAAACAATGTGCTAACTGCAAATGCTTGCATCACAGAAGGTTTCCTTTTGAGAGGTCCATGTGTTACATCTCCTTAGGGGAATAGGCCTATTTGGAGCAAAATGATCCTTTCTCCACTTTGAAAACTATGATTTGCAGGACGTATTCCTTTCAAAATGTAACTCCAGTCTTACAAAGAAACAAAGTGGTAGATTCTTTGCATCTAACACAGATTTTGTTCTTTCGAGATACACACATGATTCATCAACTTCCTTGAACTGGCCTGTTTGCAAGAAAATGAGACTTTCTCCACCTTGAAAAGTATCAATTGCAGGAGTTACCCTTCCAAAACCTATGGGAAGTCTCACAGGAAAACAATGTGGTTGCAACTCCTGCTTCTATCTAGATGGTTTTCTTTCTAGGAATGCATGTGTTTCATCAACTGAGTTGACTGGGCCTATTTGGAACACAATGAGCCTATGTCCAGCTTGAAAACTATGATTAGCAGGATGTATTCCTTTCAAAAACTAACTCAATTCTCAAAGGCCAACAATGTGCTAGAAGCTGCGGCTTCCAATATAGGTGATTGTCTTTTTAGCTATACCTGTGTTTCTTCAACTCACCTAAATAGGCCTACTTAGTGCAAACAGGGTCTATCTGCACCTTGAAACACCTACGTGGCAGGAAATAATCCTTTCCAAAACGAATCAATTCTCACAAGAACAAGGTGCTAAACGCTGCAGTTTCTAGCATCCATGGTTTTCTTTGGGGAGGAACATGTGTTACTTCAACTCAGCTGAATAGGCCTATTTGGAGCAAACACAGCCTATCTCCACTTTGAAAGACCAAAGTTGCAGGAAGCAGTCCTTTCCAAAACTGACACAGTTCTCCCTGGAATACAATGTGGTAGATGCTCCGGCTTCTAACATACATGGTTTTCTTTGCAGAGATACATGGGTTTCATCAACTCAGCTGAATATACTTGAAAGGAGCAAACAGAGTCTATCTCCACCTTCAACCACCTTAGTTCCAGGAAGTATTCCTTTGACAAACTAACCTAATTCTACAGGGAAGCAATGTGGTAGAACCTCCTGGTTCTAACACAGATGATTGACTTGCAAGAGATACATGTGTTTCTTCAAGTTAGCTGCACAGGCCTCTTTGGAACAAAATGAGTCTTTCGCCACCTAGAAAATACTGATTCGCAGGAGTTATTCCTTTCTAAACCAAATTCAATTCTCATAGGGAAACAAGGTGCTAGATGCTGCATCTTGTTAAACAGATATTTTTATTTGAAGAGACAGATGTCTTCCTTCAACTCCATGGAAAATGCCTAGTTGGAGCCAACGGCATCTATCTGCACCTTGAAACACCGAAGTTGCAGGAAGTATTTGTATCAAAACTAGCTCAATTCTCACAGGAAAAGAATGTGCTAGATGCTCCTGCATTGAACAATGAAGGATTTCCTCGAGAGACACATGTGTTTCATCACCTCCCCTGAATAGGCCTATTTGAAGCACCAGGAGAATTTCTCCCCTTTGAAAACTTTCGTTTGCAGGAAATTTTCCTTTCAAAACATCACACAAGTCTCACATGGAAAAAAGGTGCTAGATGCTCCCGCTGCTAACACAGGTGTTTTTCATTTGAGGGATACATGGGTTCCTTCAACTTAGCTGAATAGGCCTATTTGCAACCAAATGAGTGCTTTTCCACCTTCTAAACAATGGTTTACAGGAAATATTCCTTTCACAACTAACTCAATTCTCAGAGGAATACAATGTGCTAGATGCGACCTTTCTACCATGTATGGTTGTCTTTGGAGAGTTACATGCGTTTCCTCCCCTCACTGGAATAGGCTTATTTGGAGCAAAAAGTGCCCATCTCCACCTCGAATCACCTAATTTTTGCGAAGTATTTCTTTCCAAAGTTAACTCAGTTATCACAGATATACAATGTGCTGCTAGCTTCTGCTTCTACACAGATGGATTTCCTTCGAGAGATACATGTGTTTCTTGAAGTAAGATGAATTGGTGGATCTGCAGCCAAATGAGCCTTTTCCATCTGGAAACTTTGGTTCACAGGAAGTACTCCTTTCAAAAACTTTCTGAGTCTCACGGGATAACAATGCGCTGGAGGCGGCATCCACTTTCATAGCTGGTTTTCCTTGGAGAGATACATATGGTTCTTCAACTCAGGAGAATAGGCCTATTTGGAGCAAACTGAGGCTGTGTCCACGTTGAAAGACCACGGTTGCAGGAAGTATTGTGTTCCTAAACTTACGCAATTCTCACAGGAAAACAATGTGCTAGGTGTTCCTGCTTCAAACATGGATGGTTTTCCTTTGAGAAATACCTGTGTTTCTTCAACTTAGCCAAGTAGGGCTATTTGGAATAAAATGAGCCTTTTTGTGAATTGCAGGAATTACTCTTCTCAAACTCCAATTCAACTCTCAAAGGGAAACATTGGGCTAGATGCTAGAGCTTCTACCATGCATACTTTTCTTTTAGAGGTACATGGACTTCCTCTACTCAGCTGAATAGCCCTAATGGAAGAAATGCAGCCTATGTCCCCCTGCAAACACTTAAGATTCTTGAAGAATTCCTTTCAAAAACGAACACAGTTCTCACAGGAAAACATGTGCTTCTAACATGGATGCTTTTCCTTTGACAGATACATGTGTTTCTTCAACTTAGCTGACTAGGGGTATTTGAAGTGAGGTGAGCCTCCTACTTTGAATATTGATATTTGCAGGGTGCATTGCTTTCAAAGACTAAATGAATTCTCATAGGGAAGCACTGTGCCAGATGTGGCAGTTTCTAACATTGATGGATTTCTTTGCATACATGCGTGTGAATCTTCAATTCACCCAAATAGGCCTATTTCGATTAAGCACATGCTCTGTCCTCCTTGAAACGCCTAGGTGGCAGTAAGTATTCCTTTCAAAACTAACTCAAGTCTCAAAGGGAAACAATGTGCTAACTGCAAATGCTTGCATCACAGAAGGTTTCCTTTTGAGAGGTCCATGTGTTACATCTCCTTAGGGGAATAGGCCTATTTGGAGCAAAATGATCCTTTCTCCACTTTGAAAAGTATGATTTGCAGGACGTATTCCTTTCAAAATGTAACTCCAGTCTCACAAAGAAACAAAGTGGTAGATTCTTTGCATCTAACACAGATTTTGTTCTTTCGAGATACACATATGATTCATCAACTTCCTTGAACTGGCCTATTTGCAAGAAAATGAGACTTTCTCCACCTTGAAAAGTATCAATTGCAGGAGTTATCCTTCCAAAACCTATGGGAAGTCTCATAGGAAAACAATGTGGTTGCAACTCCTGCTTCTATCTAGATGGTTATCTTTCTAGGAATGCATGTGTTTCATCAACTGAGTTGACTGGGCCTATTTGGAACACAATGAGCCTATGTCCAGCTTGAAAACTATGATTAGCAGGATGTATTCCTTTCAAAAACTAACTCAATTCTCAAAGGCCAACAATGTGCTAGAAGCTGCGGCTTCCAATATAGGTGATTGTCTTTTTAGCTATACCTGTGTTTCTTCAACTCACCTAAATAGGCCTACTTAGTGCAAACAGGGTCTATCTGCACCTTGAAACACCTACGTGGCAGGAAATAATCCTTTCCAAAACGAATCAATTCTCACAAGAACAAGGTGCTAAACGCTGCAGTTTCTAGCATCCATGGTTTTCTTTGGGGAGGAACATGTGTTACTTCAACTCAGCTGAATAGGCCTATTTGGAGCAAACACAGCCTATCTCCACTTTGAAAGACCAAAGTTGCAGGAATCAGTCCTTTCCAAAACTGACACAGTTCTCCCTGGAATACAATGTGGTAGATGCTCCGGCTTCTAACATACATGGTTTTCTTTGCAGAGATACATGGGTTTCATCAACTCAGCTGAATATACTTGAAAGGAGCAAACAGAGTCTATCTCCACCTTCAACCACCTTAGTTCCAGGAAGTATTCCTTTGACAAACTAACCTAATTCTACAGGGAAGCAATGTGGTAGAACCTCCTGGTTCTAACACAGATGATTGACTTGCAAGAGATACATGTGTTTCTTCAAGTTAGCTGCATAGGCCTCTTTGGAACAAAATGAGTCTTTCGCCACCTAGAAAATACTGATTCGCAGGAGTTATTCCTTTCTAAACCAAATTCAATTCTCATAGGGAAACAAGGTGCTAGATGCTGCATCTTGTTAAACAGATATTTTTATTTGAAGAGACAGATGTCTTCCTTCAACTCCATGGAAAATGCCTAGTTGGAGCCAACGGCATCTATCTGCACCTTGAAACACCGAAGTTGCAGGAAGTATTTGTATCAAAACTAGCTCAATTCTCACAGGAAAAGAATGTGCTAGATGCTCCTGCATTGAACAATGAAGGATTTCCTTGAGAGACACATGTGTTTCATCACCTCCCCTGAATAGGCCTATTTGAAGCACCAGGAGAATTTCTCCCCTTTGAAAACTTTCGTTTGCAGGAAATTTTCCTTTCAAAACATCACACAAGTCTCACATGGAAAAAAGGTGCTAGATGCTCCCGCTGCTAACACAGGTGTTTTTCATTTCAGGGATACATGGGTTCCTTCAACTTAGCTGAATAGGCCTATTTGCAACCAAATGAGTGCTTTTCTACCTTGAAAACAGTGGTTTACAGGAAATATTCCTTTCACAACTAACTCAATTCTCAGAGGAATACAATGTGCTAGATGCGACCTTTCTACCATGTATGGTTGTCTTTGGAGAGTTACATGCGTTTCCTCCCCTCACTGGAATAGGCTTATTTGGAGCAAAAAGTGCCCATCTCCACCTCGAATCACCTAATTTTTGCGAAGTATTTCTTTCCAAAGTTAACTCAGTTATCACAGAGATACAATGTGCTGCTAGCTTCTGCTTCTACACAGATGGATTTCCTTCGAGAGATACATGTGTTTCTTGAAGTAAGATGAATTGGTGGATCTGCAGCCAAATGAGCCTTTTCCATCTGGAAAACTTTGGTTCACAGGAAGTACTCCTTTCAAAAACTTTCTGAGTCTCACGGGATAACAATCCGCTGGTGGCGGCTTCCACTTTCTTAGCTGGTTTTCTTTGGAGAGATACATATGGTTCTTCAACTCAGGAGAATAGGCCTATTTGGAGCAAACTGAGGCTGTGTCCACCTTGAAAGACCACGGTTGCAGGAAGTATTGTGTTCCTAAACTTACGCAATTCTCACAGGAAAACAATGTGCTAGGTGTTCCTGCTTCAAACATGGATGGTTTTCCTTTGAGAAATACCTGTGTTTCTTCAACTTAGCCAAGTAGGGCTATTTGGAATAAAATGAGCCTTTTTGTGAATTGCAGGAATTACTCTTCTCAAACTCCAATTCAACTCTCAAAGGGAAACATTGGGCTAGATGCTAGAGCTTCTACCATGCATACTTTTCGTTTAGAGGTACATGGACTTCCTCTACTCAGCTGAATAGCCCTAATGGAAGAAATGCAGCCTATGTCCCCCTGCAAACACTTAAGATTCTTGAAGAATTCCTTTCAAAAACGAACACAGTTCTCACAGGAAAACATGTGCTTCTAACATGGATGCTTTTCCTTTGACAGATACATGTGTTTCTTCAACTTAGCTGACTAGGGCTATTTGAAGTGAGGTGAGCCTCCTACTTTGAATATTGATATTTGCAGGGTGCATTGCTTTCAAAGACTAAATGAATTCTCATAGGGAAGCACTGTGCCAGATGTGGCAGTTTCTAACATTGATGGATTTCTTTGCATACATGCGTGTGAATCTTCAATTCACCCAAATAGGCCTATTTCGATTAAGCACATGCTCTGTCCACCTTGAAACGCCTAGGTGGCAGTAAGTATTCCTTTCAAAACTAACTCGAGTCTCAAAGGGAAACAGTGTGCTAACTGCAAATGCTTGCATCACAGAAGGTTTCCTTTTGAGAGGTCCATGTGTTACATCTCCTTAGGGGAATAGGCCTATTTGGAGCAAAATGATCCTTTCTCCACTTTGAAAAGTATGATTTGCAGGACGTATTCCTTTCAAAATGTAACTCCAGTCTCACAAAGAAACAAAGTGGTAGATTCTTTGCATCTAACACAGATTTTGTTCTTTCGAGATACACACATGATTCATCAACTTCCTTGAACTGGCCTGTTTGCAAGAAAATGAGACTTTCTCCACCTTGAAAAGTATCAATTGCAGGAGATACCCTTCCAAAACCTATGGGAAGTCTCACAGGAAAACAATGTGGTTGCAACTCCTGCTTCTATCTAGATGGTTTTCTTTCTAGGAATGCATGTGTTTCATCAACTGAGTTGACTGGGCCTGTTTGGAACACAATGAGCCTATGTCCAGCTTGAAAACTATGATTAGCAGGATGTATTCCTTTCAAAAACTAACTCAATTCTCAAAGGCCAACAATGTGCTAGAAGCTGCGGCTTCCAATATAGGTGATTGTCTTTTTAGCTATACCTGTGTTTCTTCAACTCACCCAAATAGGCCTACTTAGTGCAAACAGGGTCTATCTGCACCTTGAAACACCTACGTGGCAGGAAATAATCCTTTCCAAAACGAATCAATTCTCAAAAGAACAAGGTGCTAAACGCTGCAGTTTCTAGCATCCATGGTTTTCTTTGGGGAGGAACATGTGTTACTTCAACTCAGCTGAATAGGCCTATTTGGAGCAAACACAGCCTATCTCCACTTTGAAAGACCAAAGTTGCAGGAAGCAGTCCTTTCCAAAACTGACACAGTTCTCCCTGGAATACAATGTGGTAGATGCTCCGGCTTCTAACATACATGATTTTCTTTGCAGAGATACATGGGTTTCATCAACTCAGCTGAATATACATGAAAGGAGCAAACAGAGTCTATCTCCACCTTCAACCACCTTAGTTCCAGGAAGTATTCCTTTGACAAACTAGCCTAATTCTACAGGGAAGCAATGTGGTAGAACCTCCTGGTTCTAACACAGATGATTGACTTGCAAGAGATACATGTGTTTCTTCAAGTTAGCTGCATAGGCCTCTTTGGAACAAAATGAGTCTTTCGCCACCTAGAAAATACTGATTCGCAGGAGTTATTCCTTTCTAAACCAAATTCAATTCTCATAGGGAAACAAGGTGCTAGATGCTGCATCTTGTTAAACAGATATTTTTATTTGAAGAGACAGATGTCTTCCTTCAACTCCATGGAAAATGCCTAGTTGGAGCCAACGGCATCTATCTGCACCTTGAAACACCGAAGTTGCAGGAAGTATTTGTATCAAAACTAGCTCAATTCTCACAGGAAAAGAATGTGCTAGATGCTCCTGCATTGAACAATGAAGGATTTCCTTGAGAGACACATGTGTTTCATCACCTCCCCTGAATAGGCCTATTTGAAGCACCAGGAGAATTTCTCCCCTTTGAAAACTTTCGTTTGCAGGAAATTTTCCTTTCAAAACATCACACAAGTCTCACATGGAAAAAAGGTGCTAGATGCTCCTGCTGCTAACACAGGTGTTTTTCATTTCAGGGATACATGGGTTCCTTCAACTTAGCTGAATAGGCCTATTTGCAACCAAATGAGTGCTTTTCTACCTTGAAAACAGTGGTTTACAGGAAATATTCCTTTCCCAACTAACTCAATTCTCAGAGGAATACAATGTGCTAGATGCGACCTTTCTACCATGTATGGTTGTCTTTGGAGAGTTACATGCGTTTCCTCCCCTCACTGGAATAGGCTTATTTGGAGCAAAAAGTGCCCATCTCCACCTCGAATCACCTAATTTTCGTGAACTATTTCTTTCCAAAGTTAACTCAGTTATCATAGAGAAACAATGTGCTGCTAGTTTCTGCTTCTACACAGATGGATTTCCTTCGAGAGATACATGTGTTTCTTGAAGTAAGATGAATTGGTGGATCTGCAGCCAAATGATCCTTTTCCATCTGGAAAACTTTGGTTCGCAGGAAGTACTCCTTTCAAAAACTTTCTGAGTCTCACGGGATAACAATGCGCTGGAGGCGGCATCCACTTTCTTAGCTGGTTTTCTTTGGAGAGATACATATGGTTCTTCAACTCAGGAGAATAGGCCTATTTGGAGCAAACTGAGGCTGTGTCCACCTTGAAAGACCACGGTTGAAGGAAGTATTGTGTTCCTAAACTTACGCAATTCTCACAGGAAAACAATGTGCTAGGTGTTCCTGCTTCAAACATGGATGGTTTTCCTTTGAGAAATACCTGTGTTTCTTCAACTTAGCCAAGTAGGGCTATTTGGAATAAAATGAGCCTTTTTGACCTTGAAAACTGTGAATTGCAGGAATTACTCTTCTCAAACTCCAATTCAACTCTCAAAGGGAAACATTGGGCTAGATGCTAGAGCTTCTACCATGCATACTTTTCTTTTAGAGGTACATGGACTTCCTCTACTCAGCTGAATAGCCCTAATGGAAGAAATGCAGCCTATGTCCCCCTGCAAACACTTAAGATTCTTGAAGAATTCCTTTCAAAAACGAACACAGTTCTCACAGGAAAACATGTGCTTCTAACATGGATGCTTTTCCTTTGACAGATACATGTGTTTCTTCAACTTAGCTGACTAGGGCTATTTGAAGTGAGGTGAGCCTCCTACTTTGAATATTGATATTTGCAGGGTGCATTGCTTTCAAAGACTAAATGAATTCTCATAGGGAAGCACTGTGCCAGATGTGGCAGTTTCTAACATTGATGGATTTCTTTGCATACATGCCTGTTTATCTTCAATACACCCAAATAGGCCTATTTCGATTAAGCACATGCTCTGTCCACCTTGAAACGCCTAGGTGGCAGTAAGTATTCCTTTCAAAACTAACTCAAGTCTCAAAGGGAAACAATGTGCTAAATGCAAATGCTTGCATCACAGAAGGTTTCCTTTTGAGAGGTCCATGTGTTACATCTCCTTAGGGGAATAGGCCTATTTGGAGCAAAATGATCCTTTCTCCACTTTGAAAAGTATGATTTGCAGGACGTATTCCTTTCAAAATGTAACTCCAGTCTCACAAAGAAACAAAGTGGTAGATTCTTTGCATCTAACACAGATTTTGTTCTTTCGAGATACACACATGATTCATCAACTTCCTTGAACTGGCCTATTTGCAAGAAAATGAGACTTTCTCCACCTTGAAAAGTATCAATTGCAGGAGTTATCCTTCCAAAACCTATGGGAAGTCTCACAGGAAAACAATGTGGTTGCAACTCCTGCTTCTATCTAGATGGTTTTCTTTCTAGGAATGCATGTGTTTCATCAACTGAGTTGACTGGGCCTATTTGGAACACAATGAGCCTATGTCCAGCTTGAAAACTATGATTAGCAGGATGTATTCCTTTCATAAACTAACTCAATTCTCAAAGGCCAACAATGTGCTAGAAGCTGCGGCTTCCAATATAGGTGATTGTCTTTTTAGCTATACCTGTGTTTCTTCAACTCACCTAAATAGGCCTACTTAGTGCAAACAGGGTCTATCTGCACCTTGAAACACCTACGTGGCAGGAAATAATCCTTTCCAAAACAAATCAATTCTCACAAGAACAAGGTGCTAAACGCTGCAGTTTCTAGCATCCATGGTTTTCTTTGGGGAGGAACATGTGTTACTTCAACTCAGCTGAATAGGCCTATTTGGAGCAAACACAGCCTATCTCCACTTTGAAAGACCAGAGTTGCAGGAAGCAGTCCTTTCCAAAACTGACACAGTTCTCCCTGGAATACAATGTGGTAGATGCTCCGGCTTCTAACATACATGGTTTTCTTTGCAGAGATACATGGGTTTCATCAACTCAGCTGAATATACTTGAAAGGAGCAAACAGAGTCTATCTCCACCTTCAACCACCTTAGTTCCAGGAAGTATTCCTTTGACAAACTAACCTAATTCTACAGGGAAGCAATGTGGTAGAACCTCCTGGTTCTAACACAGATGATTGACTTGCAAGAGATACATGTGTTTCTTCAAGTTAGCTGCATAGGCCTCTTTGGAACAAAATGAGTCTTTCGCCACCTAGAAAATACTGATTCGCAGGAGTTATTCCTTTCTAAACCAAATTCAATTCTCATAGGGAAACAAGGTGCTAGATGCTGCATCTTGTTAAACAGATATTTTTATTTGAAGAGACAGATGTCTTCCTTCAACTCCATGGAAAATGCCTAGTTGGAGCCAACGGCATCTATCTGCACCTTGAAACACCGAAGTTGCAGGAAGTATTTGTATCAAAACTAGCTCAATTCTCACAGGAAAAGAATGTGCTAGATGCTCCTGCATTGAACAATGAAGGATTTCCTTGAGAGACACATGTGTTTCATCACCTCCCCTGAATAGGCCTATTTGAAGCACCAGGAGAATTTCTCCCCTTTGAAAACTTTCGTTTGCAGGAAATTTTCCTTTCAAAACATCACACAAGTCTCACATGGAAAAAAGGTGCTAGATGCTCCCGCTGCTAACACAGGTGTTTTTCATTTGAGGGATACATGGGTTCCTTCAACTTAGCTGAATAGGCCTATTTGCAACCAAATGAGTGCTTTTCCACCTTCTAAACAATGGTTTACAGGAAATATTCCTTTCACAACTAACTCAATTCTCAGAGGAATACAATGTGCTAGATGCGACCTTTCTACCATGTATGGTTGTCTTTGGAGAGTTACATGCGTTTCCTCCCCTCACTGGAATAGGCTTATTTGGAGCAAAAAGTGCCCATCTCCACCTCGAATCACCTAATTTTTGCGAAGTATTTCTTTCCAAAGTTAACTCAGTTATCACAGAGATACAATGTGCTGCTAGCTTCTGCTTCTACACAGATGGATTTCCTTCGAGAGATACATGTGTTTCTTGAAGTAAGATGAATTGGTGGATCTGCAGCCAAATGAGCCTTTTCCATCTGGAAACTTTGGTTCACAGGAAGTACTCCTTTCAAAAACTTTCTGAGTCTCACGGGATAACAATACGCTGGAGGCGGCATCCACTTTCATAGCTGGTTTTCCTTGGAGAGATACATATGGTTCTTCAACTCAGGAGAATAGGCCTATTTGGAGCAAACTGAGGCTGTGTCCACGTTGAAAGACCACGGTTGCAGGAAGTATTGTGTTCCTAAACTTACGCAATTCTCACAGGAAAACAATGTGCTAGGTGTTCCTGCTTCAAACATGGATGGTTTTCCTTTGAGAAATACCTGTGTTTCTTCAACTTAGCCAAGTAGGGCTATTTGGAATAAAATGAGCCTTTTTGTGAATTGCAGGAATTACTCTTCTCAAACTCCAATTCAACTCTCAAAGGGAAACATTGGGCTAGATGCTAGAGCTTCTACCATGCATACTTTTCTTTTAGAGGTACATGGACTTCCTCTACTCAGCTGAATAGCCCTAATGGAAGAAATGCAGCCTATGTCCCCCTGCAAACACTTAAGATTCTTGAAGAATTCCTTTCAAAAACGAACACAGTTCTCACAGGAAAACATGTGCTTCTAACATGGATGCTTTTCCTTTGACAGATACATGTGTTTCTTCAACTTAGCTGACTAGGGCTATTTGAAGTGAGGTGAGCCTCCTACTTTGAATATTGATATTTGCAGGGTGCATTGCTTTCAAAGACTAAATGAATTCTCATAGGGAAGCACTGTGCCAGATGTGGCAGTTTCTAACATTGATGGATTTCTTTGCATACATGCGTGTGAATCTTCAATTCACCCAAATAGGCCTATTTCGATTAAGCACATGCTCTGTCCACCTTGAAACGCCTAGGTGGCAGTAAGTATTCCTTTCAAAACTAACTCAAGTCTCAAAGGGAAACAATGTGCTAACTGCAAATGCTTGCGTCACAGAAGGTTTCCTTTTGAGAGGTCCATGTGTTACATCTCCTTAGGGGAATAGGCCTATTTGGAGCAAAATGATCCTTTCTCCACTTTGAAAAGTATGATTTGCAGGACGTATTCCTTTCAAAATGTAACTCCAGTCTCACAAAGAAACAAAGTGGTAGATTCTTTGCATCTAACACAGATTTTGTTCTTTCGAGATACACATATGATTCATCAACTTCCTTGAACTGGCCTATTTGCAAGAAAATGAGACTTTCTCCACCTTGAAAAGTATCAATTGCAGGAGTTATCCTTCCAAAACCTATGGGAAGTCTCATAGGAAAACAATGTGGTTGCAACTCCTGCTTCTATCTAGATGGTTTTCTTTCTAGGAATGCATGTGTTTCATCAACTGAGTTGACTGGGCCTATTTGGAACACAATGAGCCTATGTCCAGCTTGAAAACTATGATTAGCAGGATGTATTCCTTTCAAAAACTAACTCAATTCTCAAAGGCCAACAATGTGCTAGAAGCTGCGGCTTCCAATATAGGTGATTGTCTTTTTAGCTATACCTGTGTTTCTTCAACTCACCTAAATAGGCCTACTTAGTGCAAACAGGGTCTATCTGCACCTTGAAACACCTACGTGGCAGGAAATAATCCTTTCCAAAACGAATCAATTCTCACAAGAACAAGGTGCTAAACGCTGCAGTTTCTAGCATCCATGGTTTTCTTTGGGGAGGAACATGTGTTACTTCAACTCAGCTGAATAGGCCTATTTGGAGCAAACACAGCCTATCTCCACTTTGAAAGACCAAAGTTGCAGGAAGCAGTCCTTTCCAAAACTGACACAGTTCTCCCTGGAATACAATGTGGTAGATGCTCCGGCTTCTAACATAGATGGTTTTCTTTGCAGAGATACATGGGTTTCATCAACTCAGCTGAATATACTTGAAAGGAGCAAACAGAGTCTATCTCCACCTTCAACCACCTTAGTTCCAGGAAGTATTCCTTTGACAAACTAACCTAATTCTACAGGGAAGCAATGTGGTAGAACCTCCTGGTTCTAACACAGATGATTGACTTGCAAGAGATACATGTGTTTCTTCAAGTTAGCTGCATAGGCCTCTTTGGAACAAAATGAGTCTTTCGCCACCTAGAAAATACTGATTGGCAGGAGTTATTCCTTTCTAAACCAAATTCAATTCTCATAGGGAAACAAGGTGCTAGATGCTGCATCTTGTTAAACAGATATTTTTATTTGAAGAGACAGATGTCTTCCTTCAACACCATGGAAAATGCCTAGTTAGAGCCAACGGCATCTATCTGCACCTTGAAACACCGAAGTTGCAGGAAGTATTTGTATCAAAACTAGCTCAATTCTCACAGGAAAAGAATGTGCTAGATGCTCCTGCATTGAACAATGAAGGATTTCCTCGAGAGACACATGTGTTTCATCACCTCCCCTGAATAGGCCTATTTGAAGCACCAGGAGAATTTCTCCCCTTTGAAAACTTTCGTTTGCAGGAAATTTTCCTTTCAAAACATCACACAAGTCTCACATGGAAAAAAGGTGCTAGATGCTCCCGCTGCTAACACAGGTGTTTTTCATTTCAGGGATACATGGGTTCCTTCAACTTAGCTGAATAGGCCTATTTGCAACCAAATGAGTGCTTTTCTACCTTGAAAACAGTGGTTTACAGGAAATATTCCTTTCCCAACTAACTCAATTCTCAGAGGAATACAATGTGCTAGATGCGACCTTTCTACCATGTATGGTTGTCTTTGGAGAGTTACATGCGTTTCCTCCCCTCACTGGAATAGGCTTATTTGGAGCAAAAAGTGCCCATCTCCACCTCGAATCACCTAATTTTCGTGAACTATTTCTTTCCAAAGTTAACTCAGTTATCATAGAGAAACAATGTGCTGCTAGTTTCTGCTTCTACACAGATGGATTTCCTTCGAGAGATACATGTGTTTCTTGAAGTAAGATGAATTGGTGGATCTGCAGCCAAATGATCCTTTTCCATCTGGAAAACTTTGGTTCGCAGGAAGTACTCCTTTCAAAAACTTTCTGAGTCTCACGGGATAACAATGCGCTGGAGGCGGCATCCACTTTCTTAGCTGGTTTTCTTTGGAGAGATACATATGGTTCTTCAACTCAGGAGAATAGGCCTATTTGGAGCAAACTGAGGCTGTGTCCACCTTGAAAGACCACGGTTGCAGGAAGTATTGTGTTCCTAAACTTACGCAATTCTCACAGGAAAAGAATGTGCTAGGTGTTCCTGCTTCAAACATGGATGGTTTTCCTTTGAGAAATACCTGTGTCTCTTCAACTTAGCCAAGTAGGGCTATTTGGAATAAAATGAGCCTTTTTGACCTTGAAAACTGTGAATTGCAGGAATTACTCTTCTCAAACTCCAATTCAACTCTCAAAGGGAAACATTGTGCTAGATGCTAGAGCTTCTACCATGCATACTTTTCTTTTAGAGGTACATGGACTTCCTCTACTCAGCTGAATAGCCCTAATGGAAGAAATGCAGCCTATGTCCCCCTGCAAACACTTAAGATTCTTGAAGAATTCCTTTCAAAAACGAACACAGTTCTCACAGGAAAACATGTGCTTCTAACATGGATGCTTTTCCTTTGACAGATACATGTGTTTCTTCAACTTAGCTGACTAGGGCTATTTGAAGTGAGGTGAGCCTCCTACTTTGAATATTGATATTTGCAGGGTGCATTGCTTTCAAAGACTAAATGAATTCTCATAGGGAAGCACTGTGCCAGATGTGGCAGTTTCTAACATTGATGGATTTCTTTGCATACATGCCTGTTTATCTTCAATACACCCAAATAGGCCTATTTCGATTAAGCACATGCTCTGTCCACCTTGAAACGCCTAGGTGGCAGTAAGTATTCCTTTCAAAACTAACTCAAGTCTCAAAGGGAAACAATGTGCTAACTGCAAATGCTTGCATCACAGAAGGTTTCCTTTTGAGAGGTCCATGTGTTACATCTCCTTAGGGGAATAGGCCTATTTGGAGCAAAATGATCCTTTCTCCACTTTGAAAAGTATGATTTGCAGGACGTATTCCTTTCAAAATGTAACTCCAGTCTCACAAAGAAACAAAGTGGTAGATTCTTTGCATCTAACACAGATTTTGTTCTTTCGAGATACACACATGATTCATCAACTTCCTTGAACTGGCCTATTTGCAAGAAAATGAGACTTTCTCCACCTTGAAAAGTATCAATTGCAGGAGTTATCCTTCCAAAACCTATGGGAAGTCTCACAGGAAAACAATGTGGTTGCAACTCCTGCTTCTATCTAGATGGTTTTCTTTCTAGGAATGCATGTGTTTCATCAACTGAGTTGACTGGGCCTATTTGGAACACAATGAGCCTATGTCCAGCTTGAAAACTATGATTAGCAGGATGTATTCCTTTCATAAACTAACTCAATTCTCAAAGGCCAACAATGTGCTAGAAGCTGCGGCTTCCAATATAGGTGATTGTCTTTTTAGCTATACCTGTGTTTCTTCAACTCACCTAAATAGGCCTACTTAGTGCAAACAGGGTCTATCTGCACCTTGAAACACCAACGTGGCAGGAAATAATCCTTTCCAAAACAAATCAATTCTCACAAGAACAAGGTGCTAAACGCTGCAGTTTCTAGCATCCATGGTTTTCTTTGGGGAGGAACATGTGTTACTTCAACTCAGCTGAATAGGCCTATTTGGAGCAAACACAGCCTATCTCCACTTTGAAAGACCAGAGTTGCAGGAAGCAGTCCTTTCCAAAACTGACACAGTTCTCCCTGGAATACAATGTGGTAGATGCTCCGGCTTCTAACATACATGGTTTTCTTTGCAGAGATACATGGGTTTCATCAACTCAGCTGAATATACTTGAAAGGAGCAAACAGAGTCTATCTCCACCTTCAACCACCTTAGTTCCAGGAAGTATTCCTTTGACAAACTAACCTAATTCTACAGGGAAGCAATGTGGTAGAACCTCCTGGTTCTAACACAGATGATTGACTTGCAAGAGATACATGTGTTTCTTCAAGTTAGCTGCACAGGCCTCTTTGGAACAAAATGAGTCTTTCGCCACCTAGAAAATACTGATTCGCAGGAGTTATTCCTTTCTAAACCAAATTCAATTCTCATAGGGAAACAAGGTGCTAGATGCTGCATCTTGTTAAACAGATATTTTTATTTGAAGAGACAGATGTCTTCCTTCAACTCCATGGAAAATGCCTAGTTGGAGCCAACGGCATCTATCTGCACCTTGAAACACCGAAGTTGCAGGAAGTATTTGTATCAAAACTAGCTCAATTCTCACAGGAAAAGAATGTGCTAGATGCTCCTGCATTGAACAATGAAGGATTTCCTCGAGAGACACATGTGTTTCATCACCTCCCCTGAATAGGCCTATTTGAAGCACCAGGAGAATTTCTCCCCTTTGAAAACTTTCGTTTGCAGGAAATTTTCCTTTCAAAACATCACACAAGTCTCACATGGAAAAAAGGTGCTAGATGCTCCCGCTGCTAACACAGGTGTTTTTCATTTGAGGGATACATGGGTTCCTTCAACTTAGCTGAATAGGCCTATTTGCAACCAAATGAGTGCTTTTCCACCTTCTAAACAATGGTTTACAGGAAATATTCCTTTCACAACTAACTCAATTCTCAGAGGAATACAATGTGCTAGATGCGACCTTTCTACCATGTATGGTTGTCTTTGGAGAGTTACATGCGTTTCCTCCCCTCACTGGAATAGGCTTATTTGGAGCAAAAAGTGCCCATCTCCACCTCGAATCACCTAATTTTTGCGAAGTATTTCTTTCCAAAGTTAACTCAGTTATCACAGAGATACAATGTGCTGCTAGCTTCTGCTTCTACACAGATGGATTTCCTTCGAGAGATACATGTGTTTCTTGAAGTAAGATGAATTGGTGGATCTGCAGCCAAATGAGCCTTTTCCATCTGGAAACTTTGGTTCACAGGAAGTACTCCTTTCAAAAACTTTCTGAGTCTCACGGGATAACAATCCGCTGGAGGCGGCATCCACTTTCATAGCTGGTTTTCCTTGGAGAGATACATATGGTTCTTCAACTCAGGAGAATAGGCCTATTTGGAGCAAACTGAGGCTGTGTCCACGTTGAAAGACCACGGTTGCAGGAAGTATTGTGTTCCTAAACTTACGCAATTCTCACAGGAAAACAATGTGCTAGGTGTTCCTGCTTCAAACATGGATGGTTTTCCTTTGAGAAATACCTGTGTTTCTTCAACTTAGCCAAGTAGGGCTATTTGGAATAAAATGAGCCTTTTTGTGAATTGCAGGAATTACTCTTCTCAAACTCCAATTCAACTCTCAAAGGGAAACATTGGGCTAGATGCTAGAGCTTCTACCATGCATACTTTTCGTTTAGAGGTACATGGACTTCCTCTACTCAGCTGAATAGCCCTAATGGAAGAAATGCAGCCTATGTCCCCCTGCAAACACTTAAGATTCTTGAAGAATTCCTTTCAAAAACGAACACAGTTCTCACAGGAAAACATGTGCTTCTAACATGGATGCTTTTCCTTTGACAGATACATGTGTTTCTTCAACTTAGCTGACTAGGGCTATTTGAAGTGAGGTGAGCCTCCTACTTTGAATATTGATATTTGCAGGGTGCATTGCTTTCAAAGACTAAATGAATTCTCATAGGGAAGCACTGTGCCAGATGTGGCAGTTTCTAACATTGATGGATTTCTTTGCATACATGCGTGTGAATCTTCAATTCACCCAAATAGGCCTATTTCGATTAAGCACATGCTCTGTCCACCTTGAAACGCCTAGGTGGCAGTAAGTATTCCTTTCAAAACTAACTCAAGTCTCAAAGGGAAACAATGTGCTAACTGCAAATGCTTGCATCACAGAAGGTTTCCTTTTGAGAGGTCCATGTGTTACATCTCCTTAGGGGAATAGGCCTATTTGGAGCAAAATGATCCTTTCTCCACTTTGAAAAGTATGATTTGCAGGACGTATTCCTTTCAAAATGTAACTCCAGTCTCACAAAGAAACAAAGTGGTAGATTCTTTGCATCTAACACAGATTTTGTTCTTTCGAGATACACATATGATTCATCAACTTCCTTGAACTGGCCTATTTGCAAGAAAATGAGACTTTCTCCACCTTGAAAAGTATCAATTGCACGAGTTATCCTTCCAAAACCTATGGGAAGTCTCATAGGAAAACAATGTGGTTGCAACTCCTGCTTCTATCTAGATGGTTTTCTTTCTAGGAATGCATGTGTTTCATCAACTGAGTTGACTGGGCCTATTTGGAACACAATGAGCCTATGTCCAGCTTGAAAACTATGATTAGCAGGATGTATTCCTTTCAAAAACTAACTCAATTCTCAAAGGCCAACAATGTGCTAGAAGCTGCGGCTTCCAATATAGGTGATTGTCTTTTTAGCTATACCTGTGTTTCTTCAACTCACCTAAATAGGCCTACTTAGTGCAAACAGGGTCTATCTGCACCTTGAAACACCTACGTGGCAGGAAATAATCCTTTCCAAAACGAATCAATTCTCACAAGAACAAGGTGCTAAACGCTGCAGTTTCTAGCATCCATGGTTTTCTTTGGGGAGGAACATGTGTTACTTCAACTCAGCTGAATAGGCCTATTTGGAGCAAACACAGCCTATCTCCACTTTGAAAGACCAAAGTTGCAGGAAGCAGTCCTTTCCAAAACTGACACAGTTCTCCCTGGAATACAATGTGGTAGATGCTCCGGCTTCTAACATACATGGTTTTCTTTGCAGAGATACATGGGTTTCATCAACTCAGCTGAATATACTTGAAAGGAGCAAACAGAGTCTATCTCCACCTTCAACCACCTTAGTTCCAGGAAGTATTCCTTTGACAAACTAACCTAATTCTACAGGGAAGCAATGTGGTAGAACCTCCTGGTTCTAACACAGATGATTGACTTGCAAGAGATACATGTGTTTCTTCAAGTTAGCTGCATAGGCCTCTTTGGAACAAAATGAGTCTTTCGCCACCTAGAAAATACTGATTCGCAGGAGTTATTCCTTTCTAAACCAAATTCAATTCTCATAGGGAAACAAGGTGCTAGATGCTGCATCTTGTTAAACAGATATTTTTATTTGAAGAGACAGATGTCTTCCTTCAACACCATGGAAAATGCCTAGTTGGAGCCAACGGCATCTATCTGCACCTTGAAACACCGAAGTTGCAGGAAGTATTTGTATCAAAACTAGCTCAATTCTCACAGGAAAAGAATGTGCTAGATGCTCCTGCATTGAACAATGAAGGATTTCCTCGAGAGACACATGTGTTTCATCACCTCCCCTAAATAGGCCTATTTGAAGCACCAGGAGAATTTCTCCCCTTTGAAAACTTTCGTTTCCAGGAAATTTTCCTTTCAAAACATCACACAAGTCTCACATGGAAAAAAGGTGCTAGATGCTCCCGCTGCTAACACAGGTGTTTTTCATTTCAGGGATACATGGGTTCCTTCAACTTAGCTGAATAGGCCTATTTGCAACCAAATGAGTGCTTTTCTACCTTGAAAACAGTGGTTTACAGGAAATATTCCTTTCACAACTAACTCAATTCTCAGAGGAATACAATGTGCTAGATGCGACCTTTCTACCATGTATGGTTGTCTTTGGAGAGTTACATGCGTTTCCTCCCCTCACTGGAATAGGCTTATTTGGAGCAAAAAGTGCCCATCTCCACCTCGAATCACCTAATTTTCGCGAACTATTTCTTTCCAAAGTTAACTCACTTATCACAGAGAAACAATGTGCTGCTAGCTTCTGCTTCTACACAGATGGATTTCCTCCGAGAGATACATGTGTTTCTTGAAGTAAGATGAATTGGTGGATCTGCAGCCAAATGAGCCTTTTCCATCTGGCAAACTTTGGTTCGCAGGAAGTACTCCTTTCAAAAACTTTCTGAGTCTCACGGGATAACAATGCGCTGGAGGCGGCTTCCACTTTCTTAGCTGGTTTTCTTTGGAGAGATACATATGGTTCTTCAACTCAGGAGAATAGGCCTATTTGGAGCAAACTGAGGCTGTGTCCACCTTGAAAGACCACGGTTGCAGGAAGTATTGTGTTCCTAAACTTACGCAATTCTCACAGGAAAACAATGTGCTAGGTGTTCCTGCTTCAAACATGGATGGTTTTCCTTTGAGAAATACCTGTGTTTCTTCAACTTAGCCAAGTAGGGCTATTTGGAATAAAATGAGCCGTTTTGACCTTGAAAACTGTGAATTGCAGGAATTACTCTTCTCAAACTCCAATTCAACTCTCAAAGGGAAACATTGGGCTAGATGCTAGAGCTTCTACCATGCATACTTTTCGTTTAGAGGTACATGGACTTCCTCTACTCAGCTGAATAGCCCTAGTGGAAGAAATACAGCCTATGTCCCCCTGCAAACACTTAAGATTCTTGAAGAATTCCTTTCAAAAACGAACACAGTTCTCACAGGAAAACATGTGCTTCTAACATGGATGCTTTTCCTTTGACAGATACATGTGTTTCTTCAACTTAGCTGACTAGGGCTATTTGAAGTGAGGTGAGCCTCCTACTTTGAATATTGATATTTGCAGGGTGCATTGCTTTCAAAGACTAAATGAATTCTCATAGGGAAGCACTGTGCCAGATGTGGCAGTTTCTAACATTGATGGATTTCTTTGCATACATGCGTGTGAATCTTCAATTCACCCAAATAGGCCTATTTCGATTAAGCACATGCTCTGTCCACCTTGAAACGCCTAGGTGGCAGTAAGTATTCCTTTCAAAACTAACTCAAGTCTCAAAGGGAAACAATGTGCTAACTGCAAATCCTTGCATCACAGAAGGTTTCCTTTTGAGAGGTCCATGTGTTACATCTCCTTAGGGGAATAGGCCTATTTGGAGCAAAATGATCCTTTCTCCACTTTGAAAACTATGATTTGCAGGACGTATTCCTTTCAAAATGTAACTCCAGTCTCACAAAGAAACAAAGTGGTAGATTCTTTGCATCTAACACAGATTTTGTTCTTTCGAGATACACACATGATTCATCAACTTCCTTGAACTGGCCTATTTGCAAGAAAATGAGACTTTCTCCACCTTGAAAAGTATCAATTGCAGGAGTTATCCTTCCAAAACCTATGGGAAGTCTCACAGGAAAACAATGTGGTTGCAACTCCTGCTTCTATCTAGATGGTTTTCTTTCTAGGAATGCATGTGTTTCATAAACTGAGTTGACTGGGCCTATTTGGAACACAATGAGCCTATGTCCAGCTTGAAAACTATGATTAGCAGGATGTATTCCTTTCAAAAACTAACTCAATTCTCAAAGGCCAACAATGTGCTAGAAGCTGCGGCTTCCAATATAGGTGATTGTCTTTTTAGCTATACCTGTGTTTCTTTAACTCACCTAAATAGGCCTACTTAGTGCAAACAGGGTCTATCTGCACCTTGAAACACCTACGTGGCAGGAAATAATCCTTTCCAAAACGAATCAATTCTCACAAGAACAAGGTGCTAAATGCTGCAGTTTCTAGCATCCATGGTTTTCTTTGGGGAGGAACATGTGTTACTTCAACTCAGCTGAATAGGCCTATTTGGAGCAAACACAGCCTATCTCCACTTTGAAAGACCAAAGTTGCAGGAAGCAGTCCTTTCCAAAACTGACACAGTTCTCCCTGGAATACAATGTGGTAGATGCTCCGGCTTCTAACATACATGGTTTTCTTTGCAGAGATACATGGGTTTCATCAACTCAGCTGAATATACTTGAAAGGAGCAAACAGAGTCTATCTCCACCTTCAACCACCTTAGTTCCAGGAAGTATTCCTTTGACAAACTAACCTAATTCTACAGGGAAGCAATGTGGTAGAACCTCCTGGTTCTAACACAGATGATTGACTTGCAAGAGATACATGTGTTTCTTCAAGTTAGCTGCATAGGCCTCTTTGGAACAAAATGAGTCTTTCGCCACCTAGAAAATACTGATTCGCAGGAGTTATTCCTTTCTAAACCAAATTCAATTCTCATAGGGAAACAAGGTGCTAGATGCTGCATCTTGTTAAACAGATATTTTTATTTGAAGAGACAGATGTCTTCCTTCAACTCAATGGAAAATGCCTAGTTGGAGCCAACGGCATCTATCTGCACCTTGAAACACCGAAGTTGCAGGAAGTATTTGTATCAAAACTAGCTCAATTCTCACAGGAAAAGAATGTGCTAGATGCTCCTGCATTGAACAATGAAGGATTTCCTCGAGAGACACATGTGTTTCATCACCTCCCCTGAATAGGCCTATTTGAAGCACCAGGAGAATTTCTCCCCTTTGAAAACTTTCGTTTGCAGGAAATTTTCCTTTCAAAACATCACACAAGTCTCACATGGAAAAAAGGTGCTAGATGCTCCCGCTGCTAACACAGGTGTTTTTCATTTCAGGGATACATGGGTTCCTTCAACTTAGCTGAATAGGCCTATTTGCAACGAAATGAGTGCTTTTCTACCTTGAAAACAGTGGTTTACAGGAAATATTCCTTTCACAACTAACTCAATTCTCAGAGGAATACAATGTGCTAGATGCGACCTTTCTACCATGTATGGTTGTCTTTGGAGAGTTACATGCGTTTCCTCCCCTCACTGGAATAGGCTTATTTGGAGCAAAAAGTGCCCATCTCCATCTCGAATCACCTAATTTTCGCGAAGTATTTCTTTCCAAAGTTAACTCAGTTATCACAGAGAAACAATGTGCTGCTAGCTTCTGCTTCTACACAGATGGATTTCCTTCGAGAGATACATGTGTTTCTTGAAGTAAGATGAATTGGTGGATCTGCAGCCAAATGAGCCTTTTCCATCTGGAAAACTTTGGTTTGCAGGAAGTACTCCTTTCAAAAACTTTCTGAGTCTCACGGGATAACAATGTGCTGGAGGCGGCATCCACTTTTTTAGCTGGTTTTCTTTGGAGAGATACATATGGTTCTTCAACTCAGGAGAATAGGCCTATTTGGAGCAAACTGAGGCTGTGTCCACCTTGAAAGACCACGGTTGCAGGAAGTATTGTGTTCCTAAACTTACGCAATTCTCACAGGAAAACAATGTGCTAGGTGTTCCTGCTTCAAACATGGATGGTTTTCCTTTGAGAAATACCTGTGTTTCTTCAACTTAGCCAAGTAGGGCTATTTGGAATAAAATGAGCCTTTTTGACCTTGAAAACTGTGAATTGCAGGAATTACTCTTCTCAAACTCCAATTCAACTCTCAAAGGGAAACATTGGGCTAGATGCTAGAGCTTCTACCATGCATACTTTTCTTTTAGAGGTACATGGACTTCCTCTACTCAGCTGAATAGCCCTAATGGAAGAAATGCAGCCTATGTCCCTCTGCAAACACTTAAGATTCTTGAAGAATTCCTTTCAAAAACGAACACAGTTCTCACAGGAAAACATGTGCTTCTAACATGGATGCTTTTCCTTAGACAGATACATGTGTTTCTTCAACTTAGCTGACTAGGGCTATTTGAAGTGAGGTGAGCCTCCTACTTTGAATATTGATATTTGCAGGGTGCATTGCTTTCAAAGACTAAATGAATTCTTATAGGGAAGCACTGTGCCAGATGTGGCAGTTTGTAACATTGATGGATTTCTTTGCATACATGCGTGTGAATCTTCAATTCACCCAAATAGGCCTATTTCGATTAAGCACATGCTCTGTACACCTTGAAACGCCTAGGTGGCAGTAAGTATTCCTTTCAAAACTAACTCAAGTCTCAAAGGGAAACAATGTGCTAACTGCAAATGCTTGCATCACAGAAGGTTTCCTTTTTAGAGGTCCATGTGTTACATCTCCTTAGGGGAATAGGCCTATTTGGAGCAAAATGATCCTTTCTCCACTTTGAAAACTATGATTTGCAGGACGTATTCCTTTCAAAATGTAACTCCAGTCTCACAAAGAAACAAAGTGGTAGATTCTTTGCATCTAACACAGATTTTGTTCTTTCGAGATACACACATGATTCATCAACTTCCTTGAACTGGCCTATTTGCAAGAAAATGAGACTTTCTCCACCTTGAAAAGTATCAATTGCAGGAGTTATCCTTCCAAAACCTATGGGAAGTCTCACAGGAAAACAATGTGGTTGCAACTCCTGCTTCTATCTAGATGGTTTTCTTTCTAGGAATGCATGTGTTTCATCAACTGAGTTGACTGGGCCTATTTGGAACACAATGAGCCTATGTCCAGCTTGAAAACTATGATTAGCAGGATGTATTCCTTTCAAAAACTAACTCAATTCTCAAAGGCCAACAATGTGCTAGAAGCTGCGGCTTCCAATATAGGTGATTGTCTTTTTAGCTATACCTGTGTTTCTTCAACTCACCTAAATAGGCCTACTTAGTGCAAACAGGGTCTATCTGCACCTTGAAACACCTACGTGGCAGGAAATAATCCTTTCCAAAACGAATCAATTCTCACAAGAACAAGGTGCTAAATGCTGCAGTTTCTAGCATCCATGGTTTTCTTTGGGGAGGAACATGTGTTACTTCAACTCAGCTGAATAGGCCTATTTGGAGCAAACACAGCCTATCTCCACTTTGAAAGACCAAAGTTGCAGGAAGCAGTCCTTTCCAAAACTGACACAGTTCTCCCTGCAATACAATGTGGTACATGCTCCGGCTTCTAACATACATGGTTTTCTTTGCAGAGATACATGGGTTTCATCAACTCAGCTGAATATACTTGAAAGGAGCAAACAGATTCTATCTCCACCTTCAACCACCTTAGTTCCAGGAAGTATTCCTTTGACAAACTAACCTAATTCTACAGGGAAGCAATGTGGTAGAACCTCCTGGTTCTAACACAGATGATTGACTTGCAAGAGATACATGTGTTTCTTCAAGTTAGCTGCATAGGCCTCTTTGGAACAAAATGAGTCTTTCGCCACCTAGAAAATACTGATTCGCAGGAGTTATTCCTTTCTAAACCAAATTCAATTCTCATAGGGAAACAAGGTGCTAGATGCTGCATCTTGTTAAACAGATATTTTTATTTGAAGAGACAGATGTCTTCCTTCAACTCAATGGAAAATGCCTAGTTGGAGCCAACGGCATCTATCTGCACCTTGAAACACCGAAGTTGCAGGAAGTATTTGTATCAAAACTAGCTCAATTCTCACAGGATAAGAATGTGCTAGATGCTCCTGCATTGAACAATGAAGGATTTCCTCGAGAGACACATGTGTTTCATCACCTCCCCTGAATAGGCCTATTTGAAGCACCAGGAGAATTTCTCCCCTTTGAAAACTTTCGTTTGCAGGAAATTTTCCTTTCAAAACATCACACAAGTCTCACATGGAAAAAAGGTGCTAGATGCTCCCGCTGCTAACACAGGTGTTTTTCATTTCAGGGATACATGGGTTCCTTCAACTTAGCTGAATAGGCCTATTTGCAACCAAATGAGTGCTTTTCTACCTTGAAAACAGTGGTTTACAGGAAATATTCCTTTCACAACTAACTCAATTCTCAGAGGAATACAATGTGCTAGATGCGACCTTTCTACCATGTATGGTTGTCTTTGGAGAGTTACATGCGTTTCCTCCCCTCACTGGAATAGGCTTATTTGGAGCAAAAAGTGCCCATCTCCACCTCGAATCACCTAATTTTCGTGAAGTATTTCTTTGCAAAGTTAACTCAGTTATCACAGAGAAACAATGTGCTGCTAGCTCCTGCTTCTACACAGATGGATTTCCTTCGAGAGATACATGTGTTTCTTGAAGTAAGATGAATTGGTGGATCTGCAGCCAAATGAGCCTTTTCCATCTGGAAAACTTTGGTTCTCAGGAAGTACTCCTTTCAAAAACTTTCTGAGTCTCACGGGATAACAATGCGCTGGAGGCGGCATCCACTTTCTTAGCTGGTTTTCTTTGGAGAGATACATATGGTTCTTCAACTCAGGAGAATAGGCCTATTTGGAGCAAACTGAGGCTGTGTCCACCTTGAAAGACCACGGTTGAAGGAAGTATTGTGTTCCTAAACTTACGCAATTCTCACAGGAAAACAATGTGCTAGGTGTTCCTGCTTCAAACATGGATGGTTTTCCTTTGAGAAATACCTGTGTTTCTTCAACTTAGCCAAGTAGGGCTATTTGGAATAAAATGAGCCTTTTTGACCTTGAAAACTGTGAATTGCAGGAATTACTCTTCTCAAACTCCAATTCAACTCTCAAAGGGAAACATTGGGCTAGATGCTAGAGCTTCTACCATGCATACTTTTCTTTTAGAGGTACATGGACTTCCTCTACTCAGCTCAATAGCCCTAATGGAAGAAATGCAGCCTATGTCCCCCTGCAAACACTTAAGATTCTTGAAGAATTCCTTTCAAAAACGAACACAGTTCTCACAGGAAAACATGTGCTTCTAACATGGATGCTTTTCCTTTGACAGATACATGTGTTTCTTCAACTTAGCTGACTAGGGCTAATTGAAGTGAGGTGAGCCTCCTACTTTGAATATTGATATTTGCAGGGTGCATTGCTTTCAAAGACTAAATGAATACTCATAGGGAAGCACTGTGCCAGATGTGGCAGTTTCTAACATTGATGGATTTCTTTGCATACATGCGTGTGAATCTTCAATTCACCCAAATAGGCCTATTTCGATTAAGCACATGCTCTGTCCACCTTGAAACGCCTAGGTGGCAGTAAGTATTCCTTTCAAAACTAACTCAAGTCTCAAAGGGAAACAATGTGCTAACTGCAAATGCTTGCATCACTGAAGGTTTCCTTTTGAGAGGTCCATGTGTTACATCTCCTTAGGGGAATAGGCCTATTTGGAGCAAAATGATCCTTTCTCCACTTTGAAAACTATGATTTGCAGGACGTATTCCTTTCAAAATGTAACTCCAGTCTCACAAAGAAACAAAGTGGTAGATTCTTTGCATCTAACACAGATTTTGTTCTTTCGAGATACACACATGATTCATCAACTTCCTTGAACTGGCCTATTTGCAAGAAAATGAGACTTTCTCCACCTTGAAAAGTATCAATTGCAGGAGTTATCCTTCCAAAACCTATGGGAAGTCTCACAGGAAAACAATGTGGTTGCAACTCCTGCTTCTATCTAGATGGTTTTCTTTCTAGGAATGCATGTGTTTCATCAACTGAGTTGACTGGGCCTATTTGGAACACAATGAGCCTATGTCCAGCTTGAAAACTATGATTAGCAGGATGTATTCCTTTCAAAAACTAACTCAATTCTCAAAGGCCAACAATGTGCTAGAAGCTGCGGCTTCCAATATAGGTGATTGTCTTTTTAGCTATACCTGTGTTTCTTCAACTCACCTAAATAGGCCTACTTAGTGCAAACAGGGTCTATCTGCACCTTGAAACACCTACGTGGCAGGAAATAATCCTTTCCAAAACGAATCAATTCTCACAAGAACAAGGTGCTAAACGCTGCAGTTTCTAGCATCCATGGTTTTCTTTGGGGAGGAACATGTGTTACTTCAACTCAGCTGAATAGGCCTATTTGGAGCAAACACAGCCTATCTCCACTTTGAAAGACCAAAGTTGCAGGAAGCAGTCCTTTCCAAAACTGACACAGTTCTCCCTGGAATACAATGTGGTACATGCTCCGGCTTCTAACATACATGGTTTTCTTTGCAGAGATACATGGGTTTCATCAACTCAGCTGAATATACTTGAAAGGAGCAAACAGAGTCTATCTCCACCTTCAACCACCTTAGTTCCAGGAAGTATTCCTTTGACACACTAACCTAATTCTACAGGGAAGCAATGTGGTAGAACCTCCTGGTTCTAACACAGATGATTGACTTGCAAGAGATACATGTGTTTCTTCAAGTTAGCTGCATAGGCCTCTTTGGAACAAAATGAGTCTTTCGCCACCTAGAAAATACTGATTCGCAGGAGTTATTCCTTTCTAAACCAAATTCAATTCTCATAGGGAAACAAGGTGCTAGATGCTGCATCTTGTTAAACAGATATTTTTATTTGAAGAGACAGATGTGTTCCTTCAACTCAATGGAAAATACCTAGCTGGAGCCAACGGCATCTATCTGCACCTTGAAACACCGAAGTTGCAGGAAGTATTTGTATCAAAACTAGCTCAATTCTCACAGGAAAAGAATGTGCTAGATGCTCCTGCATTGAACAATGAAGGATTTCCTCGAGAGACACATGTGTTTCATCACCTCCCCTGAATAGGCCTATTTGAAGCACCAGGAGAATTTCTCCCCTTTGAAAACTTTCGTTTGCAGGAAATTTTCCTTTCAAAACATCACACAAGTCTCACATGGAAAAAAGGTGCTAGATGCTCCCGCTGCTAACACAGGTGTTTTTCATTTCAGGGATACATGGGTTCCTTCAACTTAGCTGAATAGGCCTATTTGCAACCAAATGAGTGCTTTTCTACCTTGAAAACAGTGGTTTACAGGAAATATTCCTTTCACAACTAACTCAATTCTCAGAGGAATACAATGTGCTGGATGCGACCTTTCTACCATGTATGGTTGTCTTTGGAGAGTTACATGCGTTTCCTCCCCTCACTGGAATAGGCTTATTTGGAGCAAAAAGTGCCCATCTCCACCTCGAATCACCTAATTTTCGCGAAGTATTTCTTTGCAAAGTTAACTCAGTTATCACAGAGAAACAATGTGCTGCTAGCTTCTGCTTCTACACAGATGGATTTCCTTCGAGAGATACATGTGTTTCTTGAAGTAAGATGAATTGGTGGATCTGCAGCCAAATGAGCCTTTTCCATCTGGAAAACTTTGGTTCGCAGGAAGTACTCCTTTCAAAAACTTTCTGAGTCTCACGGGATAACAATGCGCTGGAGGCGGCATCCACTTTCTTAGCTGGTTTTCTTTGGAGAGATACATATGGTTCTTCAACTCAGGAGAATAGGCCTATTTGGAGCAAACTGAGGCTGTGTCCACGTTGAAAGACCACGGTTGCAGGAAGTATTGTGTTCCTAAACTTACGCAATTCTCACAGGAAAACAATGTGCTAGGTGTTCCTGCTTCAAACATGGATGGTTTTCCTTTGAGAAATACCTGTGTTTCTTCAACTTTGCCAAGTAGGGCTATTTGGAATAAAATGAGCCTTTTTGACCTTGAAAACTGTGAATTGCAGGAATTACTCTTCTCAAACTCCAATTCAACTCTCAAAGGGAAACATTGGGCTAGATGCTAGAGCTTCTACCATGCATACTTTTCTTTTAGAGGTACATGGACTTCCTCTACTCAGCTCAATAGCCCTAATGGAAGAAATGCAGCCTATGTCCCCCTGCAAACACTTAAGATTCTTGAAGAATTCCTTTCAAAAACGAACACAGTTCTCACAGGAAAACATGTGCTTCTAACATGGATGCTTTTCCTTTGACAGATACATGTGTTTCTTCAACTTAGCTGACTAGGGCTATTTGAAGTGAGGTGAGCCTCCTACTTTGAATATTGATATTTGCAGGGTGCATTGCTTTCAAAGACTAAATGAATTCTTATAGGGAAGCACTGTGCCAGATGTGGCAGTTTCTAACATTGATGGATTTCTTTGCATACATGCGTGTGAATCTTCAATTCACCCAAATAGGCCTATTTCGATTAAGCACATGCTCTGTCCACCTTGAAACGCCTAGGTGGCAGTAAGTATTCCTTTCAAAACTAACTCAAGTCTCAAAGGGAAACAATGTGCTAACTGCAAATGCTTGCATCACAGAAGGTTTCCTTTTGAGAGGTCCATGTGTTACATCTCCTTAGGGGAATAGGCCTATTTGGAGCAAAATGATCCTTTCTCCACTTTGAAAAGTATGATTTGCAGGACGTATTCCTTTCAAAATGTAACTCCAGTCTCACAAAGAAACAAAGTGGTAGATTCTTTGCATCTAACACAGATTTTGTTCTTTCGAGATACACACATGATTCATCAACTTCCTTGAACTGGCCTATTTGCAAGAAAACGAGACTTTCTCCACCTTGAAAAGTATCAATTGCAGGAGTTATCCTTCCAAAACCTATGGGAAGTCTCACAGGAAAACAATGTGGTTGCAACTCCTGCTTCTATCTAGATGGTTTTCTTTCTAGGAATGCATGTGTTTCATCAACTGAGTTGACTGGGCCTATTTGGAACACAATGAGCCTATGTCCAGCTTGAAATCTATGATTAGCAGGATGTATTCCTTTCAAAAACTAACTCAATTCTCAAAGGCCAACAATGTGCTAGAAGCTGCGGCTTCCAATATAGGTGATTGTCTTTTTAGCTATACCTGTGTTTCTTCAACTCACCTAAATAGGCCTACTTAGTGCAAACAGGGTCTATCTGCACCTTGAAACACCTACGTGGCAGGAAATAATCCTTTCCAAAACGAATCAATTCTCACAAGAACAAGGTGCTAAACGCTGCAGTTTCTAGCATCCATGGTTTTCTTTGGGGAGGAACATGTGTTACTTCAAATCAGCTGAATAGGCCTATTTGGAGCAAACACAGCCTATCTCCACTTTGAAAGACCAAAGTTGCAGGAAGCAGTCCTTTCCAAAACTGACACAGTTCTCCCTGGAATACAATGTGGTAGATGCTCCGGCTTCTAACATACATGGTTTTCTTTGCAGAGATACATGGGTTTCATCAACTCAGCTGAATATACTTGAAAGGAGCAAACAGAGTCTATCTCCACCTTCAACCACCTTAGTTCCAGGAAGTATTCCTTTGACAAACTAACCTAATTCTACAGGGAAGCAATGTGGTAGAACCTCCTGGTTCTAACACAGATGATTGACTTGCAAGAGATACATGTGTTTCTTCAAGTTAGCTGCATAGGCCTCTTTGGAACAAAATGAGTCTTTCGCCACCTAGAAAATACTGATTCGCAGGAGTTATTCCTTTCTAAACCAAATTCAATTCTCATAGGGAAACAAGGTGCTAGATGCTGCATCTTGTTAAACAGATATTTTTATTTGAAGAGACAGATGTGTTCCTTCAACTCAATGGAAAATGCCTAGCTGGAGCCAACGGCATCTATCTGCACCTTGAAACACCGAAGTTGCAGGAACTATTTGTATCAAAACTAGCTCAATTCTCACAGGAAAAGAATGTGCTAGATGCTCCTGCATTGAACAATGAAGGATTTCCTCGAGAGACACATGTGTTTCATCACCTCCCCTGAATAGGCCTATTTGAAGCACCAGGAGAATTTCTCCCCTTTGAAAACTTTCGTTTGCAGGAAATTTTCCTTTCAAAACATCACACAAGTCTCACATGGAAAAAAGGTGCTAGATGCTCCCGCTGCTAACACAGGTGTTTTTCATTTCAGGGATACATGGGTTCCTTCAACTTAGCTGAATAGGCCTATTTGCAACCAAATGAGTGCTTTTCTACCTTGAAAACAGTGGTTTACAGGAAATATTCCTTTCACAACTAACTCAATTCTCAGAGGAATACAATGTGCTAGATGCGACCTTTCTACCATGTATGGTTGTCTTTGGAGAGTTACATGCGTTTCCTCCCCTCACTGGAATAGGCTTATTTGGAGCAAAAAGTGCCCATCTCCACCTCGAATCACCTAATTTTCGCGAAGTATTTCTTTCCAAACTTAACTCAGTTATCACAGAGAAACAATGTGCTGCTAGTTTCTGCTTCTACACAGATGGATTTCCTTCGAGAGATACATGTGTTTCTTGAAGTAAGATGAATTGGTGGATCTGCAGCCAAATGAGCCTTTTCCATCTGGAAAACTTTGGTTCGCAGGAAGTACTCCTTTCAAAAACTTTCTGAGTCTCACGGGATAACAATGCGCTGGAGGCGGCATCCACTTTCTTAGCTGGTTTTCTTTGGAGAGATACATATGGTTCTTCAACTCAGGAGAATAGGCCTATTTGGAGCAAACTGAGGCTGTGTCCACGTTGAAAGACCACGGTTGCAGGAAGTATTGTGTTCCTAAACTTACGCAATTCTCACAGGAAAACAATGTGCTAGGTGTTCCTGCTTCAAACATGGATGGTTTTCCTTTGAGAAATACCTGTGTTTCTTCAACTTAGCCAAGTAGGGCTATTTGGAATAAAATGAGCCTTTTTGACCTTGAAAACTGTGAATTGCAGGAATTACTCTTCTCAAACTCCAATTCAACTCTCAAAGGGAAACATTGGGCTAGATGCTAGAGCTTCTACCATGCATACTTTTCTTTTAGAGGTACATGGACTTCCTCTACTCAGCTGAATAGCCCTAATGGAAGAAATGCAGCCTATGTCCCCCTGCAAACACTTAAGATTCTTGAAGAATTCCTTTCAAAAACGAACACAGTTCTCACAGGAAAACATGTGCTTCTAACATGGATGCTTTTCCTTTGACAGATACATGTGTTTCTTCAACTTAGCTGACTAGGGCTATTTGAAGTGAGGTGAGCCTCCTACTTTGAATATTGATATTTGCAGGGTGCATTGCTTTCAAAGACTAAATGAATTCTCATAGGGAAGCACTGTGCCAGATGTGGCAGTTTGTAACATTGATGGATTTCTTTGCATACATGCGTGTGAATCTTCAATTCACCCAAATAGGCCTATTTCGATTAAGCACATGCTCTGTCCACCTTGAAACGCCTAGGTGGCAGTAAGTATTCCTTTCAAAACTAACTCAAGTCTCAAAGGGAAACAATGTGCTAACTGCAAATGCTTGCATCACAGAAGGTTTCCTTTTGAGAGGTCCATGTGTTACATCTCCTTAGGGGAATAGGCCTATTTGGAGCAAAATGATCCTTTCTCCACTTTGAAAAGTATGATTTGCAGGACGTATTCCTTTCAAAATGTAACTCCAGTCTCACAAAGAAACAAAGTGGTAGATTCTTTGCATCTAACACAGATTTTGTTCTTTCGAGATACACACATGATTCATCAACTTCCTTGAACTGGCCTATTTGCAAGAAAACGAGACTTTCTCCACCTTGAAAAGTATCAATTGCAGGAGTTATCCTTCCAAAACCTATGGGAAGTCTCACAGGAAAACAATGTGGTTGCAACTCCTGCTTCTATCTAGATGGTTTTCTTTCTAGGAATGCATGTGTTTCATCAACTGAGTTGACTGGGCCTATTTGGAACACAATGAGCCTATGTCCAGCTTGAAAACTATGATTAGCAGGATGTATTCCTTTCAAAAACTAACTCAATTCTCAAAGGCCAACAATGTGCTAGAAGCTGCGGCTTCCAATATAGGTGATTGTCTTTTTAGCTATACCTGTGTTTCTTCAACTCACCTAAATATGCCTACTTAGTGCAAACAGGGTCTATCTGCACCTTGAAACACCTACGTGGCAGGAAATAATCCTTTCCAAAACGAATCAATTCTCACAAGAACAAGGTGATAAACGCTGCAGTTTCTAGCATCCATGGTTTTCTTTGGGGAGGAACATGTGTTACTTCAACCCAGCTGAATAGGCCTATTTGGAGCAAACACAGCCTATCTCCACTTTGAAAGACCAAAGTTGCAGGAAGCAGTCCTTTCCAAAACTGACACAGTTCTCCCTGGAATACAATGTGGTAGATGCTCCGGCTTCTAACATACATGGTTTTCTTTGCAGAGATACATGGGTTTCATCAACTCAGCTGAATATACTTGAAAGGAGCAAACAGAGTCTATCTCCACCTTCAACCACCTTAGTTCCAGGAAGTATTCCTTTGACAAACTAACCTAATTCTACAGGGAAGCAATGTGGTAGAACCTCCTGGTTCTAACACAGATGATTGACTTGCAAGAGATACATGTGTTTCTTCAAGTTAGCTGCATAGGCCTCTTTGGAACAAAATGAGTCTTTCGCCACCTAGAAAATACTGATTCGCAGGAGTTATTCCTTTCTAAACCAAATTCAATTCTCATAGGGAAACAAGGTGCTAGATGCTGCATCTTGTTAAACAGATATTTTTATTTGAAGAGACAGATGTGTTCCTTCAACTCAATGGAAAATGCCTAGCTGGAGCCAACGGCATCTATCTGCACCTTGAAACACCGAAGTTACAGGAACTATTTGTATCAAAACTAGCTCAATTCTCACAGGAAAAGAATGTGCTAGATGCTCCTGCATTGAACAATGAAGGATTTCCTCGAGAGACACATGTGTTTCATCACCTCCCCTGAATAGGCCTATTTGAAGCACCAGGAGAATTTCTCCCCTTTGAAAACTTTCGTTTGCAGGAAATTTTCCTTTCAAAACATCACACAAGTCTCACATGGAAAAAAGGTGCTAGATGCTCCCGCTGCTAACACAGGTGTTTTTCATTTCAGGGATACATGGGTTCCTTCAACTTAGCTGAATAGGCCTATTTGCAACCAAATGAGTGCTTTTCTACCTTGAAAACAGTGGTTTACAGGAAATATTCCTTTCACAACTAACTCAATTCTCAGAGGAATACAATGTGCTAGATGCGACCTTTCTACCATGTATGGTTGTCTTTGGAGAGTTACATGCGTTTCCTCCCCTCACTGGAATAGGCTTATTTGGAGCAAAAAGTGCCCATCTCCACCTCGAATCACCTAATTTTCGCGAAGTATTTCTTTCCAAAGTTAACTCAGTTATCACAGAGAAACAATGTGCTGCTAGTTTCTGCTTCTACACAGATGGATTTCCTTCGAGAGATACATGTGTTTCTTGAAGTAAGATGAATTGGTGGATCTGCAGCCAAATGAGCCTTTTCCATCTGGAAAACTTTGGTTCGCAGGAAGTACTCCTTTCAAAAACTTTCTGAGTCTCACGGGATAACAATGCGCTGGAGGCGGCATCCACTTTCTTAGCTGGTTTTCTTTGGAGAGATACATATGGTTCTTCAACTCAGGAGAATAGGCCTATTTGGAGCAAACTGAGGCTGTGTCCACCTTGAAAGACCACGGTTGCAGGAAGTATTGTGTTCCTAAACTTACGCAATTCTCACAGGAAAACAATGTGCTAGGTGTTCCTGCTTCAAACATGGATGGTTTTCCTTTGAGAAATACCTGTGTTTCTTCAACTTAGCCAAGTAGGGCTATTTGGAATAAAATGAGCCTTTTTGACCTTGAAAACTGTGAATTGCAGGAATTACTCTTCTCAAACTCCAATTCAACTCTCAAAGGGAAACATTGGGCTAGATGCTAGAGCTTCTACCATGCATACTTTTCTTTTAGAGGTACATGGACTTCCTCTACTCAGCTGAATAGCCCTAATGGAAGAAATGCAGCCTATGTCCCCCTGCAAACACTTAAGATTCTTGAAGAATTCCTTTCAAAAACGAACACAGTTCTCACAGGAAAACATGTGCTTCTAACATGGATGCTTTTCCTTTGACAGATACATGTGTTTCTTCAACTTAGCTGACTAGGGCTATTTGAAGTGAGGTGAGCCTCCTACTTTGAATATTGATATTTGCAGGGTGCATTGCTTTCAAAGACTAAATGAATTCTAATAGGGAAGCACTGTGCCAGATGTGGCAGTTTGTAACATTGATGGATTTCTTTGCATACATGCGTGTGAATCTTCAATTCACCCAAATAGGCCTATTTCGATTAAGCACATGCTCTGTCCACCTTGAAACGCCTAGGTGGCAGTAAGTATTCCTTTCAAAACTAACTCAAGTCTCAAAGGGAAACAATGTGCTAACTGCAAATGCTTGCATCACAGAAGGTTTCCTTTTGAGAGGTCCATGTGTTACATCTCCTTAGGGGAATAGGCCTATTTGGAGCAAAATGATCCTTTCTCCACTTTGAAAACTATGATTTGCAGGACGTATTCCTTTCAAAATGTAACTCCAGTCTCACAAAGAAACAAAGTGGTAGATTCTTTGCATCTAACACAGATTTTGTTCTTTCGAGATACACACATGATTCATCAACTTCCTTGAACTGGCCTATTTGCAAGAAAATGAGACTTTCTCCACCTTGAAAAGTATCAATTGCAGGAGTTATCCTTCCAAAACCTATGGGAAGTCTCACAGGAAAACAATGTGGTTGCAACTCCTGCTTCTATCTAGATGGTTTTCTTTCTAGGAATGCATGTGTTTCATCAACTGAGTTGACTGGGCCTATTTGGAACACAATGAGCCTATGTCCAGCTTGAAAACTATGATTAGCAGGATGTATTCCTTTCAAAAACTAACTCAATTCTCAAAGGCCAACAATGTGCTAGAAGCTGCGGCTTCCAATATAGGTGATTGTCTTTTTAGCTATACCTGTGTTTCTTCAACTCACCTAAATAGGCCTACTTAGTGCAAACAGGGTCTATCTGCACCTTGAAACACCTACGTGGCAGGAAATAATCCTTTCCAAAACGAATCAATTCTCACAAGAACAAGGTGCTAAATGCTGCAGTTTCTAGCATCCATGGTTTTCTTTGGGGAGGAACATGTGTTACTTCAACCCAGCTGAATAGGCCTATTTGGAGCAAACACAGCCTATCTCCACTTTGAAAGACCAAAGTTGCAGGAAGCAGTCCTTTCCAAAACTGACACAGTTCTCCCTGGAATACAATGTGGTAGATGCTCCGGCTTCTAACATACATGGTTTTCTTTGCAGAGATACATGGGTTTCATCAACTCAGCTGAATATACTTGAAAGGAGCAAACAGAGTCTATCTCCACCTTCAACCACCTTAGTTCCAGGAAGTATTCCTTTGACAAACTAACCTAATTCTACAGGGAAGCAATGTGGTAGAACCTCCTGGTTCTAACACAGATGATTGACTTGCAAGAGATACATGTGTTTCTTCAAGTTAGCTGCATAGGCGTCTTTGGAACAAAATGAGTCTTTCGCCACCTAGAAAATACTGATTCGCAGGAGTTATTCCTTTCTAAACCAAATTCAATTCTCATAGGGAAACAAGGTGCTAGATGCTGCATCTTGTTAAACAGATATTTTTATTTGAAGAGACAGATGTCTTCCTTCAACTCCATGGAAAATGCCTAGTTGGAGCCAACGGCATCTATCTGCACCTTGAAACACCGAAGTTGCAGGAAGTATTTGTATCAAAACTAGCTCAATTCTCACAGGAAAAGAATGTGCTAGATGCTCCTGCATTGAATAATGAAGGATTTCCTTGAGAGACACATGTGTTTCATCACCTCCCCTGAATAGGCCTATTTGAAGCACCAGGAGAATTTCTCCCCTTTGAAAACTTTCGTTTGCAGGAAATTTTCCTTTCAAAACATCACACAAGTCTCACATGGAAAAAAGGTGCTAGATGCTCCCGCTGCTAACACAGGTGTTTTTCATTTCAGGGATACATGGGTTCCTTCAACTTAGCTGAATAGGCCTATTTGCAACCAAATGAGTGCTTTTCTACCTTGAAAACAGTGGTTTACAGGAAATATTCCTTTCACAACTAACTCAATTCTCAGAGGAATACAATGTGCTAGATGCGACCTTTCTACCATGTATGGTTGTCTTTGGAGAGTTACATGCGTTTCCTCCCCTCACTGGAATAGGCTTATTTGGAGCAAAAAGTGCCCATCTCCACCTCGAATCACCTAATTTTCGCGAACTATTTCTTTCCAAAGTTAACTCAGTTATCACAGAGAAACAATGTGCTGCTAGCTTCTGCTTCTACACAGATGGATTTCCTTCGAGAGATACATGTGTTTCTTGAAGTAAGATGAATTGGTGGATCTGCAGCCAAATGAGCCTTCTCCATCTGGAAAACTTTGCTTCGCAGGAAGTACTCCTTTCAAAAACTTTCTGAGTCTCACGGGATAACAATGCGCTGGAGGCGACATCCACTTTCATAGCTGGTTTTCTTTGGAGAGATACATATGGTTCTTCAACTCAGGAGAATAGGCCTATTTGGAGCAAACTGAGGCTGTGTCCACCTTGAAAGACCACGGTTGCAGGAAGTATTGTGTTCCTAAACTTACGCAATTCTCACAGGAAAACAATGTGCTAGGTGTTCCTGCTTCAAACATGGATGGTTTTCCTTTGAGAAATACCTGTGTTTCTTCAACTTAGCCAAGTAGGGCTATTTGGAATAAAATGAGCCTTTTTGACCTTGAAAACTGTGAATTGCAGGAATTACTCTTCTCAAACTCCAATTCAACTCTCAAAGGGAAACATTGGGCTAGATGCTAGAGCTTCTACCATGCATACTTTTCTTTTAGAGGTACATGGACTTCCTCTACTCAGCTGAATAGCCCTAATGGAAGAAATGCAGCCTATGTCCCCCTGCAAACACTTAAGATTCTTGAAGAATTCCTTTCAAAAACGAACACAGTTCTCACAGGAAAACATGTGCTTCTAACATGGATGCTTTTCCTTTGACAGATACATGTGTTTCTTCAACTTAGCTGACTAGGGCTATTTGAAGTGAGGTGAGCCTCCTACTTTGAATATTGATATTTGCAGGGTGCATTGCTTTCAAAGACTAAATGAATTCTCATAGGGAAGCACTGTGCCAGATGTGGCAGTTTCTAACATTGATGGATTTCTTTGCATACATGCGTGTGAATCTTCAATTCACCCAAATAGGCCTATTTCGATTAAGCACATGCTCTGTCCACCTTGAAACGCCTAGGTGGCAGTAAGTATTCCTTTCAAAACTAACTCAAGTCTCAAAGGGAAACAATGTGCTAACTGCAAATGCTTGCATCACAGAAGGTTTCCTTTTGAGAGGTCCATGTGTTACATCTCCTTAGGGGAATAGGCCTATTTGGAGCAAAATGATCCTTTCTCCACTTTGAAAACTATGATTTGCAGGACGTATTCCTTTCAAAATGTAACTCCAGTCTTACAAAGAAACAAAGTGGTAGATTCTTTGCATCTAACACAGATTTTGTTCTTTCGAGATACACACATGATTCATCAACTTCCTTGAACTGGCCTGTTTGCAAGAAAATGAGACTTTCTCCACCTTGAAAAGTATCAATTGCAGGAGTTACCCTTCCAAAACCTATGGGAAGTCTCACAGGAAAACAATGTGGTTGCAACTCCTGCTTCTATCTAGATGGTTTTCTTTCTAGGAATGCATGTGTTTCATCAACTGAGTTGACTGGGCCTATTTGGAACACAATGAGCCTATGTCCAGCTTGAAAACTATGATTAGCAGGATGTATTCCTTTCAAAAACTAACTCAATTCTCAAAGGCCAACAATGTGCTAGAAGCTGCGGCTTCCAATATAGGTGATTGTCTTTTTAGCTATACCTGTGTTTCTTCAACTCACCTAAATAGGCCTACTTAGTGCAAACAGGGTCTATCTGCACCTTGAAACACCTACGTGGCAGGAAATAATCCTTTCCAAAACGAATCAATTCTCACAAGAACAAGGTGCTAAACGCTGCAGTTTCTAGCATCCATGGTTTTCTTTGGGGAGGAACATGTGTTACTTCAACTCAGCTGAATAGGCCTATTTGGAGCAAACACAGCCTATCTCCACTTTGAAAGACCAAAGTTGCAGGAAGCAGTCCTTTCCAAAACTGACACAGTTCTCCCTGGAATACAATGTGGTAGATGCTCCGGCTTCTAACATACATGGTTTTCTTTGCAGAGATACATGGGTTTCATCAACTCAGCTGAATATACTTGAAAGGAGCAAACAGAGTCTATCTCCACCTTCAACCACCTTAGTTCCAGGAAGTATTCCTTTGACAAACTAACCTAATTCTACAGGGAAGCAATGTGGTAGAACCTCCTGGTTCTAACACAGATGATTGACTTGCAAGAGATACATGTGTTTCTTCAAGTTAGCTGCATAGGCCTCTTTGGAACAAAATGAGTCTTTCGCCACCTAGAAAATACTGATTCGCAGGAGTTATTCCTTTCTAAACCAAATTCAATTCTCATAGGGAAACAAGGTGCTAGATGCTGCATCTTGTTAAACAGATATTTTTATTTGAAGAGACAGATGTCTTCCTTCAACTCCATGGAAAATGCCTAGTTGGAGCCAACGGCATCTATCTGCACCTTGAAACACCGAAGTTGCAGGAAGTATTTGTATCAAAACTAGCTCAATTCTCACAGGAAAAGAATGTGCTAGATGCTCCTGCATTGAACAATGAAGGATTTCCTCGAGAGACACATGTGTTTCATCACCTCCCCTGAATAGGCCTATTTGAAGCACCAGGAGAATTTCTCCCCTTTGAAAACTTTCGTTTGCAGGAAATTTTCCTTTCAAAACATCACACAAGTCTCACATGGAAAAAAGGTGCTAGATGCTCCCGCTGCTAACACAGGTGTTTTTCATTTGAGGGATACATGGGTTCCTTCAACTTAGCTGAATAGGCCTATTTGCAACCAAATGAGTGCTTTTCCACCTTCTAAACAATGGTTTACAGGAAATATTCCTTTCACAACTAACTCAATTCTCAGAGGAATACAATGTGCTAGATGCGACCTTTCTACCATGTATGGTTGTCTTTGGAGAGTTACATGCGTTTCCTCCCCTCACTGGAATAGGCTTATTTGGAGCAAAAAGTGCCCATCTCCACCTCGAATCACCTAATTTTTGCGAAGTATTTCTTTCCAAAGTTAACTCAGTTATCACAGATATACAATGTGCTGCTAGCTTCTGCTTCTACACAGATGGATTTCCTTCGAGAGATACATGTGTTTCTTGAAGTAAGATGAATTGGTGGATCTGCAGCCAAATGAGCCTTTTCCATCTGGAAACTTTGGTTCACAGGAAGTACTCCTTTCAAAAACTTTCTGAGTCTCACGGGATAACAATGCGCTGGAGGCGGCATCCACTTTCATAGCTGGTTTTCCTTGGAGAGATACATATGGTTCTTCAACTCAGGAGAATAGGCCTATTTGGAGCAAACTGAGGCTGTGTCCACGTTGAAAGACCACGGTTGCAGGAAGTATTGTGTTCCTAAACTTACGCAATTCTCACAGGAAAACAATGTGCTAGGTGTTCCTGCTTCAAACATGGATGGTTTTCCTTTGAGAAATACCTGTGTTTCTTCAACTTAGCCAAGTAGGGCTATTTGGAATAAAATGAGCCTTTTTGTGAATTGCAGGAATTACTCTTCTCAAACTCCAATTCAACTCTCAAAGGGAAACATTGGGCTAGATGCTAGAGCTTCTACCATGCATACTTTTCTTTTAGAGGTACATGGACTTCCTCTACTCAGCTGAATAGCCCTAATGGAAGAAATGCAGCCTATGTCCCCCTGCAAACACTTAAAATTCTTGAAGAATTCCTTTCAAAAACGAACACAGTTCTCACAGGAAAACATGTGCTTCTAACATGGATGCTTTTCCTTTGACAGATACATGTGTTTCTTCAACTTAGCTGACTAGGGCTATTTGAAGTGAGGTGAGCCTCCTACTTTGAATATTGATATTTGCAGGGTGCATTGCTTTCAAAGACTAAATGAATTCTCATAGGGAAGCACTGTGCCAGATGTGGCAGTTTCTAACATTGATGGATTTCTTTGCATACATGCGTGTGAATCTTCAATTCACCCAAATAGGCCTATTTCGATTAAGCACATGCTCTGTCCTCCTTGAAACGCCTAGGTGGCAGTAAGTATTCCTTTCAAAACTAACTCAAGTCTCAAAGGGAAACAATGTGCTAACTGCAAATGCTTGCATCACAGAAGGTTTCCTTTTGAGAGGTCCATGTGTTACATCTCCTTAGGGGAATAGGCCTATTTGGAGCAAAATGATCCTTTCTCCACTTTGAAAAGTATGATTTGCAGGACGTATTCCTTTCAAAATGTAACTCCAGTCTCACAAAGAAACAAAGTGGTAGATTCTTTGCATCTAACACAGATTTTGTTCTTTCGAGATACACATATGATTCATCAACTTCCTTGAACTGGCCTATTTGCAAGAAAATGAGACTTTCTCCACCTTGAAAAGTATCAATTGCAGGAGTTATCCTTCCAAAACCTATGGGAAGTCTCATAGGAAAACAATGTGGTTGCAACTCCTGCTTCTATCTAGATGGTTTTCTTTCTAGGAATGCATGTGTTTCATCAACTGAGTTGACTGGGCCTATTTGGAACACAATGAGCCTATGTCCAGCTTGAAAACTATGATTAGCAGGATGTATTCCTTTCAAAAACTAACTCAATTCTCAAAGGCCAACAATGTGCTAGAAGCTGCGGCTTCCAATATAGGTGATTGTCTTTTTAGCTATACCTGTGTTTCTTCAACTCACCTAAATAGGCCTACTTAGTGCAAACAGGGTCTATCTGCACCTTGAAACACCTACGTGGCAGGAAATAATCCTTTCCAAAACGAATCAATTCTCACAAGAACAAGGTGCTAAACGCTGCAGTTTCTAGCATCCATGGTTTTCTTTGGGGAGGAACATGTGTTACTTCAACTCAGCTGAATAGGCCTATTTGGAGCAAACACAGCCTATCTCCACTTTGAAAGACCAAAGTTGCAGGAAGCAGTCCTTTCCAAAACTGACACAGTTCTCCCTGGAATACAATGTGGTAGATGCTCCGGCTTCTAACATACATGGTTTTCTTTGCAGAGATACATGGGTTTCATCAACTCAGCTGAATATACTTGAAAGGAGCAAACAGAGTCTATCTCCACCTTCAACCACCTTAGTTCCAGGAAGTATTCCTTTGACAAACTAACCTAATTCTACAGGGAAGCAATGTGGTAGAACCTCCTGGTTCTAACACAGATGATTGACTTGCAAGAGATACATGTGTTTCTTCAAGTTAGCTGCATAGGCCTCTTTGGAACAAAATGAGTCTTTCGCCACCTAGAAAATACTGATTCGCAGGAGTTATTCCTTTCTAAACCAAATTCAATTCTCATAGGGAAACAAGGTGCTAGATGCTGCATCTTGTTAAACAGATATTTTTATTTGAAGAGACAGATGTCTTCCTTCAACTCCATGGAAAATGCCTAGTTGGAGCCAACGGCATCTATCTGCACCTTGAAACACCGAAGTTGCAGGAAGTATTTGTATCAAAACTAGCTCAATTCTCACAGGAAAAGAATGTGCTAGATGCTCCTGCATTGAACAATGAAGGATTTCCTTGAGAGACACATGTGTTTCATCACCTCCCCTGAATAGGCCTATTTGAAGCACCAGGAGAATTTCTCCCCTTTGAAAACTTTCGTTTGCAGGAAATTTTCCTTTCAAAACATCACACAAGTCTCACATGGAAAAAAGGTGCTAGATGCTCCCGCTGCTAACACAGGTGTTTTTCATTTCAGGGATACATGGGTTCCTTCAACTTAGCTGAATAGGCCTATTTGCAACCAAATGAGTGCTTTTCTACCTTGAAAACAGTGGTTTACAGGAAATATTCCTTTCACAACTAACTCAATTCTCAGAGGAATACAATGTGCTAGATGCGACCTTTCTACCATGTATGGTTGTCTTTGGAGAGTTACATGCGTTTCCTCCCCTCACTGGAATAGGCTTATTTGGAGCAAAAAGTGCCCATCTCCACCTCGAATCACCTAATTTTCGCGAACTATTTCTTTCCAAAGTTAACTCAGTTATCACAGAGAAACAATGTGCTGCTAGCTTCTGCTTCTACACAGATGGATTTCCTTCGAGAGATACATGTGTTTCTTGAAGTAAGATGAATTGGTGGATCTGCAGCCAAATGAGCCTTTTCCATCTGGAAAACTTTGCTTCGCAGGAAGTACTCCTTTCAAAAACTTTCTGAGTCTCACGGGATAACAATGCGCTGGAGGCGACATCCACTTTCATAGCTGGTTTTCTTTGGAGAGATACATATGGTTCTTCAACTCAGGAGAATAGGCCTATTTGGAGCAAACTGAGGCTGTGTCCACCTTGAAAGACCACGGTTGCAGGAAGTATTGTGTTCCTAAACTTACGCAATTCTCACAGGAAAACAATGTGCTAGGTGTTCCTGCTTCAAACATGGATGGTTTTCCTTTGAGAAATACCTGTGTTTCTTCAACTTAGCCAAGTAGGGCTATTTGGAATAAAATGAGCCTTTTTGACCTTGAAAACTGTGAATTGCAGGAATTACTCTTCTCAAACTCCAATTCAACTCTCAAAGGGAAACATTGGGCTAGATGCTAGAGCTTCTACCATGCATACTTTTCTTTTAGAGGTACATGGACTTCCTCTACTCAGCTGAATAGCCCTAATGGAAGAAATGCAGCCTATGTCCCCCTGCAAACACTTAAGATTCTTGAAGAATTCCTTTCAAAAACGAACACAGTTCTCACAGGAAAACATGTGCTTCTAACATGGATGCTTTTCCTTTGACAGATACATGTGTTTCTTCAACTTAGCTGACTAGGGCTATTTGAAGTGAGGTGAGCCTCCTACTTTGAATATTGATATTTGCAGGGTGCATTGCTTTCAAAGACTAAATGAATTCTCATAGGGAAGCACTGTGCCAGATGTGGCAGTTTCTAACATTGATGGATTTCTTTGCATACATGCGTGTGAATCTTCAATTCACCCAAATAGGCCTATTTCGATTAAGCACATGCTCTGTCCACCTTGAAACGCCTAGGTGGCAGTAAGTATTCCTTTCAAAACTAACTCAAGTCTCAAAGGGAAACAATGTGCTAACTGCAAATGCTTGCATCACAGAAGGTTTCCTTTTGAGAGGTCCATGTGTTACATCTCCTTAGGGGAATAGGCCTATTTGGAGCAAAATGATCCTTTCTCCACTTTGAAAACTATGATTTGCAGGACGTATTCCTTTCAAAATGTAACTCCAGTCTTACAAAGAAACAAAGTGGTAGATTCTTTGCATCTAACACAGATTTTGTTCTTTCGAGATACACACATGATTCATCAACTTCCTTGAACTGGCCTGTTTGCAAGAAAATGAGACTTTCTCCACCTTGAAAAGTATCAATTGCAGGAGTTACCCTTCCAAAACCTATGGGAAGTCTCACAGGAAAACAATGTGGTTGCAACTCCTGCTTCTATCTAGATGGTTTTCTTTCTAGGAATGCATGTGTTTCATCAACTGAGTTGACTGGGCCTATTTGGAACACAATGAGCCTATGTCCAGCTTGAAAACTATGATTAGCAGGATGTATTCCTTTCAAAAACTAACTCAATTCTCAAAGGCCAACAATGTGCTAGAAGCTGCGGCTTCCAATATAGGTGATTGTCTTTTTAGCTATACCTGTGTTTCTTCAACTCACCTAAATAGGCCTACTTAGTGCAAACAGGGTCTATCTGCACCTTGAAACACCTACGTGGCAGGAAATAATCCTTTCCAAAACGAATCAATTCTCACAAGAACAAGGTGCTAAACGCTGCAGTTTCTAGCATCCATGGTTTTCTTTGGGGAGGAACATGTGTTACTTCAACTCAGCTGAATAGGCCTATTTGGAGCAAACACAGCCTATCTCCACTTTGAAAGACCAAAGTTGCAGGAAGCAGTCCTTTCCAAAACTGACACAGTTCTCCCTGGAATACAATGTGGTAGATGCTCCGGCTTCTAACATACATGGTTTTCTTTGCAGAGATACATGGGTTTCATCAACTCAGCTGAATATACTTGAAAGGAGCAAACAGAGTCTATCTCCACCTTCAACCACCTTAGTTCCAGGAAGTATTCCTTTGACAAACTAACCTAATTCTACAGGGAAGCAATGTGGTAGAACCTCCTGGTTCTAACACAGATGATTGACTTGCAAGAGATACATGTGTTTCTTCAAGTTAGCTGCACAGGCCTCTTTGGAACAAAATGAGTCTTTCGCCACCTAGAAAATACTGATTCGCAGGAGTTATTCCTTTCTAAACCAAATTCAATTCTCATAGGGAAACAAGGTGCTAGATGCTGCATCTTGTTAAACAGATATTTTTATTTGAAGAGACAGATGTCTTCCTTCAACTCCATGGAAAATGCCTAGTTGGAGCCAACGGCATCTATCTGCACCTTGAAACACCGAAGTTGCAGGAAGTATTTGTATCAAAACTAGCTCAATTCTCACAGGAAAAGAATGTGCTAGATGCTCCTGCATTGAACAATGAAGGATTTCCTCGAGAGACACATGTGTTTCATCACCTCCCCTGAATAGGCCTATTTGAAGCACCAGGAGAATTTCTCCCCTTTGAAAACTTTCGTTTGCAGGAAATTTTCCTTTCAAAACATCACACAAGTCTCACATGGAAAAAAGGTGCTAGATGCTCCCGCTGCTAACACAGGTGTTTTTCATTTGAGGGATACATGGGTTCCTTCAACTTAGCTGAATAGGCCTATTTGCAACCAAATGAGTGCTTTTCCACCTTCTAAACAATGGTTTACAGGAAATATTCCTTTCACAACTAACTCAATTCTCAGAGGAATACAATGTGCTAGATGCGACCTTTCTACCATGTATGGTTGTCTTTGGAGAGTTACATGCGTTTCCTCCCCTCACTGGAATAGGCTTATTTGGAGCAAAAAGTGCCCATCTCCACCTCGAATCACCTAATTTTTGCGAAGTATTTCTTTCCAAAGTTAACTCAGTTATCACAGATATACAATGTGCTGCTAGCTTCTGCTTCTACACAGATGGATTTCCTTCGAGAGATACATGTGTTTCTTGAAGTAAGATGAATTGGTGGATCTGCAGCCAAATGAGCCTTTTCCATCTGGAAACTTTGGTTCACAGGAAGTACTCCTTTCAAAAACTTTCTGAGTCTCACGGGATAACAATGCGCTGGAGGCGGCATCCACTTTCATAGCTGGTTTTCCTTGGAGAGATACATATGGTTCTTCAACTCAGGAGAATAGGCCTATTTGGAGCAAACTGAGGCTGTGTCCACGTTGAAAGACCACGGTTGCAGGAAGTATTGTGTTCCTAAACTTACGCAATTCTCACAGGAAAACAATGTGCTAGGTGTTCCTGCTTCAAACATGGATGGTTTTCCTTTGAGAAATACCTGTGTTTCTTCAACTTAGCCAAGTAGGGCTATTTGGAATAAAATGAGCCTTTTTGTGAATTGCAGGAATTACTCTTCTCAAACTCCAATTCAACTCTCAAAGGGAAACATTGGGCTAGATGCTAGAGCTTCTACCATGCATACTTTTCTTTTAGAGGTACATGGACTTCCTCTACTCAGCTGAATAGCCCTAATGGAAGAAATGCAGCCTATGTCCCCCTGCAAACACTTAAAATTCTTGAAGAATTCCTTTCAAAAACGAACACAGTTCTCACAGGAAAACATGTGCTTCTAACATGGATGCTTTTCCTTTGACAGATACATGTGTTTCTTCAACTTAGCTGACTAGGGCTATTTGAAGTGAGGTGAGCCTCCTACTTTGAATATTGATATTTGCAGGGTGCATTGCTTTCAAAGACTAAATGAATTCTCATAGGGAAGCACTGTGCCAGATGTGGCAGTTTCTAACATTGATGGATTTCTTTGCATACATGCGTGTGAATCTTCAATTCACCCAAATAGGCCTATTTCGATTAAGCACATGCTCTGTCCTCCTTGAAACGCCTAGGTGGCAGTAAGTATTCCTTTCAAAACTAACTCAAGTCTCAAAGGGAAACAATGTGCTAACTGCAAATGCTTGCATCACAGAAGGTTTCCTTTTGAGAGGTCCATGTGTTACATCTCCTTAGGGGAATAGGCCTATTTGGAGCAAAATGATCCTTTCTCCACTTTGAAAAGTATGATTTGCAGGACGTATTCCTTTCAAAATGTAACTCCAGTCTCACAAAGAAACAAAGTGGTAGATTCTTTGCATCTAACACAGATTTTGTTCTTTCGAGATACACATATGATTCATCAACTTCCTTGAACTGGCCTATTTGCAAGAAAATGAGACTTTCTCCACCTTGAAAAGTATCAATTGCAGGAGTTATCCTTCCAAAACCTATGGGAAGTCTCATAGGAAAACAATGTGGTTGCAACTCCTGCTTCTATCTAGATGGTTTTCTTTCTAGGAATGCATGTGTTTCATCAACTGAGTTGACTGGGCCTATTTGGAACACAATGAGCCTATGTCCAGCTTGAAAACTATGATTAGCAGGATGTATTCCTTTCAAAAACTAACTCAATTCTCAAAGGCCAACAATGTGCTAGAAGTTGCGGCTTCCAATATAGGTGATTGTCTTTTTAGCTATACCTGTGTTTCTTCAACTCACCTAAATAGGCCTACTTAGTGCAAACAGGGTCTATCTGCACCTTGAAACACCTACGTGGCAGGAAATAATCCTTTCCAAAACGAATCAATTCTCACAAGAACAAGGTGCTAAACGCTGCAGTTTCTAGCATCCATGGTTTTCTTTGGGGAGGAACATGTGTTACTTCAACTCAGCTGAATAGGCCTATTTGGAGCAAACACAGCCTATCTCCACTTTGAAAGACCAAAGTTGCAGGAAGCAGTCCTTTCCAAAACTGACACAGTTCTCCCTGGAATACAATGTGGTAGATGCTCCGGCTTCTAACATACATGGTTTTCTTTGCAGAGATACATGGGTTTCATCAACTCAGCTGAATATACTTGAAAGGAGCAAACAGAGTCTATCTCCACCTTCAACCACCTTAGTTCCAGGAAGTATTCCTTTGACAAACTAACCTAATTCTACAGGGAAGCAATGTGGTAGAACCTCCTGGTTCTAACACAGATGATTGACTTGCAAGAGATACATGTGTTTCTTCAAGTTAGCTGCATAGGCCTCTTTGGAACAAAATGAGTCTTTCGCCACCTAGAAAATACTGATTCGCAGGAGTTATTCCTTTCTAAACCAAATTCAATTCTCATAGGGAAACAAGGTGCTAGATGCTGCATCTTGTTAAACAGATATTTTTATTTGAAGAGACAGATGTCTTCCTTCAACTCCATGGAAAATGCCTAGTTGGAGCCAACGGCATCTATCTGCACCTTGAAACACCGAAGTTGCAGGAAGTATTTGTATCAAAACTAGCTCAATTCTCACAGGAAAAGAATGTGCTAGATGCTCCTGCATTGAACAATGAAGGATTTCCTTGAGAGACACATGTGTTTCATCACCTCCCCTGAATAGGCCTATTTGAAGCACCAGGAGAATTTCTCCCCTTTGAAAACTTTCGTTTGCAGGAAATTTTCCTTTCAAAACATCACACAAGTCTCACATGGAAAAAAGGTGCTAGATGCTCCCGCTGCTAACACAGGTGTTTTTCATTTCAGGGATACATGGGTTCCTTCAACTTAGCTGAATAGGCCTATTTGCAACCAAATGAGTGCTTTTCTACCTTGAAAACAGTGGTTTACAGGAAATATTCCTTTCACAACTAACTCAATTCTCAGAGGAATACAATGTGCTAGATGCGACCTTTCTACCATGTATGGTTGTCTTTGGAGAGTTACATGCGTTTCCTCCCCTCACTGGAATAGGCTTATTTGGAGCAAAAAGTGCCCATCTCCACCTCGAATCACCTAATTTTCGCGAACTATTTCTTTCCAAAGTTAACTCAGTTATCACAGAGAAACAATGTGCTGCTAGCTTCTGCTTCTACACAGATGGATTTCCTTCGAGAGATACATGTGTTTCTTGAAGTAAGATGAATTGGTGGATCTGCAGCCAAATGAGCCTTTTCCATCTGGAAAACTTTGCTTCGCAGGAAGTACTCCTTTCAAAAACTTTCTGAGTCTCACGGGATAACAATGCGCTGGAGGCGACATCCACTTTCATAGCTGGTTTTCTTTGGAGAGATACATATGGTTCTTCAACTCAGGAGAATAGGCCTATTTGGAGCAAACTGAGGCTGTGTCCACCTTGAAAGACCACGGTTGCAGGAAGTATTGTGTTCCTAAACTTACGCAATTCTCACAGGAAAACAATGTGCTAGGTGTTCCTGCTTCAAACATGGATGGTTTTCCTTTGAGAAATACCTGTGTTTCTTCAACTTAGCCAAGTAGGGCTATTTGGAATAAAATGAGCCTTTTTGACCTTGAAAACTGTGAATTGCAGGAATTACTCTTCTCAAACTCCAATTCAACTCTCAAAGGGAAACATTGGGCTAGATGCTAGAGCTTCTACCATGCATACTTTTCTTTTAGAGGTACATGGACTTCCTCTACTCAGCTGAATAGCCCTAATGGAAGAAATGCAGCCTATGTCCCCCTGCAAACACTTAAGATTCTTGAAGAATTCCTTTCAAAAACGAACACAGTTCTCACAGGAAAACATGTGCTTCTAACATGGATGCTTTTCCTTTGACAGATACATGTGTTTCTTCAACTTAGCTGACTAGGGCTATTTGAAGTGAGGTGAGCCTCCTACTTTGAATATTGATATTTGCAGGGTGCATTGCTTTCAAAGACTAAATGAATTCTAATAGGGAAGCACTGTGCCAGATGTGGCAGTTTCTAACATTGATGGATTTCTTTGCATACATGCGTGTGAATCTTCAATTCACCCAAATAGGCCTATTTCGATTAAGCACATGCTCTGTCCACCTTGAAACGCCTAGGTGGCAGTAAGTATTCCTTTCAAAACTAACTCAAGTCTCAAAGGGAAACAATGTGCTAACTGCAAATGCTTGCATCACAGAAGGTTTCCTTTTGAGAGGTCCATGTGTTACATCTCCTTAGGGGAATAGGCCTATTTGGAGCAAAATGATCCTTTCTCCACTTTGAAAACTATGATTTGCAGGACGTATTCCTTTCAAAATGTAACTCCAGTCTTACAAAGAAACAAAGTGGTAGATTCTTTGCATCTAACACAGATTTTGTTCTTTCGAGATACACACATGATTCATCAACTTCCTTGAACTGGCCTGTTTGCAAGAAAATGAGACTTTCTCCACCTTGAAAAGTATCAATTGCAGGAGTTACCCTTCCAAAACCTATGGGAAGTCTCACAGGAAAACAATGTGGTTGCAACTCCTGCTTCTATCTAGATGGTTTTCTTTCTAGGAATGCATGTGTTTCATCAACTGAGTTGACTGGGCCTATTTGGAACACAATGAGCCTATGTCCAGCTTGAAAACTATGATTAGCAGGATGTATTCCTTTCAAAAACTAACTCAATTCTCAAAGGCCAACAATGTGCTAGAAGCTGCGGCTTCCAATATAGGTGATTGTCTTTTTAGCTATACCTGTGTTTCTTCAACTCACCTAAATAGGCCTACTTAGTGCAAACAGGGTCTATCTGCACCTTGAAACACCTACGTGGCAGGAAATAATCCTTTCCAAAACGAATCAATTCTCACAAGAACAAGGTGCTAAACGCTGCAGTTTCTAGCATCCATGGTTTTCTTTGGGGAGGAACATGTGTTACTTCAACTCAGCTGAATAGGCCTATTTGGAGCAAACACAGCCTATCTCCACTTTGAAAGACCAAAGTTGCAGGAAGCAGTCCTTTCCAAAACTGACACAGTTCTCCCTGGAATACAATGTGGTAGATGCTCCGGCTTCTAACATACATGGTTTTCTTTGCAGAGATACATGGGTTTCATCAACTCAGCTGAATATACTTGAAAGGAGCAAACAGAGTCTATCTCCACCTTCAACCACCTTAGTTCCAGGAAGTATTCCTTTGACAAACTAACCTAATTCTACAGGGAAGCAATGTGGTAGAACCTCCTGGTTCTAACACAGATGATTGACTTGCAAGAGATACATGTGTTTGTTCAAGTTAGCTGCACAGGCCTCTTTGGAACAAAATGAGTCTTTCGCCACCTAGAAAATACTGATTTGCAGGAGTTATTCCTTTCTAAACCAAATTCAATTCTCATAGGGAAACAAGGTGCTAGATGCTGCATCTTGTTAAACAGATATTTTTATTTGAAGAGACAGATGTCTTCCTTCAACTCCATGGAAAATGCCTAGTTGGAGCCAACGGCATCTATCTGCACCTTGAAACACCGAAGTTGCAGGAAGTATTTGTATCAAAACTAGCTCAATTCTCACAGGAAAAGAATGTGCTAGATGCTCCTGCATTGAACAATGAAGGATTTCCTCGAGAGACACATGTGTTTCATCACCTCCCCTGAATAGGCCTATTTGAAGCACCAGGAGAATTTCTCCCCTTTGAAAACTTTCGTTTGCAGGAAATTTTCCTTTCAAAACATCACACAAGTCTCACATGGAAAAAAGGTGCTAGATGCTCCCGCTGCTAACACAGGTGTTTTTCATTTGAGGGATACATGGGTTCCTTCAACTTAGCTGAATAGGCCTATTTGCAACCAAATGAGTGCTTTTCCACCTTCTAAACAATGGTTTACAGGAAATATTCCTTTCACAACTAACTCAATTCTCAGAGGAATACAATGTGCTAGATGCGACCTTTCTACCATGTATGGTTGTCTTTGGAGAGTTACATGCGTTTCCTCCCCTCACTGGAATAGGCTTATTTGGAGCAAAAAGTGCCCATCTCCACCTCGAATCACCTAATTTTTGCGAAGTACTTCTTTCCAAAGTTAACTCAGTTATCACAGATATACAATGTGCTGCTAGCTTCTGCTTCTACACAGATGGATTTCCTTCGAGAGATACATGTGTTTCTTGAAGTAAGATGAATTGGTGGATCTGCAGCCAAATGAGCCTTTTCCATCTGGAAACTTTGGTTCACAGGAAGTACTCCTTTCAAAAACTTTCTGAGTCTCACGGGATAACAATGCGCTGGAGGCGGCATCCACTTTCATAGCTGGTTTTCCTTGGAGAGATACATATGGTTCTTCAACTCAGGAGAATAGGCCTATTTGGAGCAAACTGAGGCTGTGTCCACGTTGAAAGACCACGGTTGCAGGAAGTATTGTGTTCCTAAACTTACGCAATTCTCACAGGAAAACAATGTGCTAGGTGTTCCTGCTTCAAACATGGATGGTTTTCCTTTGAGAAATACCTGTGTTTCTTCAACTTAGCCAAGTAGGGCTATTTGGAATAAAATGAGCCTTTTTGTGAATTGCAGGAATTACTCTTCTCAAACTCCAATTCAACTCTCAAAGGGAAACATTGGGCTAGATGCTAGAGCTTCTACCATGCATACTTTTCTTTTAGAGGTACATGGACTTCCTCTACTCAGCTGAATAGCCCTAATGGAAGAAATGCAGCCTATGTCCCCCTGCAAACACTTAAGATTCTTGAAGAATTCCTTTCAAAAACGAACACAGTTCTCACAGGAAAACATGTGCTTCTAACATGGATGCTTTTCCTTTGACAGATACATGTGTTTCTTCAACTTAGCTGACTAGGGCTATTTGAAGTGAGGTGAGCCTCCTACTTTGAATATTGATATTTGCAGGGTGCATTGCTTTCAAAGACTAAATGAATTCTCATAGGGAAGCACTGTGCCAGATGTGGCAGTTTCTAACATTGATGGATTTCTTTGCATACATGCGTGTGAATCTTCAATTCACCCAAATAGGCCTATTTCGATTAAGCACATGCTCTGTCCTCCTTGAAACGCCTAGGTGGCAGTAAGTATTCCTTTCAAAACTAACTCAAGTCTCAAAGGGAAACAATGTGCTAACTGCAAATGCTTGCATCACAGAAGGTTTCCTTTTGAGAGGTCCATGTGTTACATCTCCTTAGGGGAATAGGCCTATTTGGAGCAAAATGATCCTTTCTCCACTTTGAAAAGTATGATTTGCAGGACGTATTCCTTTCAAAATGTAACTCCAGTCTCACAAAGAAACATAGTGGTAGATTCTTTGCATCTAACACAGATTTTGTTCTTTCGAGATACACATATGATTCATCAACTTCCTTGAACTGGCCTATTTGCAAGAAAATGAGACTTTCTCCACCTTGAAAAGTATCAATTGCAGGAGTTATCCTTCCAAAACCTATGGGAAGTCTCATAGGAAAACAATGTGGTTGCAACTCCTGCTTCTATCTAGATGGTTTTCTTTCTAGGAATGCATGTGTTTCATCAACTGAGTTGACTGGGCCTATTTGGAACACAATGAGCCTATGTCCAGCTTGAAAACTATGATTAGCAGGATGTATTCCTTTCAAAAACTAACTCAATTCTCAAAGGCCAACAATGTGCTAGAAGCTGCGGCTTCCAATATAGGTGATTGTCTTTTTAGCTATACCTGTGTTTCTTCAACTCACCTAAATAGGCCTACTTAGTGCAAACAGGGTCTATCTGCACCTTGAAACACCTACGTGGCAGGAAATAATCCTTTCCAAAACGAATCAATTCTCACAAGAACAAGGTGCTAAACGCTGCAGTTTCTAGCATCCATGGTTTTCTTTGGGGAGGAACATGTGTTACTTCAACTCAGCTGAATAGGCCTATTTGGAGCAAACACAGCCTATCTCCACTTTGAAAGACCAAAGTTGCAGGAAGCAGTCCTTTCCAAAACTGACACAGTTCTCCCTGGAATACAATGTGGTAGATGCTCCGGCTTCTAACATACATGGTTTTCTTTGCAGAGATACATGGGTTTCATCAACTCAGCTGAATATACTTGAAAGGAGCAAACAGAGTCTATCTCCACCTTCAACCACCTTAGTTCCAGGAAGTATTCCTTTGACAAACTAACCTAATTCTACAGGGAAGCAATGTGGTAGAACCTCCTGGTTCTAACACAGATGATTGACTTGCAAGAGATACATGTGTTTCTTCAAGTTAGCTGCATAGGCCTCTTTGGAACAAAATGAGTCTTTCGCCACCTAGAAAATACTGATTCGCAGGAGTTATTCCTTTCTAAACCAAATTCAATTCTCATAGGGAAACAAGGTGCTAGATGCTGCATCTTGTTAAACAGATATTTTTATTTGAAGAGACAGATGTCTTCCTTCAACTCCATGGAAAATGCCTAGTTGGAGCCAACGGCATCTATCTGCACCTTGAAACACCGAAGTTGCAGGAAGTATTTGTATCAAAACTAGCTCAATTCTCACAGGAAAAGAATGTGCTAGATGCTCCTGCATTGAACAATGAAGGATTTCCTTGAGAGACACATGTGTTTCATCACCTCCCCTGAATAGGCCTATTTGAAGCACCAGGAGAATTTCTCCCCTTTGAAAACTTTCGTTTGCAGGAAATTTTCCTTTCAAAACATCACACAAGTCTCACATGGAAAAAAGGTGCTAGATGCTCCCGCTGCTAACACAGGTGTTTTTCATTTCAGGGATACATGGGTTCCTTCAACTTAGCTGAATAGGCCTATTTGCAACCAAATGAGTGCTTTTCTACCTTGAAAACAGTGGTTTACAGGAAATATTCCTTTCACAACTAACTCAATTCTCAGAGGAATACAATGTGCTAGATGCGACCTTTCTACCATGTATGGTTGTCTTTGGAGAGTTACATGCGTTTCCTCCCCTCACTGGAATAGGCTTATTTGGAGCAAAAAGTGCCCATCTCCACCTCGAATCACCTAATTTTCGCGAACTATTTCTTTCCAAAGTTAACTCAGTTATCACAGAGAAACAATGTACTGCTAGCTTCTGCTTCTACACAGATGGATTTCCTTCGAGAGATACATGTGTTTCTTGAAGTAAGATGAATTGGTGGATCTGCAGCCAAATGAGCCTTTTCCATCTGGAAAACTTTGCTTCGCAGGAAGTACTCCTTTCAAAAACTTTCTGAGTCTCACGGGATAACAATGCGCTGGAGGCGACATCCACTTTCATAGCTGGTTTTCTTTGGAGAGATACATATGGTTCTTCAACTCAGGAGAATAGGCCTATTTGGAGCAAACTGAGGCTGTGTCCACCTTGAAAGACCACGGTTGCAGGAAGTATTGTGTTCCTAAACTTACGCAATTCTCACAGGAAAACAATGTGCTAGGTGTTCCTGCTTCAAACATGGATGGTTTTCCTTTGAGAAATACCTGTGTTTCTTCAACTTAGCCAAGTAGGGCTATTTGGAATAAAATGAGCCTTTTTGACCTTGAAAACTGTGAATTGCAGGAATTACTCTTCTCAAACTCCAATTCAACTCTCAAAGGGAAACATTGGGCTAGATGCTAGAGCTTCTACCATGCATACTTTTCTTTTAGAGGTACATGGACTTCCTCTACTCAGCTGAATAGCCCTAATGGAAGAAATGCAGCCTATGTCCCCCTGCAAACACTTAAGATTCTTGAAGAATTCCTTTCAAAAACGAACACAGTTCTCACAGGAAAACATGTGCTTCTAACATGGATGCTTTTCCTTTGACAGATACATGTGTTTCTTCAACTTAGCTGACTAGGGCTATTTGAAGTGAGGTGAGCCTCCTACTTTGAATATTGATATTTGCAGGGTGCATTGCTTTCAAAGACTAAATGAATTCTCATAGGGAAGCACTGTGCCAGATGTGGCAGTTTCTAACATTGATGGATTTCTTTGCATACATGCGTGTGAATCTTCAATTCACCCAAATAGGCCTATTTCGATTAAGCACATGCTCTGTCCACCTTGAAACGCCTAGGTGGCAGTAAGTATTCCTTTCAAAACTAACTCAAGTCTCAAAGGGAAACAATGTGCTAACTGCAAATGCTTGCATCACAGAAGGTTTCCTTTTGAGAGGTCCATGTGTTACATCTCCTTAGGGGAATAGGCCTATTTGGAGCAAAATGATCCTTTCTCCACTTTGAAAACTATGATTTGCAGGACGTATTCCTTTCAAAATGTAACTCCAGTCTTACAAAGAAACAAAGTGGTAGATTCTTTGCATCTAACACAGATTTTGTTCTTTCGAGATACACACATGATTCATCAACTTCCTTGAACTGGCCTGTTTGCAAGAAAATGAGACTTTCTCCACCTTGAAAAGTATCAATTGCAGGAGTTACCCTTCCAAAACCTATGGGAAGTCTCACAGGAAAACAATGTGGTTGCAACTCCTGCTTCTATCTAGATGGTTTTCTTTCTAGGAATGCATGTGTTTCATCAACTGAGTTGACTGGGCCTATTTGGAACACAATGAGCCTATGTCCAGCTTGAAAACTATGATTAGCAGGATGTATTCCTTTCAAAAACTAACTCAATTCTCAAAGGCCAACAATGTGCTAGAAGCTGCGGCTTCCAATATAGGTGATTGTCTTTTTAGCTATACCTGTGTTTCTTCAACTCACCTAAATAGGCCTACTTAGTGCAAACAGGGTCTATCTGCACCTTGAAACACCTACGTGGCAGGAAATAATCCTTTCCAAAACGAATCAATTCTCACAAGAACAAGGTGCTAAACGCTGCAGTTTCTAGCATCCATGGTTTTCTTTGGGGAGGAACATGTGTTACTTCAACTCAGCTGAATAGGCCTATTTGGAGCAAACACAGCCTATCTCCACTTTGAAAGACCAAAGTTGCAGGAAGCAGTCCTTTCCAAAACTGACACAGTTCTCCCTGGAATACAATGTGGTAGATGCTCCGGCTTCTAACATACATGGTTTTCTTTGCAGAGATACATGGGTTTCATCAACTCAGCTGAATATACTTGAAAGGAGCAAACAGAGTCTATCTCCACCTTCAACCACCTTAGTTCCAGGAAGTATTCCTTTGACAAACTAACCTAATTCTACAGGGAAGCAATGTGGTAGAACCTCCTGGTTCTAACACAGATGATTGACTTGCAAGAGATACATGTGTTTCTTCAAGTTAGCTGCACAGGCCTCTTTGGAACAAAATGAGTCTTTCGCCACCTAGAAAATACTGATTCGCAGGAGTTATTCCTTTCTAAACCAAATTCAATTCTCATAGGGAAACAAGGTGCTAGATGCTGCATCTTGTTAAACAGATATTTTTATTTGAAGAGACAGATGTCTTCCTTCAACTCCATGGAAAATGCCTAGTTGGAGCCAACGGCATCTATCTGCACCTTGAAACACCGAAGTTGCAGGAAGTATTTGTATCAAAACTAGCTCAATTCTCACAGGAAAAGAATGTGCTAGATGCTTCTGCATTGAACAATGAAGGATTTCCTCGAGAGACACATGTGTTTCATCACCTCCCCTGAATAGGCCTATTTGAAGCACCAGGAGAATTTCTCCCCTTTGAAAACTTTCGTTTGCAGGAAATTTTCCTTTCAAAACATCACACAAGTCTCACATGGAAAAAAGGTGCTAGATGCTCCCGCTGCTAACACAGGTGTTTTTCATTTGAGGGATACATGGGTTCCTTCAACTTAGCTGAATAGGCCTATTTGCAACCAAATGAGTGCTTTTCCACCTTCTAAACAATGGTTTACAGGAAATATTCCTTTCACAACTAACTCAATTCTCAGAGGAATACAATGTGCTAGATGCGACCTTTCTACCATGTATGGTTGTCTTTGGAGAGTTACATGCGTTTCCTCCCCTCACTGGAATAGGCTTATTTGGAGCAAAAAGTGCCCATCTCCACCTCGAATCACCTAATTTTTGCGAAGTATTTCTTTCCAAAGTTAACTCAGTTATCACAGATATACAATGTGCTGCTAGCTTCTGCTTCTACACAGATGGATTTCCTTCGAGAGATACATGTGTTTCTTGAAGTAAGATGAATTGGTGGATCTGCAGCCAAATGAGCCTTTTCCATCTGGAAACTTTGGTTCACAGGAAGTACTCCTTTCAAAAACTTTCTGAGTCTCACGGGATAACAATGCGCTGGAGGCGGCATCCACTTTCATAGCTGGTTTTCCTTGGAGAGATACATATGGTTCTTCAACTCAGGAGAATAGGCCTATTTGGAGCAAACTGAGGCTGTGTCCACGTTGAAAGACCACGGTTGCAGGAAGTATTGTGTTCCTAAACTTACGCAATTCTCACAGGAAAACAATGTGCTAGGTGTTCCTGCTTCAAACATGGATGGTTTTCCTTTGAGAAATACCTGTGTTTCTTCAACTTAGCCAAGTAGGGCTATTTGGAATAAAATGAGCCTTTTTGTGAATTGCAGGAATTACTCTTCTCAAACTCCAATTCAACTCTCAAAGGGAAACATTGGGCTAGATGCTAGAGCTTCTACCATGCATACTTTTCTTTTAGAGGTACATGGACTTCCTCTACTCAGCTGAATAGCCCTAATGGAAGAAATGCAGCCTATGTCCCCCTGCAAACACTTAAGATTCTTGAAGAATTCCTTTCAAAAACGAACACAGTTCTCACAGGAAAACATGTGCTTCTAACATGGATGCTTTTCCTTTGACAGATACATGTGTTTCTTCAACTTAGCTGACTAGGGCTATTTGAAGTGAGGTGAGCCTCCTACTTTGAATATTGATATTTGCAGGGTGCATTGCTTTCAAAGACTAAATGAATTCTCATAGGGAAGCACTGTGCCAGATGTGGCAGTTTCTAACATTGATGGATTTCTTTGCATACATGCGTGTGAATCTTCAATTCACCCAAATAGGCCTATTTCGATTAAGCACATGCTCTGTCCTCCTTGAAACGCCTAGGTGGCAGTAAGTATTCCTTTCAAAACTAACTCAAGTCTCAAAGGGAAACAATGTGCTAACTGCAAATGCTTGCATCACAGAAGGTTTCCTTTTGAGAGGTCCATGTGTTACATCTCCTTAGGGGAATAGGCCTATTTGGAGCAAAATGATCCTTTCTCCACTTTGAAAAGTATGATTTGCAGGACGTATTCCTTTCAAAATGTAACTCCAGTCTCACAAAGAAACAAAGTGGTAGATTCTTTGCATCTAACACAGATTTTGTTCTTTCGAGATACACATATGATTCATCAACTTCCTTGAACTGGCCTATTTGCAAGAAAATGAGACTTTCTCCACCTTGAAAAGTATCAATTGCAGGAGTTATCCTTCCAAAACCTATGGGAAGTCTCATAGGAAAACAATGTGGTTGCAACTCCTGCTTCTATCTAGATGGTTTTCTTTCTAGGAATGCATGTGTTTCATCAACTGAGTTGACTGGGCCTATTTGGAACACAATGAGCCTATGTCCAGCTTGAAAACTATGATTAGCAGGATGTATTCCTTTCAAAAACTAACTCAATTCTCAAAGGCCAACAATGTGCTAGAAGCTGCGGCTTCCAATATAGGTGATTGTCTTTTTAGCTATACCTGTGTTTCTTCAACTCACCTAAATAGGCCTACTTAGTGCAAACAGGGTCTATCTGCACCTTGAAACACCTACGTGGCAGGAAATAATCCTTTCCAAAACGAATCAATTCTCACAAGAACAAGGTGCTAAACGCTGCAGTTTCTAGCATCCATGGTTTTCTTTGGGGAGGAACATGTGTTACTTCAACTCAGCTGAATAGGCCTATTTGGAGCAAACACAGCCTATCTCCACTTTGAAAGACCAAAGTTGCAGGAAGCAGTCCTTTCCAAAACTGACACAGTTCTCCCTGGAATACAATGTGGTAGATGCTCCGGCTTCTAACATACATGGTTTTCTTTGCAGAGATACATGGGTTTCATCAACTCAGCTGAATATACTTGAAAGGAGCAAACAGAGTCTATCTCCACCTTCAACCACCTTAGTTCCAGGAAGTATTCCTTTGACAAACTAACCTAATTCTACAGGGAAGCAATGTGGTAGAACCTCCTGGTTCTAACACAGATGATTGACTTGCAAGAGATACATGTGTTTCTTCAAGTTAGCTGCATAGGCCTCTTTGGAACAAAATGAGTCTTTCGCCACCTAGAAAATACTGATTCGCAGGAGTTATTCCTTTCTAAACCAAATTCAATTCTCATAGGGAAACAAGGTGCTAGATGCTGCATCTTGTTAAACAGATATTTTTATTTGAAGAGACAGATGTCTTCCTTCAACTCCATGGAAAATGCCTAGTTGGAGCCAACGGCATCTATCTGCACCTTGAAACACCGAAGTTGCAGGAAGTATTTGTATCAAAACTAGCTCAATTCTCACAGGAAAAGAATGTGCTAGATGCTCCTGCATTGAACAATGAAGGATTTCCTTGAGAGACACATGTGTTTCATCACCTCCCCTGAATAGGCCTATTTGAAGCACCAGGAGAATTTCTCCCCTTTGAAAACTTTCGTTTGCAGGAAATTTTCCTTTCAAAACATCACACAAGTCTCACATGGAAAAAAGGTGCTAGATGCTCCCGCTGCTAACACAGGTGTTTTTCATTTCAGGGATACATGGGTTCCTTCAACTTAGCTGAATAGGCCTATTTGCAACCAAATGAGTGCTTTTCTACCTTGAAAACAGTGGTTTACAGGAAATATTCCTTTCACAACTAACTCAATTCTCAGAGGAATACAATGTGCTAGATGCGACCTTTCTACCATGTATGGTTGTCTTTGGAGAGTTACATGCGTTTCCTCCCCTCACTGGAATAGGCTTATTTGGAGCAAAAAGTGCCCATCTCCACCTCGAATCACCTAATTTTCGCGAACTATTTCTTTCCAAAGTTAACTCAGTTATCACAGAGAAACAATGTGCTGCTAGCTTCTGCTTCTACACAGATGGATTTCCTTCGAGAGATACATGTGTTTCTTGAAGTAAGATGAATTGGTGGATCTGCAGCCAAATGAGCCTTTTCCATCTGGAAAACTTTGCTTCGCAGGAAGTACTCCTTTCAAAAACTTTCTGAGTCTCACGGGATAACAATGCGCTGGAGGCGACATCCACTTTCATAGCTGGTTTTCTTTGGAGAGATACATATGGTTCTTCAACTCAGGAGAATAGGCCTATTTGGAGCAAACTGAGGCTGTGTCCACCTTGAAAGACCACGGTTGCAGGAAGTATTGTGTTCCTAAACTTACGCAATTCTCACAGGAAAACAATGTGCTAGGTGTTCCTGCTTCAAACATGGATGGTTTTCCTTTGAGAAATACCTGTGTTTCTTCAACTTAGCCAAGTAGGGCTATTTGGAATAAAATGAGCCTTTTTGACCTTGAAAACTGTGAATTGCAGGAATTACTCTTCTCAAACTCCAATTCAACTCTCAAAGGGAAACATTGGGCTAGATGCTAGAGCTTCTACCATGCATACTTTTCTTTTAGAGGTACATGGACTTCCTCTACTCAGCTGAATAGCCCTAATGGAAGAAATGCAGCCTATGTCCCCCTGCAAACACTTAAGATTCTTGAAGAATTCCTTTCAAAAACGAACACAGTTCTCACAGGAAAACATGTGCTTCTAACATGGATGCTTTTCCTTTGACAGATACATGTGTTTCTTCAACTTAGCTGACTAGGGCTATTTGAAGTGAGGTGAGCCTCCTACTTTGAATATTGATATTTGCAGGGTGCATTGCTTTCAAAGACTAAATGAATTCTCATAGGGAAGCACTGTGCCAGATGTGGCAGTTTCTAACATTGATGGATTTCTTTGCATACATGCGTGTGAATCTTCAATTCACCCAAATAGGCCTATTTCGATTAAGCACATGCTCTGTCCACCTTGAAACGCCTAGGTGGCAGTAAGTATTCCTTTCAAAACTAACTCAAGTCTCAAAGGGAAACAATGTGCTAACTGCAAATGCTTGCATCACAGAAGGTTTCCTTTTGAGAGGTCCATGTGTTACATCTCCTTAGGGGAATAGGCCTATTTGGAGCAAAATGATCCTTTCTCCACTTTGAAAACTATGATTTGCAGGACGTATTCCTTTCAAAATGTAACTCCAGTCTTACAAAGAAACAAAGTGGTAGATTCTTTGCATCTAACACAGATTTTGTTCTTTCGAGATACACACATGATTCATCAACTTCCTTGAACTGGCCTGTTTGCAAGAAAATGAGACTTTCTCCACCTTGAAAAGTATCAATTGCAGGAGTTACCCTTCCAAAACCTATGGGAAGTCTCACAGGAAAACAATGTGGTTGCAACTCCTGCTTCTATCTAGATGGTTTTCTTTCTAGGAATGCATGTGTTTCATCAACTGAGTTGACTGGGCCTATTTGGAACACAATGAGCCTATGTCCAGCTTGAAAACTATGATTAGCAGGATGTATTCCTTTCAAAAACTAACTCAATTCTCAAAGGCCAACAATGTGCTAGAAGCTGCGGCTTCCAATATAGGTGATTGTCTTTTTAGCTATACCTGTGTTTCTTCAACTCACCTAAATAGGCCTACTTAGTGCAAACAGGGTCTATCTGCACCTTGAAACACCTACGTGGCAGGAAATAATCCTTTCCAAAACGAATCAATTCTCACAAGAACAAGGTGCTAAACGCTGCAGTTTCTAGCATCCATGGTTTTCTTTGGGGAGGAACATGTGTTACTTCAACTCAGCTGAATAGGCCTATTTGGAGCAAACACAGCCTATCTCCACTTTGAAAGACCAAAGTTGCAGGAAGCAGTCCTTTCCAAAACTGACACAGTTCTCCCTGGAATACAATGTGGTAGATGCTCCGGCTTCTAACATACATGGTTTTCTTTGCAGAGATACATGGGTTTCATCAACTCAGCTGAATATACTTGAAAGGAGCAAACAGAGTCTATCTCCACCTTCAACCACCTTAGTTCCAGGAAGTATTCCTTTGACAAACTAACCTAATTCTACAGGGAAGCAATGTGGTAGAACCTCCTGGTTCTAACACAGATGATTGACTTGCAAGAGATACATGTGTTTCTTCAAGTTAGCTGCATAGGCCTCTTTGGAACAAAATGAGTCTTTCGCCACCTAGAAAATACTGATTCGCAGGAGTTATTCCTTTCTAAACCAAATTCAATTCTCATAGGGAAACAAGGTGCTAGATGCTGCATCTTGTTAAACAGATATTTTTATTTGAAGAGACAGATGTCTTCCTTCAACTCCATGGAAAATGCCTAGTTGGAGCCAACGGCATCTATCTGCACCTTGAAACACCGAAGTTGCAGGAAGTATTTGTATCAAAACTAGCTCAATTCTCACAGGAAAAGAATGTGCTAGATGCTCCTGCATTGAACAATGAAGGATTTCCTTGAGAGACACATGTGTTTCATCACCTCCCCTGAATAGGCCTATTTGAAGCACCAGGAGAATTTCTCCCCTTTGAAAACTTTCGTTTGCAGGAAATTTTCCTTTCAAAACATCACACAAGTCTCACATGGAAAAAAGGTGCTAGATGCTCCCGCTGCTAACACAGGTGTTTTTCATTTGAGGGATACATGGGTTCCTTCAACTTAGCTGAATAGGCCTATTTGCAACCAAATGAGTGCTTTTCCACCTTCTAAACAATGGTTTACAGGAAATATTCCTTTCACAACTAACTCAATTCTCAGAGGAATACAATGTGCTAGATGCGACCTTTCTACCATGTATGGTTGTCTTTGGAGAGTTACATGCGTTTCCTCCCCTCACTGGAATAGGCTTATTTGGAGCAAAAAGTGCCCATCTCCACCTCGAATCACCTAATTTTTGCGAAGTATTTCTTTCCAAAGTTAACTCAGTTATCACAGAGATACAATGTGCTGCTAGCTTCTGCTTCTACACAGATGGATTTCCTTCGAGAGATACATGTGTTTCTTGAAGTAAGATGAATTGGTGGATCTGCAGCCAAATGAGCCTTTTCCATCTGGAAACTTTGGTTCACAGGAAGTACTCCTTTCAAAAACTTTCTGAGTCTCACGGGATAACAATGCGCTGGAGGCGGCATCCACTTTCATAGCTGGTTTTCCTTGGAGAGATACATATGGTTCTTCAACTCAGGAGAATAGGCCTATTTGGAGCAAACTGAGGCTGTGTCCACGTTGAAAGACCACGGTTGCAGGAAGTATTGTGTTCCTAAACTTACGCAATTCTCACAGGAAAACAATGTGCTAGGTGTTCCTGCTTCAAACATGGATGGTTTTCCTTTGAGAAATACCTGTGTTTCTTCAACTTAGCCAAGTAGGGCTATTTGGAATAAAATGAGCCTTTTTGTGAATTGCAGGAATTACTCTTCTCAAACTCCAATTCAACTCTCAAAGGGAAACATTGGGCTAGATGCTAGAGCTTCTACCATGCATACTTTTCTTTTAGAGGTACATGGACTTCCTCTACTCAGCTGAATAGCCCTAATGGAAGAAATGCAGCCTATGTCCCCCTGCAAACACTTAAGATTCTTGAAGAATTCCTTTCAAAAACGAACACAGTTCTCACAGGAAAACATGTGCTTCTAACATGGATGCTTTTCCTTTGACAGATACATGTGTTTCTTCAACTTAGCTGACTAGGGCTATTTGAAGTGAGGTGAGCCTCCTACTTTGAATATTGATATTTGCAGGGTGCATTGCTTTCAAAGAGTAAATGAATTCTCATAGGGAAGCACTGTGCCAGATGTGGCAGTTTCTAACATTGATGGATTTCTTTGCATACATGCGTGTGAATCTTCAATTCACCCAAATAGGCCTATTTCGATTAAGCACATGCTCTGTCCACCTTGAAACGCCTAGGTGGCAGTAAGTATTCCTTTCAAAACTAACTCAAGTCTCAAAGGGAAACAATGTGCTAACTGCAAATGCTTGCGTCACAGAAGGTTTCCTTTTGAGAGGTCCATGTGTTACATCTCCTTAGGGGAATAGGCCTATTTGGAGCAAAATGATCCTTTCTCCACTTTGAAAAGTATGATTTGCAGGACGTATTCCTTTCAAAATGTAACTCCAGTCTCACAAAGAAACAAAGTGGTAGATTCTTTGCATCTAACACAGATTTTGTTCTTTCGAGATACACATATGATTCATCAACTTCCTTGAACTGGCCTATTTGCAAGAAAATGAGACTTTCTCCACCTTGAAAAGTATCAATTGCAGGAGTTATCCTTCCAAAACCTATGGGAAGTCTCATAGGAAAACAATGTGGTTGCAACTCCTGCTTCTATCTAGATGGTTTTCTTTCTAGGAATGCATGTGTTTCATCAACTGAGTTGACTGGGCCTATTTGGAACACAATGAGCCTATGTCCAGCTTGAAAACTATGATTAGCAGGATGTATTCCTTTCAAAAACTAACTCAATTCTCAAAGGCCAACAATGTGCTAGAAGCTGCGGCTTCCAATATAGGTGATTGTCTTTTTAGCTATACCTGTGTTTCTTCAACTCACCTAAATAGGCCTACTTAGTGCAAACAGGGTCTATCTGCACCTTGAAACACCTACGTGGCAGGAAATAATCCTTTCCAAAACGAATCAATTCTCACAAGAACAAGGTGCTAAACGCTGCAGTTTCTAGCATCCATGGTTTTCTTTGGGGAGGAACATGTGTTACTTCAACTCAGCTGAATAGGCCTATTTGGAGCAAACACAGCCTATCTCCACTTTGAAAGACCAAAGTTGCAGGAAGCAGTCCTTTCCAAAACTGACACAGTTCTCCCTGGAATACAATGTGGTACATGCTCCGGCTTCTAACATACATGGTTTTCTTTGCAGAGATACATGGGTTTCATCAACTCAGCTGAATATACTTGAAAGGAGCAAACAGAGTCTATCTCCACCTTCAACCACCTTAGTTCCAGGAAGTATTCCTTTGACAAACTAACCTAATTCTACAGGGAAGCAATGTGGTAGAACCTCCTGGTTCTAACACAGATGATTGACTTGCAAGAGATACATGTGTTTCTTCAAGTTAGCTGCATAGGCCTCTTTGGAACAAAATGAGTTTTTCGCCACCTAGAAAATACTGATTGGCAGGAGTTATTCCTTTCTAAACCAAATTCAATTCTCATAGGGAAACAAGGTGCTAGATGCTGCATCTTGTTAAACAGATATTTTTATTTGAAGAGACAGATGTCTTCCTTCAACACCATGGAAAATGCCTAGTTAGAGCCAACGGCATCTATCTGCACCTTGAAACACCGAAGTTGCAGGAAGTATTTGTATCAAAACTAGCTCAATTCTCACAGGAAAAGAATGTGCTAGATGCTCCTGCATTGAACAATGAAGGATTTCCTCGAGAGACACATGTGTTTCATCACCTCCCCTGAATAGGCCTATTTGAAGCACCAGGAGAATTTCTCCCCTTTGAAAACTTTCGTTTGCAGGAAATTTTCCTTTCAAAACATCACACAAGTCTCACATGGAAAAAAGGTGCTAGATGCTCCCGCTGCTAACACAGGTGTTTTTCATTTCAGGGATACATGGGTTCCTTCAACTTAGCTGAATAGGCCTATTTGCAACCAAATGAGTGCTTTTCTACCTTGAAAACAGTGGTTTACAGGAAATATTCCTTTCACAACTAACTCAATTCTCAGAGGAATACAATGTGCTAGATGCGACCTTTCTACCATGTATGGTTGTCTTTGGAGAGTTACATGCGTTTCCTCCCCTCACTGGAATAGGCTTATTTGGAGCAAAAAGTGCCCATCTCCACCTCGAATCACCTAATTTTCGTGAACTATTTCTTTCCAAAGTTAACTCAGTTATCATAGAGAAACAATGTGCTGCTAGTTTCTGCTTCTACACAGATGGATTTCCTTCGAGAGATACATGTGTTTCTTGAAGTAAGATGAATTGGTGGATCTGCAGCCAAATGAGCCTTTTCCATCTGGAAAACTTTGGTTCGCAGGAAGTACTCCTTTCAAAAACTTTCTGAGTCTCACGGGATAACAATGCGCTGGAGGCGGCATCCACTTTCTTAGCTGGTTTTCTTTGGAGAGATACATATGGTTCTTCAACTCAGGAGAATAGGCCTATTTGGAGCAAACTGAGGCTGTGTCCACCTTGAAAGACCACGGTTGCAGGAAGTATTGTGTTCCTAAACTTACGCAATTCTCACAGGAAAAGAATGTGCTAGGTGTTCCTGCTTCAAACATGGATGGTTTTCCTTTGAGAAATACCTGTGTCTCTTCAACTTAGCCAAGTAGGGCTATTTGGAATAAAATGAGCCTTTTTGACCTTGAAAACTGTGAATTGCAGGAATTACTCTTCTCAAACTCCAATTCAACTCTCAAAGGGAAACATTGGGCTAGATGCTAGAGCTTCTACCATGCATACTTTTCTTTTAGAGGTACATGGACTTCCTCTACTCAGCTGAATAGCCCTAATGGAAGAAATGCAGCCTATGTCCCCCTGCAAACACTTAAGATTCTTGAAGAATTCCTTTCAAAAACGAACACAGTTCTCACAGGAAAACATGTGCTTCTAACATGGATGCTTTTCCTTTGACAGATACATGTGTTTCTTCAACTTAGCTGACTAGGGCTATTTGAAGTGAGGTGAGCCTCCTACTTTGAATATTGATATTTGCAGGGTGCATTGCTTTCAAAGACTAAATGAATTCTCATAGGGAAGCACTGTGCCAGATGTGGCAGTTTCTAACATTGATGGATTTCTTTGCATACATGCCTGTTTATCTTCAATACACCCAAATAGGCCTATTTCGATTAAGCACATGCTCTGTCCACCTTGAAACGCCTAGGTGGCAGTAAGTATTCCTTTCAAAACTAACTCAAGTCTCAAAGGGAAACAATGTGCTAACTGCAAATGCTTGCATCACAGAAGGTTTCCTTTTGAGAGGTCCATGTGTTACATCTCCTTAGGGGAATAGGCCTATTTGGAGCAAAATGATCCTTTCTCCACTTTGAAAAGTATGATTTGCAGGACCTATTCCTTTCAAAATGTAACTCCAGTCTCACAAAGAAACAAAGTGGTAGATTCTTTGCATCTAACACAGATTTTGTTCTTTCGAGATACACACATGATTCATCAACTTCCTTGAACTGGCCTATTTGCAAGAAAATGAGACTTTCTCCACCTTGAAAAGTATCAATTGCAGGAGTTATCCTTCCAAAACCTATGGGAAGTCTCACAGGAAAACAATGTGGTTGCAACTCCTGCTTCTATCTAGATGGTTTTCTTTCTAGGAATGCATGTGTTTCATCAACTGAGTTGACTGGGCCTATTTGGAACACAATGAGCCTATGTCCAGCTTGAAAACTATGATTAGCAGGATGTATTCCTTTCATAAACTAACTCAATTCTCAAAGGCCAACAATGTGCTAGAAGCTGCGGCTTCCAATATAGGTGATTGTCTTTTTAGCTATACCTGTGTTTCTTCAACTCACCTAAATAGGCCTACTTAGTGCAAACAGGGTCTATCTGCACCTTGAAACACCTACGTGGCAGGAAATAATCCTTTCCAAAACAAATCAATTCTCACAAGAACAAGGTGCTAAACGCTGCAGTTTCTAGCATCCATGGTTTTCTTTGGGGAGGAACATGTGTTACTTCAACTCAGCTGAATAGGCCTATTTGGAGCAAACACAGCCTATCTCCACTTTGAAAGACCAGAGTTGCAGGAAGCAGTCCTTTCCAAAACTGACACAGTTCTCCCTGGAATACAATGTGGTAGATGCTCCGGCTTCTAACATACATGGTTTTCTTTGCAGAGATACATGGGTTTCATCAACTCAGCTGAATATACTTGAAAGGAGCAAACAGAGTCTATCTCCACCTTCAACCACCTTAGTTCCAGGAAGTATTCCTTTGACAAACTAACCTAATTCTACAGGGAAGCAATGTGGTAGAACCTCCTGGTTCTAACACAGATGATTGACTTGCAAGAGATACATGTGTTTCTTCAAGTTAGCTGCACAGGCCTCTTTGGAACAAAATGAGTCTTTCGCCACCTAGAAAATACTGATTCGCAGGAGTTATTCCTTTCTAAACCAAATTCAATTCTCATAGGGAAACAAGGTGCTAGATGCTGCATCTTGTTAAACAGATATTTTTATTTGAAGAGACAGATGTCTTCCTTCAACTCCATGGAAAATGCCTAGTTGGAGCCAACGGCATCTATCTGCACCTTGAAACACCGAAGTTGCAGGAAGTATTTGTATCAAAACTAGCTCAATTCTCACAGGAAAAGAATGTGCTAGATGCTCCTGCATTGAACAATGAAGGATTTCCTCGAGAGACACATGTGTTTCATCACCTCCCCTGAATAGGCCTATTTGAAGCACCAGGAGAATTTCTCCCCTTTGAAAACTTTCGTTTGCAGGAAATTTTCCTTTCAAAACATCACACAAGTCTCACATGGAAAAAAGGTGCTAGATGCTCCCGCTGCTAACACAGGTGTTTTTCATTTGAGGGATACATGGGTTCCTTCAACTTAGCTGAATAGGCCTATTTGCAACCAAATGAGTGCTTTTCCACCTTCTAAACAATGGTTTACAGGAAATATTCCTTTCACAACTAACTCAATTCTCAGAGGAATACAATGTGCTAGATGCGACCTTTCTACCATGTATGGTTGTCTTTGGAGAGTTACATGCGTTTCCTCCCCTCACTGGAATAGGCTTATTTGGAGCAAAAAGTGCCCATCTCCACCTCGAATCACCTAATTTTTGCGAAGTATTTCTTTCCAAAGTTAACTCAGTTATCACAGAGATACAATGTGCTGCTAGCTTCTGCTTCTACACAGATGGATTTCCTTCGAGAGATACATGTGTTTCTTGAAGTAAGATGAATTGGTGGATCTGCAGCCAAATGAGCCTTTTCCATCTGGAAACTTTGGTTCACAGGAAGTACTCCTTTCAAAAACTTTCTGAGTCTCACGGGATAACAATCCGCTGGAGGCGGCATCCACTTTCATAGCTGGTTTTCCTTGGAGAGATACATATGGTTCTTCAACTCAGGAGAATAGGCCTATTTGGAGCAAACTGAGGCTGTGTCCACGTTGAAAGACCACGGTTGCAGGAAGTATTGTGTTCCTAAACTTACGCAATTCTCACAGGAAAACAATGTGCTAGGTGTTCCTGCTTCAAACATGGATGGTTTTCCTTTGAGAAATACCTGTGTTTCTTCAACTTAGCCAAGTAGGGCTATTTGGAATAAAATGAGCCTTTTTGACCTTGAAAACTGTGAATTGCAGGAATTACTCTTCTCAAACTCCAATTCAACTCTCAAAGGGAAACATTGGGCTAGATGCTAGAGCTTCTACCATGCATACTTTTCGTTTAGAGGTACATGGACTTCCTCTACTCAGCTGAATAGCCCTAATGGAAGAAATGCAGCCTATGTCCCCCTGCAAACACTTAAGATTCTTGAAGAATTCCTTTCAAAAACGAACACAGTTCTCACAGGAAAACATGTGCTTCTAACATGGATGCTTTTCCTTTGACAGATACATGTGTTTCTTCAACTTAGCTGACTAGGGCTATTTGAAGTGAGGTGAGCCTCCTACTTTGAATATTGATATTTGCAGGGTGCATTGCTTTCAAAGACTAAATGAATTCTCATAGGGAAGCACTGTGCCAGATGTGGCAGTTTCTAACATTGATGGATTTCTTTGCATACATGCGTGTGAATCTTCAATTCACCCAAATAGGCCTATTTCGATTAAGCACATGCTCTGTCCACCTTGAAACGCCTAGGTGGCAGTAAGTATTCCTTTCAAAACTAACTCAAGTCTCAAAGGGAAACAATGTGCTAACTGCAAATGCTTGCATCACAGAAGGTTTCCTTTTGAGAGGTCCATGTGTTACATCTCCTTAGGGGAATAGGCCTATTTGGAGCAAAATGATCCTTTCTCCACTTTGAAAACTATGATTTGCAGGACGTATTCCTTTCAAAATGTAACTCCAGTCTCACAAAGAAACAAAGTGGTAGATTCTTTGCATCTAACACAGATTTTGTTCTTTCGAGATACACACATGATTCATCAACTTCCTTGAACTGGCCTATTTGCAAGAAAATGAGACTTTCTCCACCTTGAAAAGTATCAATTGCAGGAGTTATCCTTCCAAAACCTATGGGAAGTCTCACAGGAAAACAATGTGGTTGCAACTCCTGCTTCTATCTAGATGGTTTTCTTTCTAGGAATGCATGTGTTTCATAAACTGAGTTGACTGGGCCTATTTGGAACACAATGAGCCTATGTCCAGCTTGAAAACTATGATTAGCAGGATGTATTCCTTTCAAAAACTAACTCAATTCTCAAAGGCCAACAATGTGCTAGAAGCTGCGGCTTCCAATATAGGTGATTGTCTTTTTAGCTATACCTGTGTTTCTTCAACTCACCTAAATAGGCCTACTTAGTGCAAACAGGGTCTATCTGCACCTTGAAACACCTACGTGGCAGGAAATAATCCTTTCCAAAACGAATCAATTCTCACAAGAACAAGGTGCTAAATGCTGCAGTTTCTAGCATCCATGGTTTTCTTTGGGGAGGAACATGTGTTACTTCAACTCAGCTGAATAGGCCTATTTGGAGCAAACACAGCCTATCTCCACTTTGAAAGACCAAAGTTGCAGGAAGCAGTCCTTTCCAAAACTGACACAGTTCTCCCTGCAATACAATGTGGTACATGCTCCGGCTTCTAACATACATGGTTTTCTTTGCAGAGATACATGGGTTTCATCAACTCAGCTGAATATACTTGAAAGGAGCAAACAGATTCTATCTCCACCTTCAACCACCTTAGTTCCAGGAAGTATTCCTTTGACAAACTAACCTAATTCTACAGGGAAGCAATGTGGTAGAACCTCCTGGTTCTAACACAGATGATTGACTTGCAAGAGATACATGTGTTTCTTCAAGTTAGCTGCATAGGCCTCTTTGGAACAAAATGAGTCTTTCGCCACCTAGAAAATACTGATTCGCAGGAGTTATTCCTTTCTAAACCAAATTCAATTCTCATAGGGAAACAAGGTGCTAGATGCTGCATCTTGTTAAACAGATATTTTTATTTGAAGAGACAGATGTCTTCCTTCAACTCCATGGAAAATGCCTAGTTGGAGCCAACGGCATCTATCTGCACCTTGAAACACCGAAGTTGCAGGAAGTATTTGTATCAAAACTAGCTCAATTCTCACAGGATAAGAATGTGCTAGATGCTCCTGCATTGAACAATGAAGGATTTCCTCGAGAGACACATGTGTTTCATCACCTCCCCTGAATAGGCCTATTTGAAGCACCAGGAGAATTTCTCCCCTTTGAAAACTATCGTTTGCAGGAAATTTTCCTTTCAAAACATCACACAAGTCTCACATGGAAAAAAGGTGCTAGATGCTCCCGCTGCTAACACAGGTGTTTTTCATTTCAGGGATACATGGGTTCCTTCAACTTAGCTGAATAGGCCTATTTGCAACCAAATGAGTGCTTTTCTACCTTGAAAACAGTGGTTTACAGGAAATATTCCTTTCACAACTAACTCAATTCTCAGAGGAATACAATGTGCTAGATGCGACCTTTCTACCATGTATGGTTGTCTTTGGAGAGTTACATGCGTTTCCTCCCCTCACTGGAATAGGCTTATTTGGAGCAAAAAGTGCCCATCTCCACCTCGAATCACCTAATTTTCGTGAAGTATTTCTTTGCAAAGTTAACTCAGTTATCACAGAGAAACAATGTGCTGCTAGCTTCTGCTTCTACACAGATGGATTTCCTTCGAGAGATACATGTGTTTCTTGAAGTAAGATGAATTGGTGGATCTGCAGCCAAATGAGCCTTTTCCATCTGGAAAACTTTGGTTCGCAGGAAGTACTCCTTTCAAAAACTTTCTGAGTCTCACGGGATAACAATGCGCTGGAGGCGGCATCCACTTTCTTTGCTGGTTTTCTTTGGAGAGATACATATGGTTCTTCAACTCAGGAGAATAGGCCTATTTGGAGCAAACTGAGGCTGTGTCCACCTTGAAAGACCACGGTTGCAGGAAGTATTGTGTTCCTAAACTTACGCAATTCTCACAGGAAAACAATGTGCTAGGTGTTCCTGCTTCAAACATGGATGGTTTTCCTTTGAGAAATACCTGTGTTTCTTCAACTTAGCCAAGTAGGGCTATTTGGAATAAAATGAGCCTTTTTGACCTTGAAAACTGTGAATTGCAGGAATTACTCTTCTCAAACTCCAATTCAACTCTCAAAGGGAAACATTGGGCTAGATGCTAGAGCTTCTACCATGCATACTTTTCTTTTAGAGGTACATGGACTTCCTCTACTCAGCTGAATAGCCCTAATGGAAGAAATGCAGCCTATGTCCCCCTGCAAACACTTAAGATTCTTGAAGAATTCCTTTCAAAAACGAACACAGTTCTCACAGGAAAACATGTGCTTCTAACATGGATGCTTTTCCTTTGACAGATACATGTGTTTCTTCAACTTAGTTGACTAGGGCTATTTGAAGTGAGGTGAGCCTCCTACTTTGAATATTGATATTTGCAGGGTGCATTGCTTTCAAAGACTAAATGAATTCTCATAGGGAAGCACTGTGCCAGATGTGGCAGTTTCTAACATTGATGGATTTCTTTGCATACATGCGTGTGAATCTTCAATTCACCCAAATAGGCCTATTTCGATTAAGCACATGCTCTGTCCACCTTGAAACGCCTAGGTGGCAGTAAGTATTCCTTTCAAAACTAACTCAAGTCTCAAAGGGAAACAATGTGCTAACTGCAAATGCTTGCATCACAGAAGGTTTCCTTTTGAGAGGTCCATGTGTTACATCTCCTTAGGGGAATAGGCCTATTTGGAGCAAAATGATCCTTTCTCCACTTTGAAAACTATGATTTGCAGGACGTATTCCTTTCAAAATGTAACTCCAGTCTCACAAAGAAACAAAGTGGTAGATTCTTTGCATCTAACACAGATTTTGTTCTTTCGAGATACACACATGATTCATCAACTTCCTTGAACTGGCCTATTTGCAAGAAAACGAGACTTTCTCCACCTTGAAAAGTATCAATTGCAGGAGTTATCCTTCCAAAACCTATGGGAAGTCTCACAGGAAAACAATGTGGTTGCAACTCCTGCTTCTATCTAGATGGTTTTCTTTCTAGGAATGCATGTGTTTCATCAACTGAGTTGACTGGGCCTATTTGGAACACAATGAGCCTATGTCCAGCTTGAAAACTGTGATTAGCAGGATGTATTCCTTTCAAAAACTAACTCAATTCTCAAAGGCCAACAATGTGCTAGAAGCTGCGGCTTCCAATATAGGTGATTGTCTTTTTAGCTATACCTGTGTTTCTTCAACTCACCTAAATAGGCCTACTTAGTGCAAACAGGGTCTATCTGCACCTTGAAACACCTACGTGGCAGGAAATAATCCTTTCCAAAACGAATCAATTCTCACAAGAACAAGGTGCTAAATGCTGCAGTTTCTAGCATCCATGGTTTTCTTTGGGGAGGAACATGTGTTACTTCAACTCAGCTGAATAGGCCTATTTGGAGCAAACACAGCCTATCTCCACTTTGAAAGACCAAAGTTGCAGGAAGCAGTCCTTTCCAAAACTGACACAGTTCTCCCTGGAATACAATGTGGTACATGCTCCGGCTTCTAACATACATGGTTTTCTTTGCAGAGATACATGGGTTTCATCAACTCAGCTGAATATACTTGAAAGGAGCAAACAGAGTCTATCTCCACCTTCAACCACCTTAGTTCCAGGAAGTATTCCTTTGACAAACTAACCTAATTCTACAGGGAAGCAATGTGGTAGAACCTCCTGGTTCTAACACAGATGATTGACTTGCAAGAGATACATGTGTTTCTTCAAGTTAGCTGCATAGGCCTCTTTGGAACAAAATGAGTTTTTCGCCACCTAGAAAATACTGATTCGCAGGAGTTATTCCTTTCTAAACCAAATTCAATTCTCATAGGGAAACAAGGTGCTAGATGCTGCATCTTGTTAAACAGATATTTTTATTTGAAGAGACAGATGTGTTCCTTCAACTCAATGGAAAATGCCTAGTTGGAGCCAACGGCATCTATCTGCACCTTGAAACACCGAAGTTGCAGGAAGTATTTGTATCAAAACTAGCTCAATTCTCACAGGAAAAGAATGTGCTAGATGCTTCTGCATTGAACAATGAAGGATTTCCTCGAGAGACACATGTGTTTCATCACCTCCCCTGAATAGGCCTATTTGAAGCACCAGGAGAATTTCTCCCCTTTGAAAACTTTCGTTTGCAGGAAATTTTCCTTTCAAAACATCACACAAGTCTCACATGGAAAAAAGGTGCTAGATGCTCCCGCTGCTAACACAGGTGTTTTTCATTTCAGGGATACATGGGTTCCTTCAACTTAGCTGAATAGGCCTATTTGCAACCAAATGAGTGCTTTTCTACCTTGAAAACAGTGGTTTACAGGAAATATTCCTTTCACAACTAACTCAATTCTCAGAGGAATACAATGTGCTAGATGCGACCTTTCTACCATGTATGGTTGTCTTTGGAGAGTTACATGCGTTTCCTCCCCTCACTGGAATAGGCTTATTTGGAGCAAAAAGTGCCCATCTCCACCTCGAATCACCTAATTTTCGCGAAGTATTTCTTTGCAAAGTTAACTCAGTTATCACAGAGAAACAATGTGCTGCTAGCTTCTGCTTCTACACAGATGGATTTCCTTCGAGAGATACATGTGTTTCTTGAAGTAAGATGAATTGGTGGATCTGCAGCCAAATGAGCCTTTTCCATCTGGAAAACTTTGGTTCTCAGGAAGTACTCCTTTCAAAAACTTTCTGAGTCTCACGGGATAACAATGCGCTGGAGGCGGCATCCACTTTCTTAGCTGGTTTTCTTTGGAGAGATACATATGGTTCTTCAACTCAGGAGAATAGGCCTATTTGGAGCAAACTGAGGCTGTGTCCACCTTGAAAGACCACGGTTGAAGGAAGTATTGTGTTCCTAAACTTACGCAATTCTCACAGGAAAACAATGTGCTAGGTGTTCCTGCTTCAAACATGGATGCTTTTCCTTTGAGAAATACCTGTGTTTCTTCAACTTAGCCAAGTAGGGCTATTTGGAATAAAATGAGCCTTTTTGACCTTGAAAACTGTGAATTGCAGGAATTACTCTTCTCAAACTACAATTCAACTCTCAAAGGGAAACATTGGGCTAGATGCTAGAGCTTCTACCATGCATACTTTTCGTTTAGAGGTACATGGACTTCCTCTACTCAGCTGAATAGCCCTAATGGAAGAAATGCAGCCTATGTCCCCCTGCAAACACTTAAGATTCTTGAAGAATTCCTTTCAAAAACGAACACAGTTCTCACAGGAAAACATGTGCTTCTAACATGGATGCTTTTCCTTTGACAGATACATGTGTTTCTTCAACTTAGCTGACTAGGGCTATTTGAAGTGAGGTGAGCCTCCTACTTTGAATATTGATATTTGCAGGGTGCATTGCTTTCAAAGACTAAATGAATTCTTATAGGGAAGCACTGTGCCAGATGTGGCAGTTTCTAACATTGATGGATTTCTTTGCATACATGCGTGTGAATCTTCAATTCACCCAAATAGGCCTATTTCGATTAAGCACATGCTCTGTCCACCTTGAAACGCCTAGGTGGCAGTAAGTATTCCTTTCAAAACTAACTCAAGTCTCAAAGGGAAACAATGTGCTAACTGCAAATGCTTGCATCACAGAAGGTTTCCTTTTGAGAGGTCCATGTGTTACATCTCCTTAGGGGAATAGGCCTATTTGGAGCAAAATGATCCTTTCTCCACTTTGAAAAGTATGATTTGCAGGACGTATTCCTTTCAAAATGTAACTCCAGTCTCACAAAGAAACAAAGTGGTAGATTCTTTGCATCTAACACAGATTTTGTTCTTTCGAGATACACACATGATTCATCAACTTCCTTGAACTGGCCTATTTGCAAGAAAACGAGACTTTCTCCACCTTGAAAAGTATCAATTGCAGGAGTTATCCTTCCAAAACCTATGGGAAGTCTCACAGGAAAACAATGTGGTTGCAACTCCTGCTTCTATCTAGATGGTTTTCTTTCTAGGAATGCATGTGTTTCATCAACTGAGTTGACTGGGCCTATTTGGAACACAATGAGCCTATGTCCAGCTTGAAAACTGTGATTAGCAGGATGTATTCCTTTCAAAAACTAACTCAATTCTCAAAGGCCAACAATGTGCTAGAAGCTGCGGCTTCCAATATAGGTGATTGTCTTTTTAGCTATACCTGTGTTTCTTCAACTCACCTAAATAGGCCTACTTAGTGCAAACAGGGTCTATCTGCACCTTGAAACACCTACGTGGCAGGAAATAATCCTTTCCAAAACGAATCAATTCTCACAAGAACAAGGTGCTAAATGCTGCAGTTTCTAGCATCCATGGTTTTCTTTGGGGAGCAACATGTGTTACTTCAACTCAGCTGAATAGGCCTATTTGGAGCAAACACAGCCTATCTCCACTTTGAAAGACCAAAGTTGCAGGAAGCAGTCCTTTCCAAAACTGACACAGTTCTCCCTGGAATACAATGTGGTACATGCTCCGGCTTCTAACATACATGGTTTTCTTTGCAGAGATACATGGGTTTCATCAACTCAGCTGAATATACTTGAAAGGAGCAAACAGAGTCTATCTCCACCTTCAACCACCTTAGTTCCAGGAAGTATTCCTTTGACAAACTAACCTAATTCTACAGGGAAGCAATGTGGTAGAACCTCCTGGTTCTAACACAGATGATTGACTTGCAAGAGATACATGTGTTTCTTCAAGTTAGCTGCATAGGCCTCTTTGGAACAAAATGAGTTTTTCGCCACCTAGAAAATACTGATTCGCAGGAGTTATTCCTTTCTAAACCAAATTCAATTCTCATAGGGAAACAAGGTGCTAGATGCTGCATCTTGTTAAACAGATATTTTTATTTGAAGAGACAGATGTGTTCCTTCAACTCAATGGAAAATGCCTAGTTGGAGCCAACGGCATCTATCTGCACCTTGAAACACCGAAGTTGCAGGAAGTATTTGTATCAAAACTAGCTCAATTCTCACAGGAAAAGAATGTGCTAGATGCTTCTGCATTGAACAATGAAGGATTTCCTCGAGAGACACATGTGTTTCATCACCTCCCCTGAATAGGCCTATTTGAAGCACCAGGAGAATTTCTCCCCTTTGAAAACTTTCGTTTGCAGGAAATTTTCCTTTCAAAACATCACACAAGTCTCACATGGAAAAAAGGTGCTAGATGCTCCCGCTGCTAACACAGGTGTTTTTCATTTCAGGGATACATGGGTTCCTTCAACTTAGCTGAATAGGCCTATTTGCAACCAAATGAGTGCTTTTCTACCTTGAAAACAGTGGTTTACAGGAAATATTCCTTTCACAACTAACTCAATTCTCAGAGGAATACAATGTGCTAGATGCGACCTTTCTACCATGTATGGTTGTCTTTGGAGAGTTACATGCGTTTCCTCCCCTCACTGGAATAGGCTTATTTGGAGCAAAAAGTGCCCATCTCCACCTCGAATCACCTAATTTTCGCGAAGTATTTCTTTGCAAAGTTAACTCAGTTATCACAGAGAAACAATGTGCTGCTAGCTTCTGCTTCTACACAGATGGATTTCCTTCGAGAGATACATGTGTTTCTTGAAGTAAGATGAATTGGTGGATCTGCAGCCAAATGAGCCTTTTCCATCTGGAAAACTTTGGTTCTCAGGAAGTACTCCTTTCAAAAACTTTCTGAGTCTCACGGGATAACAATGCGCTGGAGGCGGCATCCACTTTCTTAGCTGGTTTTCTTTGGAGAGATACATATGGTTCTTCAACTCAGGAGAATAGGCCTATTTGGAGCAAACTGAGGCTGTGTCCACCTTGAAAGACCACGGTTGAAGGAAGTATTGTGTTCCTAAACTTACGCAATTCTCACAGGAAAACAATGTGCTAGGTGTTCCTGCTTCAAACATGGATGCTTTTCCTTTGAGAAATACCTGTGTTTCTTCAACTTAGCCAAGTAGGGCTATTTGGAATAAAATGAGCCTTTTTGACCTTGAAAACTGTGAATTGCAGGAATTACTCTTCTCAAACTACAATTCAACTCTCAAAGGGAAACATTGGGCTAGATGCTAGAGCTTCTACCATGCATACTTTTCGTTTAGAGGTACATGGACTTCCTCTACTCAGCTGAATAGCCCTAATGGAAGAAATGCAGCCTATGTCCCCCTGCAAACACTTAAGATTCTTGAAGAATTCCTTTCAAAAACGAACACAGTTCTCACAGGAAAACATGTGCTTCTAACATGGATGCTTTTCCTTTGACAGATACATGTGTTTCTTCAACTTAGCTGACTAGGGCTATTTGAAGTGAGGTGAGCCTCCTACTTTGAATATTGATATTTGCAGGGTGCATTGCTTTCAAAGACTAAATGAATTCTTATAGGGAAGCACTGTGCCAGATGTGGCAGTTTCTAACATTGATGGATTTCTTTGCATACATGCGTGTGAATCTTCAATTCACCCAAATAGGCCTATTTCGATTAAGCACATGCTCTGTCCACCTTGAAACGCCTAGGTGGCAGTAAGTATTCCTTTCAAAACTAACTCAAGTCTCAAAGGGAAACAATGTGCTAACTGCAAATGCTTGCATCACAGAAGGTTTCCTTTTGAGAGGTCCATGTGTTACATCTCCTTAGGGGAATAGGCCTATTTGGAGCAAAATGATCCTTTCTCCACTTTGAAAAGTATGATTTGCAGGACGTATTCCTTTCAAAATGTAACTCCAGTCTCACAAAGAAACAAAGTGGTAGATTCTTTGCATCTAACACAGATTTTGTTCTTTCGAGATACACACATGATTCATCAACTTCCTTGAACTGGCCTATTTGCAAGAAAACGAGACTTTCTCCACCTTGAAAAGTATCAATTGCAGGAGTTATCCTTCCAAAACCTATGGGAAGTCTCACAGGAAAACAATGTGGTTGCAACTCCTGCTTCTATCTAGATGGTTTTCTTTCTAGGAATGCATGTGTTTCATCAACTGAGTTGACTGGGCCTATTTGGAACACAATGAGCCTATGTCCAGCTTGAAATCTATGATTAGCAGGATGTATTCCTTTCAAAAACTAACTCAATTCTCAAAGGCCAACAATGTGCTAGAAGCTGCGGCTTCCAATATAGGTGATTGTCTTTTTAGCTATACCTGTGTTTCTTCAACTCACCTAAATAGGCCTACTTAGTGCAAACAGGGTCTATCTGCACCTTGAAACACCTACGTGGCAGGAAATAATCCTTTCCAAAACGAATCAATTCTCACAAGAACAAGGTGCTAAACGCTGCAGTTTCTAGCATCCATGGTTTTCTTTGGGGAGGAACATGTGTTACTTCAAATCAGCTGAATAGGCCTATTTGGAGCAAACACAGCCTATCTCCACTTTGAAAGACCAAAGTTGCAGGAAGCAGTCCTTTCCAAAACTGACACAGTTCTCCCTGGAATACAATGTGGTAGATGCTCCGGCTTCTAACATACATGGTTTTCTTTGCAGAGATACATGGGTTTCATCAACTCAGCTGAATATACTTGAAAGGAGCAAACAGAGTCTATCTCCACCTTCAACCACCTTAGTTCCAGGAAGTATTCCTTTGACAAACTAACCTAATTCTACAGGGAAGCAATGTGGTAGAACCTCCTGGTTCTAACACAGATGATTGACTTGCAAGAGATACATGTGTTTCTTCAAGTTAGCTGCATAGGCCTCTTTGGAACAAAATAAGTCTTTCGCCACCTAGAAAATACTGATTCGCAGGAGTTATTCCTTTCTAAACCAAATTCAATTCTCATAGGGAAACAAGGTGCTAGATGCTGCATCTTGTTAAACAGATATTTTTATTTGAAGAGACAGATGTGTTCCTTCAACTCAATGGAAAATGCCTAGCTGGAGCCAACGGCATCTATCTGCACCTTGAAACACCGAAGTTGCAGGAACTATTTGTATCAAAACTAGCTCAATTCTCACAGGAAAAGAATGTGCTAGATGCTCCTGCATTGAACAATGAAGGATTTCCTCGAGAGACACATGTGTTTCATCACCTCCCCTGAATAGGCCTATTTGAAGCACCAGGAGAATTTCTCCCCTTTGAAAACTTTCGTTTGCAGGAAATTTTCCTTTCAAAACATCACACAAGTCTCACATGGAAAAAAGGTGCTAGATGCTCCCGCTGCTAACACAGGTGTTTTTCATTTCAGGGATACATGGGTTCCTTCAACTTAGCTGAATAGGCCTATTTGCAACCAAATGAGTGCTTTTCTACCTTGAAAACAGTGGTTTACAGGAAATATTCCTTTCACAACTAACTCAATTCTCAGAGGAATACAATGTGCTAGATGCGACCTTTCTACCATGTATGGTTGTCTTTGGAGAGTTACATGCGTTTCCTCCCCTCACTGGAATAGGCTTATTTGGAGCAAAAAGTGCCCATCTCCACCTCGAATCACCTAATTTTCGCGAAGTATTTCTTTCCAAACTTAACTCAGTTATCACAGAGAAACAATGTGCTGCTAGTTTCTGCTTCTACACAGATGGATTTCCTTCGAGAGATACATGTGTTTCTTGAAGTAAGATGAATTGGTGGATCTGCAGCCAAATGAGCCTTTTCCATCTGGAAAACTTTCGTTCGCAGGAAGTACTCCTTTCAAAAACTTTCTGAGTCTCACGGGATAACAATGCGCTGGAGGCGGCATCCACTTTCTTAGCTGGTTTTCTTTGGAGAGATACATATGGTTCTTCAACTCAGGAGAATAGGCCTATTTGGAGCAAACTGAGGCTGTGTCCACGTTGAAAGACCACGGTTGCAGGAAGTATTGTGTTCCTAAACTTACGCAATTCTCACAGGAAAACAATGTGCTAGGTGTTCCTGCTTCAAACATGGATGGTTTTCCTTTGAGAAATACCTGTGTTTCTTCAACTTAGCCAAGTAGGGCTATTTGGAATAAAATGAGCCTTTTTGACCTTGAAAACTGTGAATTGCAGGAATTACTCTTCTCAAACTCCAATTCAACTCTCAAAGGGAAACATTGGGCTAGATGCTAGAGCTTCTACCATGCATACTTTTCTTTTAGAGGTACATGGACTTCCTCTACTCAGCTGAATAGCCCTAATGGAAGAAATGCAGCCTATGTCCCCCTGCAAACACTTAAGATTCTTGAAGAATTCCTTTCAAAAACGAACACAGTTCTCACAGGAAAACATGTGCTTCTAACATGGATGCTTTTCCTTTGACAGATACATGTGTTTCTTCAACTTAGCTGACTAGGGCTATTTGAAGTGAGGTGAGCCTCCTACTTTGAATATTGATATTTGCAGGGTGCATTGCTTTCAAAGACTAAATGAATTCTCATAGGGAAGCACTGTGCCAGATGTGGCAGTTTGTAACATTGATGGATTTCTTTGCATACATGCGTGTGAATCTTCAATTCACCCAAATAGGCCTATTTCGATTAAGCACATGCTCTGTCCACCTTGAAACGCCTAGGTGGCAGTAAGTATTCCTTTCAAAACTAACTCAAGTCTCAAAGGGAAACAATGTGCTAACTGCAAATGCTTGCATCACAGAAGGTTTCCTTTTGAGAGGTCCATGTGTTACATCTCCTTAGGGGAATAGGCCTATTTGGAGCAAAATGATCCTTTCTCCACTTTGAAAAGTATGATTTGCAGGACGTATTCCTTTCAAAATGTAACTCCAGTCTCACAAAGAAACAAAGTGGTAGATTCTTTGCATCTAACACAGATTTTGTTCTTTCGAGATACACACATGATTCATCAACTTCCTTGAACTGGCCTATTTGCAAGAAAACGAGACTTTCTCCACCTTGAAAAGTATCAATTGCAGGAGTTATCCTTCCAAAACCTATGGGAAGTCTCACAGGAAAACAATGTGGTTGCAACTCCTGCTTCTATCTAGATGGTTTTCTTTCTAGGAATGCATGTGTTTCATCAACTGAGTTGACTGGGCCTATTTGGAACACAATGAGCCTATGTCCAGCTTGAAAACTATGATTAGCAGGATGTATTCCTTTCAAAAACTAACTCAATTCTCAAAGGCCAACAATGTGCTAGAAGCTGCGGCTTCCAATATAGGTGATTGTCTTTTTAGCTATACCTGTGTTTCTTCAACTCACCTAAATAGGCCTACTTAGTGCAAACAGGGTCTATCTGCACCTTGAAACACCTACGTGGCAGGAAATAATCCTTTCCAAAACGAATCAATTCTCACAAGAACAAGGTGATAAACGCTGCAGTTTCTAGCATCCATGGTTTTCTTTGGGGAGGAACATGTGTTACTTCAACCCAGCTGAATAGGCCTATTTGGAGCAAACACAGCCTATCTCCACTTTGAAAGACCAAAGTTGCAGGAAGCAGTCCTTTCCAAAACTGACACAGTTCTCCCTGGAATACAATGTGGTAGATGCTCCGGCTTCTAACATACATGGTTTTCTTTGCAGAGATACATGGGTTTCATCAACTCAGCTGAATATACTTGAAAGGAGCAAACAGAGTCTATCTCCACCTTCAACCACCTTAGTTCCAGGAAGTATTCCTTTGACAAACTAACCTAATTCTACAGGGAAGCAATGTGGTAGAACCTCCTGGTTCTAACACAGATGATTGACTTGCAAGAGATACATGTGTTTCTTCAAGTTAGCTGCATAGGCCTCTTTGGAACAAAATGAGTCTTTCGCCACCTAGAAAATACTGATTCGCAGGAGTTATTCCTTTCTAAACCAAATTCAATTCTCATAGGGAAACAAGGTGCTAGATGCTGCATCTTGTTAAACAGATATTTTTATTTGAAGAGACAGATGTGTTCCTTCAACTCAATGGAAAATGCCTAGCTGGAGCCAACGGCATCTATCTGCACCTTGAAACACCGAAGTTACAGGAACTATTTGTATCAAAACTAGCTCAATTCTCACAGGAAAAGAATGTGCTAGATGCTCCTGCATTGAACAATGAAGGATTTCCTCGAGAGACACATGTGTTTCATCACCTCCCCTAAATAGGCCTATTTGAAGCACCAGGAGAATTTCTCCCCTTTGAAAACTTTCGTTTGCAGGAAATTTTCCTTTCAAAACATCACACAAGTCTCACATGGAAAAAAGGTGCTAGATGCTCCCGCTGCTAACACAGGTGTTTTTCATTTCAGGGATACATGGGTTCCTTCAACTTAGCTGAATAGGCCTATTTGCAACCAAATGAGTGCTTTTCTACCTTGAAAACAGTGGTTTACAGGAAATATTCCTTTCACAACTAACTCAATTCTCAGAGGAATACAATGTGCTAGATGCGACCTTTCTACCATGTATGGTTGTCTTTGGAGAGTTACATGCGTTTCCTCCCCTCACTGGAATAGGCTTATTTGGAGCAAAAAGTGCCCATCTCCACCTCGAATCACCTAATTTTCGCGAAGTATTTCTTTCCAAAGTTAACTCAGTTATCACAGAGAAACAATGTGCTGCTAGCTTCTGCTTCTACACAGATGGATTTCCTCCGAGAGATACATGTGTTTCTTGAAGTAAGATGAATTGGTGGATCTGCAGCCAAATGAGCCTTTTCCATCTGGCAAACTTTGGTTCGCAGGAAGTACTCCTTTCAAAAACTTTCTGAGTCTCACGGGATAACAATGCGCTGGAGGCGGCTTCCACTTTCTTAGCTGGTTTTCTTTGGAGAGATACATATGGTTCTTCAACTCAGGAGAATAGGCCTATTTGGAGCAAACTGAGGCTGTGTCCACCTTGAAAGACCACGGTTGCAGGAAGTATTGTGTTCCTAAACTTACGCAATTCTCACAGGAAAACAATGTGCTAGGTGTTCCTGCTTCAAACATGGATGGTTTTCCTTTGAGAAATACCTGTGTTTCTTCAACTTAGCCAAGTAGGGCTATTTGGAATAAAATGAGCCGTTTTGACCTTGAAAACTGTGAATTGCAGGAATTACTCTTCTCAAACTCCAATTCAACTCTCAAAGGGAAACATTGGGCTAGATGCTAGAGCTTCTACCATGCATACTTTTCGTTTAGAGGTACATGGACTTCCTCTACTCAGCTGAATAGCCCTAGTGGAAGAAATACAGCCTATGTCCCCCTGCAAACACTTAAGATTCTTGAAGAATTCCTTTCAAAAACGAACACAGTTCTCACAGGAAAACATGTGCTTCTAACATGGATGCTTTTCCTTTGACAGATACATGTGTTTCTTCAACTTAGCTGACTAGGGCTATTTGAAGTGAGGTGAGCCTCCTACTTTGAATATTGATATTTGCAGGGTGCATTGCTTTCAAAGACTAAATGAATTCTCATAGGGAAGCACTGTGCCAGATGTGGCAGTTTCTAACATTGATGGATTTCTTTGCATACATGCGTGTGAATCTTCAATTCACCCAAATAGGCCTATTTCGATTAAGCACATGCTCTGTCCACCTTGAAACGCCTAGGTGGCAGTAAGTATTCCTTTCAAAACTAACTCAAGTCTCAAAGGGAAACAATGTGCTAACTGCAAATCCTTGCATCACAGAAGGTTTCCTTTTGAGAGGTCCATGTGTTACATCTCCTTAGGGGAATAGGCCTATTTGGAGCAAAATGATCCTTTCTCCACTTTGAAAACTATGATTTGCAGGACGTATTCCTTTCAAAATGTAACTCCAGTCTCACAAAGAAACAAAGTGGTAGATTCTTTGCATCTAACACAGATTTTGTTCTTTCGAGATACACACATGATTCATCAACTTCCTTGAACTGGCCTATTTGCAAGAAAATGAGACTTTCTCCACCTTGAAAAGTATCAATTGCAGGAGTTATCCTTCCAAAACCTATGGGAAGTCTCACAGGAAAACAATGTGGTTGCAACTCCTGCTTCTATCTAGATGGTTTTCTTTCTAGGAATGCATGTGTTTCATAAACTGAGTTGACTGGGCCTATTTGGAACACAATGAGCCTATGTCCAGCTTGAAAACTATGATTAGCAGGATGTATTCCTTTCAAAAACTAACTCAATTCTCAAAGGCCAACAATGTGCTAGAAGCTGCGGCTTCCAATATAGGTGATTGTCTTTTTAGCTATACCTGTGTTTCTTCAACTCACCTAAATAGGCCTACTTAGTGCAAACAGGGTCTATCTGCACCTTGAAACACCTACGTGGCAGGAAATAATCCTTTCCAAAACGAATCAATTCTCACAAGAACAAGGTGCTAAATGCTGCAGTTTCTAGCATCCATGGTTTTCTTTGGGGAGGAACATGTGTTACTTCAACTCAGCTGAATAGGCCTATTTGGAGCAAACACAGCCTATCTCCACTTTGAAAGACCAAAGTTGCAGGAAGCAGTCCTTTCCAAAACTGACACAGTTCTCCCTGCAATACAATGTGGTACATGCTCCGGCTTCTAACATACATGGTTTTCTTTGCAGAGATACATGGGTTTCATCAACTCAGCTGAATATACTTGAAAGGAGCAAACAGATTCTATCTCCACCTTCAACCACCTTAGTTCCAGGAAGTATTCCTTTGACAAACTAACCTAATTCTACAGGGAAGCAATGTGGTAGAACCTCCTGGTTCTAACACAGATGATTGACTTGCAAGAGATACATGTGTTTCTTCAAGTTAGCTGCATAGGCCTCTTTGGAACAAAATGAGTCTTTCGCCACCTAGAAAATACTGATTCGCAGGAGTTATTCCTTTCTAAACCAAATTCAATTCTCATAGGGAAACAAGGTGCTAGATGCTGCATCTTGTTAAACAGATATTTTTATTTGAAGAGACAGATGTCTTCCTTCAACTCAATGGAAAATGCCTAGTTGGAGCCAACGGCATCTATCTGCACCTTGAAACACCGAAGTTGCAGGAAGTATTTGTATCAAAACTAGCTCAATTCTCACAGGATAAGAATGTGCTAGATGCTCCTGCATTGAACAATGAAGGATTTCCTCGAGAGACACATGTGTTTCATCACCTCCCCTGAATAGGCCTATTTGAAGCACCAGGAGAATTTCTCCCCTTTGAAAACTTTCGTTTGCAGGAAATTTTCCTTTCAAAACATCACACAAGTCTCACATGGAAAAAAGGTGCTAGATGCTCCCGCTGCTAACACAGGTGTTTTTCATTTCAGGGATACATGGGTTCCTTCAACTTAGCTGAATAGGCCTATTTGCAACCAAATGAGTGCTTTTCTACCTTGAAAACAGTGGTTTACAGGAAATATTCCTTTCACAACTAACTCAATTCTCAGAGGAATACAATGTGCTAGATGCGACCTTTCTACCATGTATGGTTGTCTTTGGAGAGTTACATGCGTTTCCTCCCCTCACTGGAATAGGCTTATTTGGAGCAAAAAGTGCCCATCTCCACCTCGAATCACCTAATTTTCGTGAAGTATTTCTTTGCAAAGTTAACTCAGTTATCACAGAGAAACAATGTGCTGCTAGCTTCTGCTTCTACACAGATGGATTTCCTTCGAGAGATACATGTGTTTCTTGAAGTAAGATGAATTGGTGGATCTGCAGCCAAATGAGCCTTTTCCATCTGGAAAACTTTGGTTCGCAGGAAGTACTCCTTTCAAAAACTTTCTGAGTCTCACGGGATAACAATGCGCTGGAGGCGGCATCCACTTTCTTTGCTGGTTTTCTTTGGAGAGATACATATGGTTCTTCAACTCAGGAGAATAGGCCTATTTGGAGCAAACTGAGGCTGTGTCCACCTTGAAAGACCACGGTTGCAGGAAGTATTGTGTTCCTAAACTTACGCAATTCTCACAGGAAAACAATGTGCTAGGTGTTCCTGCTTCAAACATGGATGGTTTTCCTTTGAGAAATACCTGTGTTTCTTCAACTTAGCCAAGTAGGGCTATTTGGAATAAAATGAGCCTTTTTGACCTTGAAAACTGTGAATTGCAGGAATTACTCTTCTCAAACTCCAATTCAACTCTCAAAGGGAAACATTGGGCTAGATGCTAGAGCTTCTACCATGCATACTTTTCTTTTAGAGGTACATGGACTTCCTCTACTCAGCTGAATAGCCCTAATGGAAGAAATGCAGCCTATGTCCCCCTGCAAACACTTAAGATTCTTGAAGAATTCCTTTCAAAAACGAACACAGTTCTCACAGGAAAACATGTGCTTCTAACATGGATGCTTTTCCTTTGACAGATACATGTGTTTCTTCAACTTAGTTGACTAGGGCTATTTGAAGTGAGGTGAGCCTCCTACTTTGAATATTGATATTTGCAGGGTGCATTGCTTTCAAAGACTAAATGAATTCTCATAGGGAAGCACTGTGCCAGATGTGGCAGTTTCTAACATTGATGGATTTCTTTGCATACATGCGTGTGAATCTTCAATTCACCCAAATAGGCCTATTTCGATTAAGCACATGCTCTGTCCACCTTGAAACGCCTAGGTGGCAGTAAGTATTCCTTTCAAAACTAACTCAAGTCTCAAAGGGAAACAATGTGCTAACTGCAAATGCTTGCATCACAGAAGGTTTCCTTTTGAGAGGTCCATGTGTTACATCTCCTTAGGGGAATAGGCCTATTTGGAGCAAAATGATCCTTTCTCCACTTTGAAAACTATGATTTGCAGGACGTATTCCTTTCAAAATGTAACTCCAGTCTCACAAAGAAACAAAGTGGTAGATTCTTTGCATCTAACACAGATTTTGTTCTTTCGAGATACACACATGATTCATCAACTTCCTTGAACTGGCCTATTTGCAAGAAAACGAGACTTTCTCCACCTTGAAAAGTATCAATTGCAGGAGTTATCCTTCCAAAACCTATGGGAAGTCTCACAGGAAAACAATGTGGTTGCAACTCCTGCTTCTATCTAGATGGTTTTCTTTCTAGGAATGCATGTGTTTCATCAACTGAGTTGACTGGGCCTATTTGGAACACAATGAGCCTATGTCCAGCTTGAAAACTATGATTAGCAGGATGTATTCCTTTCAAAAACTAACTCAATTCTCAAAGGCCAACAATGTGCTAGAAGCTGCGGCTTCCAATATAGGTGATTGTCTTTTTAGCTATACCTGTGTTTCTTCAACTCACCTAAATAGGCCTACTTAGTGCAAACAGGGTCTATCTGCACCTTGAAACACCTACGTGGCAGGAAATAATCCTTTCCAAAACGAATCAATTCTCACAAGAACAAGGTGATAAACGCTGCAGTTTCTAGCATCCATGGTTTTCTTTGGGGAGGAACATGTGTTACTTCAACCCAGCTGAATAGGCCTATTTGGAGCAAACACAGCCTATCTCCACTTTGAAAGACCAAAGTTGCAGGAAGCAGTCCTTTCCAAAACTGACACAGTTCTCCCTGGAATACAATGTGGTAGATGCTCCGGCTTCTAACATACATGGTTTTCTTTGCAGAGATACATGGGTTTCATCAACTCAGCTGAATATACTTGAAAGGAGCAAACAGAGTCTATCTCCACCTTCAACCACCTTAGTTCCAGGAAGTATTCCTTTGACAAACTAACCTAATTCTACAGGGAAGCAATGTGGTAGAACCTCCTGGTTCTAACACAGATGATTGACTTGCAAGAGATACATGTGTTTCTTCAAGTTAGCTGCATAGGCCTCTTTGGAACAAAATGAGTCTTTCGCCACCTAGAAAATACTGATTCGCAGGAGTTATTCCTTTCTAAACCAAATTCAATTCTCATAGGGAAACAAGGTGCTAGATGCTGCATCTTGTTAAACAGATATTTTTATTTGAAGAGACAGATGTGTTCCTTCAACTCAATGGAAAATGCCTAGCTGGAGCCAACGGCATCTATCTGCACCTTGAAACACCGAAGTTACAGGAACTATTTGTATCAAAACTAGCTCAATTCTCACAGGAAAAGAATGTGCTAGATGCTCCTGCATTGAACAATGAAGGATTTCCTCGAGAGACACATGTGTTTCATCACCTCCCCTAAATAGGCCTATTTGAAGCACCAGGAGAATTTCTCCCCTTTGAAAACTTTCGTTTGCAGGAAATTTTCCTTTCAAAACATCACACAAGTCTCACATGGAAAAAAGGTGCTAGATGCTCCCGCTGCTAACACAGGTGTTTTTCATTTCAGGGATACATGGGTTCCTTCAACTTAGCTGAATAGGCCTATTTGCAACCAAATGAGTGCTTTTCTACCTTGAAAACAGTGGTTTACAGGAAATATTCCTTTCACAACTAACTCAATTCTCAGAGGAATACAATGTGCTAGATGCGACCTTTCTACCATGTATGGTTGTCTTTGGAGAGTTACATGCGTTTCCTCCCCTCACTGGAATAGGCTTATTTGGAGCAAAAAGTGCCCATCTCCACCTCGAATCACCTAATTTTCGCGAAGTATTTCTTTCCAAAGTTAACTCAGTTATCACAGAGAAACAATGTGCTGCTAGCTTCTGCTTCTACACAGATGGATTTCCTCCGAGAGATACATGTGTTTCTTGAAGTAAGATGAATTGGTGGATCTGCAGCCAAATGAGCCTTTTCCATCTGGCAAACTTTGGTTCGCAGGAAGTACTCCTTTCAAAAACTTTCTGAGTCTCACGGGATAACAATGCGCTGGAGGCGGCTTCCACTTTCTTAGCTGGTTTTCTTTGGAGAGATACATATGGTTCTTCAACTCAGGAGAATAGGCCTATTTGGAGCAAACTGAGGCTGTGTCCACCTTGAAAGACCACGGTTGCAGGAAGTATTGTGTTCCTAAACTTACGCAATTCTCACAGGAAAACAATGTGCTAGGTGTTCCTGCTTCAAACATGGATGGTTTTCCTTTGAGAAATACCTGTGTTTCTTCAACTTAGCCAAGTAGGGCTATTTGGAATAAAATGAGCCGTTTTGACCTTGAAAACTGTGAATTGCAGGAATTACTCTTCTCAAACTCCAATTCAACTCTCAAAGGGAAACATTGGGCTAGATGCTAGAGCTTCTACCATGCATACTTTTCGTTTAGAGGTACATGGACTTCCTCTACTCAGCTGAATAGCCCTAGTGGAAGAAATACAGCCTATGTCCCCCTGCAAACACTTAAGATTCTTGAAGAATTCCTTTCAAAAACGAACACAGTTCTCACAGGAAAACATGTGCTTCTAACATGGATGCTTTTCCTTTGACAGATACATGTGTTTCTTCAACTTAGCTGACTAGGGCTATTTGAAGTGAGGTGAGCCTCCTACTTTGAATATTGATATTTGCAGGGTGCATTGCTTTCAAAGACTAAATGAATTCTCATAGGGAAGCACTGTGCCAGATGTGGCAGTTTCTAACATTGATGGATTTCTTTGCATACATGCGTGTGAATCTTCAATTCACCCAAATAGGCCTATTTCGATTAAGCACATGCTCTGTCCACCTTGAAACGCCTAGGTGGCAGTAAGTATTCCTTTCAAAACTAACTCAAGTCTCAAAGGGAAACAATGTGCTAACTGCAAATCCTTGCATCACAGAAGGTTTCCTTTTGAGAGGTCCATGTGTTACATCTCCTTAGGGGAATAGGCCTATTTGGAGCAAAATGATCCTTTCTCCACTTTGAAAACTATGATTTGCAGGACGTATTCCTTTCAAAATGTAACTCCAGTCTCACAAAGAAACAAAGTGGTAGATTCTTTGCATCTAACACAGATTTTGTTCTTTCGAGATACACACATGATTCATCAACTTCCTTGAACTGGCCTATTTGCAAGAAAATGAGACTTTCTCCACCTTGAAAAGTATCAATTGCAGGAGTTATCCTTCCAAAACCTATGGGAAGTCTCACAGGAAAACAATGTGGTTGCAACTCCTGCTTCTATCTAGATGGTTTTCTTTCTAGGAATGCATGTGTTTCATAAACTGAGTTGACTGGGCCTATTTGGAACACAATGAGCCTATGTCCAGCTTGAAAACTATGATTAGCAGGATGTATTCCTTTCAAAAACTAACTCAATTCTCAAAGGCCAACAATGTGCTAGAAGCTGCGGCTTCCAATATAGGTGATTGTCTTTTTAGCTATACCTGTGTTTCTTCAACTCACCTAAATAGGCCTACTTAGTGCAAACAGGGTCTATCTGCACCTTGAAACACCTACGTGGCAGGAAATAATCCTTTCCAAAACGAATCAATTCTCACAAGAACAAGGTGCTAAATGCTGCAGTTTCTAGCATCCATGGTTTTCTTTGGGGAGGAACATGTGTTACTTCAACTCAGCTGAATAGGCCTATTTGGAGCAAACACAGCCTATCTCCACTTTGAAAGACCAAAGTTGCAGGAAGCAGTCCTTTCCAAAACTGACACAGTTCTCCCTGCAATACAATGTGGTACATGCTCCGGCTTCTAACATACATGGTTTTCTTTGCAGAGATACATGGGTTTCATCAACTCAGCTGAATATACTTGAAAGGAGCAAACAGATTCTATCTCCACCTTCAACCACCTTAGTTCCAGGAAGTATTCCTTTGACAAACTAACCTAATTCTACAGGGAAGCAATGTGGTAGAACCTCCTGGTTCTAACACAGATGATTGACTTGCAAGAGATACATGTGTTTCTTCAAGTTAGCTGCATAGGCCTCTTTGGAACAAAATGAGTCTTTCGCCACCTAGAAAATACTGATTCGCAGGAGTTATTCCTTTCTAAACCAAATTCAATTCTCATAGGGAAACAAGGTGCTAGATGCTGCATCTTGTTAAACAGATATTTTTATTTGAAGAGACAGATGTCTTCCTTCAACTCAATGGAAAATGCCTAGTTGGAGCCAACGGCATCTATCTGCACCTTGAAACACCGAAGTTGCAGGAAGTATTTGTATCAAAACTAGCTCAATTCTCACAGGATAAGAATGTGCTAGATGCTCCTGCATTGAACAATGAAGGATTTCCTCGAGAGACACATGTGTTTCATCACCTCCCCTGAATAGGCCTATTTGAAGCACCAGGAGAATTTCTCCCCTTTGAAAACTTTCGTTTGCAGGAAATTTTCCTTTCAAAACATCACACAAGTCTCACATGGAAAAAAGGTGCTAGATGCTCCCGCTGCTAACACAGGTGTTTTTCATTTCAGGGATACATGGGTTCCTTCAACTTAGCTGAATAGGCCTATTTGCAACCAAATGAGTGCTTTTCTACCTTGAAAACAGTGGTTTACAGGAAATATTCCTTTCACAACTAACTCAATTCTCAGAGGAATACAATGTGCTAGATGCGACCTTTCTACCATGTATGGTTGTCTTTGGAGAGTTACATGCGTTTCCTCCCCTCACTGGAATAGGCTTATTTGGAGCAAAAAGTGCCCATCTCCACCTCGAATCACCTAATTTTCGTGAAGTATTTCTTTGCAAAGTTAACTCAGTTATCACAGAGAAACAATGTGCTGCTAGCTTCTGCTTCTACACAGATGGATTTCCTTCGAGAGATACATGTGTTTCTTGAAGTAAGATGAATTGGTGGATCTGCAGCCAAATGAGCCTTTTCCATCTGGAAAACTTTGGTTCGCAGGAAGTACTCCTTTCAAAAACTTTCTGAGTCTCACGGGATAACAATGCGCTGGAGGCGGCATCCACTTTCTTTGCTGGTTTTCTTTGGAGAGATACATATGGTTCTTCAACTCAGGAGAATAGGCCTATTTGGAGCAAACTGAGGCTGTGTCCACCTTGAAAGACCACGGTTGCAGGAAGTATTGTGTTCCTAAACTTACGCAATTCTCACAGGAAAACAATGTGCTAGGTGTTCCTGCTTCAAACATGGATGGTTTTCCTTTGAGAAATACCTGTGTTTCTTCAACTTAGCCAAGTAGGGCTATTTGGAATAAAATGAGCCTTTTTGACCTTGAAAACTGTGAATTGCAGGAATTACTCTTCTCAAACTCCAATTCAACTCTCAAAGGGAAACATTGGGCTAGATGCTAGAGCTTCTACCATGCATACTTTTCTTTTAGAGGTACATGGACTTCCTCTACTCAGCTGAATAGCCCTAATGGAAGAAATGCAGCCTATGTCCCCCTGCAAACACTTAAGATTCTTGAAGAATTCCTTTCAAAAACGAACACAGTTCTCACAGGAAAACATGTGCTTCTAACATGGATGCTTTTCCTTTGACAGATACATGTGTTTCTTCAACTTAGTTGACTAGGGCTATTTGAAGTGAGGTGAGCCTCCTACTTTGAATATTGATATTTGCAGGGTGCATTGCTTTCAAAGACTAAATGAATTCTCATAGGGAAGCACTGTGCCAGATGTGGCAGTTTCTAACATTGATGGATTTCTTTGCATACATGCGTGTGAATCTTCAATTCACCCAAATAGGCCTATTTCGATTAAGCACATGCTCTGTCCACCTTGAAACGCCTAGGTGGCAGTAAGTATTCCTTTCAAAACTAACTCAAGTCTCAAAGGGAAACAATGTGCTAACTGCAAATGCTTGCATCACAGAAGGTTTCCTTTTGAGAGGTCCATGTGTTACATCTCCTTAGGGGAATAGGCCTATTTGGAGCAAAATGATCCTTTCTCCACTTTGAAAACTATGATTTGCAGGACGTATTCCTTTCAAAATGTAACTCCAGTCTCACAAAGAAACAAAGTGGTAGATTCTTTGCATCTAACACAGATTTTGTTCTTTCGAGATACACACATGATTCATCAACTTCCTTGAACTGGCCTATTTGCAAGAAAACGAGACTTTCTCCACCTTGAAAAGTATCAATTGCAGGAGTTATCCTTCCAAAACCTATGGGAAGTCTCACAGGAAAACAATGTGGTTGCAACTCCTGCTTCTATCTAGATGGTTTTCTTTCTAGGAATGCATGTGTTTCATCAACTGAGTTGACTGGGCCTATTTGGAACACAATGAGCCTATGTCCAGCTTGAAAACTGTGATTAGCAGGATGTATTCCTTTCAAAAACTAACTCAATTCTCAAAGGCCAACAATGTGCTAGAAGCTGCGGCTTCCAATATAGGTGATTGTCTTTTTAGCTATACCTGTGTTTCTTCAACTCACCTAAATAGGCCTACTTAGTGCAAACAGGGTCTATCTGCACCTTGAAACACCTACGTGGCAGGAAATAATCCTTTCCAAAACGAATCAATTCTCACAAGAACAAGGTGCTAAATGCTGCAGTTTCTAGCATCCATGGTTTTCTTTGGGGAGGAACATGTGTTACTTCAACTCAGCTGAATAGGCCTATTTGGAGCAAACACAGCCTATCTCCACTTTGAAAGACCAAAGTTGCAGGAAGCAGTCCTTTCCAAAACTGACACAGTTCTCCCTGGAATACAATGTGGTACATGCTCCGGCTTCTAACATACATGGTTTTCTTTGCAGAGATACATGGGTTTCATCAACTCAGCTGAATATACTTGAAAGGAGCAAACAGAGTCTATCTCCACCTTCAACCACCTTAGTTCCAGGAAGTATTCCTTTGACAAACTAACCTAATTCTACAGGGAAGCAATGTGGTAGAACCTCCTGGTTCTAACACAGATGATTGACTTGCAAGAGATACATGTGTTTCTTCAAGTTAGCTGCATAGGCCTCTTTGGAACAAAATGAGTTTTTCGCCACCTAGAAAATACTGATTCGCAGGAGTTATTCCTTTCTAAACCAAATTCAATTCTCATAGGGAAACAAGGTGCTAGATGCTGCATCTTGTTAAACAGATATTTTTATTTGAAGAGACAGATGTGTTCCTTCAACTCAATGGAAAATGCCTAGTTGGAGCCAACGGCATCTATCTGCACCTTGAAACACCGAAGTTGCAGGAAGTATTTGTATCAAAACTAGCTCAATTCTCACAGGAAAAGAATGTGCTAGATGCTTCTGCATTGAACAATGAAGGATTTCCTCGAGAGACACATGTGTTTCATCACCTCCCCTGAATAGGCCTATTTGAAGCACCAGGAGAATTTCTCCCCTTTGAAAACTTTCGTTTGCAGGAAATTTTCCTTTCAAAACATCACACAAGTCTCACATGGAAAAAAGGTGCTAGATGCTCCCGCTGCTAACACAGGTGTTTTTCATTTCAGGGATACATGGGTTCCTTCAACTTAGCTGAATAGGCCTATTTGCAACCAAATGAGTGCTTTTCTACCTTGAAAACAGTGGTTTACAGGAAATATTCCTTTCACAACTAACTCAATTCTCAGAGGAATACAATGTGCTAGATGCGACCTTTCTACCATGTATGGTTGTCTTTGGAGAGTTACATGCGTTTCCTCCCCTCACTGGAATAGGCTTATTTGGAGCAAAAAGTGCCCATCTCCACCTCGAATCACCTAATTTTCGCGAAGTATTTCTTTGCAAAGTTAACTCAGTTATCACAGAGAAACAATGTGCTGCTAGCTTCTGCTTCTACACAGATGGATTTCCTTCGAGAGATACATGTGTTTCTTGAAGTAAGATGAATTGGTGGATCTGCAGCCAAATGAGCCTTTTCCATCTGGAAAACTTTGGTTCTCAGGAAGTACTCCTTTCAAAAACTTTCTGAGTCTCACGGGATAACAATGCGCTGGAGGCGGCATCCACTTTCTTAGCTGGTTTTCTTTGGAGAGATACATATGGTTCTTCAACTCAGGAGAATAGGCCTATTTGGAGCAAACTGAGGCTGTGTCCACCTTGAAAGACCACGGTTGAAGGAAGTATTGTGTTCCTAAACTTACGCAATTCTCACAGGAAAACAATGTGCTAGGTGTTCCTGCTTCAAACATGGATGCTTTTCCTTTGAGAAATACCTGTGTTTCTTCAACTTAGCCAAGTAGGGCTATTTGGAATAAAATGAGCCTTTTTGACCTTGAAAACTGTGAATTGCAGGAATTACTGTTCTCAAACTACAATTCAACTCTCAAAGGGAAACATTGGGCTAGATGCTAGAGCTTCTACCATGCATACTTTTCGTTTAGAGGTACATGGACTTCCTCTACTCAGCTGAATAGCCCTAATGGAAGAAATGCAGCCTATGTCCCCCTGCAAACACTTAAGATTCTTGAAGAATTCCTTTCAAAAACGAACACAGTTCTCACAGGAAAACATGTGCTTCTAACATGGATGCTTTTCCTTTGACAGATACATGTGTTTCTTCAACTTAGCTGACTAGGGCTATTTGAAGTGAGGTGAGCCTCCTACTTTGAATATTGATATTTGCAGGGTGCATTGCTTTCAAAGACTAAATGAGTTCTTATAGGGAAGCACTGTGCCAGTTGTGGCAGTTTCTAACATTGATGGATTTCTTTGCATACATGCGTGTGAATCTTCAATTCACCCAAATAGGCCTATTTCGATTAAGCACATGCTCTGTCCACCTTGAAACGCCTAGGTGGCAGTAAGTATTCCTTTCAAAACTAACTCAAGTCTCAAAGGGAAACAATGTGCTAACTGCAAATGCTTGCATCACAGAAGGTTTCCTTTTGAGAGGTCCATGTGTTACATCTCCTTAGGGGAATAGGCCTATTTGGAGCAAAATGATCCTTTCTCCACTTTGAAAAGTATGATTTGCAGGACGTATTCCTTTCAAAATGTAACTCCAGTCTCACAAAGAAACAAAGTGGTAGATTCTTTGCATCTAACACAGATTTTGTTCTTTTGAGATACACACATGATTCATCAACTATCTTGAACTGGCCTATTTGCAAGAAAATGAGACTTTCTCCACCTTGAAAAGTATCAATTGCAGGAGTTATCCTTCCAAAACCTATGGGAAGTCTCACAGGAAAACAATGTGGTTGCAACTCCTGCTTCTATCTAGATGGTTTTCTTTCTAGGAATGCATGTGTTTCATCAACTGAGTTGACTGGGCCTATTTGGAACACAATGAGCCTATGTCCAGCTTGAAAACTATGATTAGCAGGATGTATTCCTTTCAAAAACTAACTCAATTCTCAAAGGCCAACAATGTGCTAGAAGCTGCGGCTTCCAATATAGGTGATTGTCTTTTTAGCTATACCTGTGTTTCTTCAACTCACCTAAATAGGCCTACTTAGTGCAAACAGGGTCTATCTGCACCTTGAAACACCTACGTGGCAGGAAATAATCCTTTCCAAAACGAATCAATTCTCACAAGAACAAGGTGCTAAATGCTGCAGTTTCTAGCATCCATGGTTTTCTTTGGGGAGGAACATGTGTTACTTCAACTCAGCTGAATAGGCCTATTTGGAGCAAACACAGCCTATCTCCACTTTGAAAGACCAAAGTTGCAGGAAGCAGTCCTTTCCAAAACTGACACAGTTCTCCCTGGAATACAATGTGGTAGATGCTCCGGCTTCTAACATACATGGTTTTCTTTGCAGAGATACATGGGTTTCATCAACTCAGCTGAATATACTTGAAAGGAGCAAACAGAGTCTATCTCCACCTTCAACCACCTTAGTTCCAGGAAGTATTCCTTTGACAAACTAACCTAATTCTACAGGGAAGCAATGTGGTAGAACCTCCTGGTTCTAACACAGATGATTGACTTGCAAGAGATACATGTGTTTCTTCAAGTTAGCTGCATAGGCCTCTTTGGAACAAAATGAGTCTTTCGCCACCTAGAAAATACTGATTCGCAGGAGTTATTCCTTTCTAAACCAAATTCAATTCTCATAGGGAAACAAGGTGCTAGATGCTGCATCTTGTTAAACAGATATTTTTATTTGAAGAGACAGATGTCTTCCTTCAACTCAATGGAAAATGCCTAGTTGGAGCCAACGGCATCTATCTGCACCTTGAAACACCGAAGTTGCAGGAAGTATTTGTATCAAAACTAGCTCAATTCTCACAGGATAAGAATGTGCTAGATTCTCCTGCATTGAACAATGAAGGATTTCCTCGAGAGACACATGTGTTTCATCACCTCCCCTGAATAGGCCTATTTGAAGCACCAGGAGAATTTCTCCCCTTTGAAAACTTTCGTTTGCAGGAAATTTTCCTTTCAAAACATCACACAAGTCTCACATGGAAAAAAGGTGCTAGATGCTCCCGCTGCTAACACAGGTGTTTTTCATTTCAGGGATACATGGGTTCCTTCAACTTAGCTGAATAGGCCTATTTGCAACCAAATGAGTGCTTTTCTACCTTGAAAACAGTGGTTTACAGGAAATATTCCTTTCACAACTAACTCAATTCTCAGAGGAATACAATGTGCTGGATGCGACCTTTCTACCATGTATGGTTGTCTTTGGAGAGTTACATGCGTTTCCTCCCCTCACTGGAATAGGCTTATTTGGAGCAAAAAGTGCCCATCTCCACCTCGAATCACCTAATTTTCGCGAAGTATTTCTTTGCAAAGTTAACTCAGTTATCACAGAGAAACAATGTGCTGCTAGCTTCTGCTTCTACACAGATGGATTTCCTTCGAGAGATACATGTGTTTCTTGAAGTAAGATGAATTGGTGGATCTGCAGCCAAATGAGCCTTTTCCATCTGGAAAACTTTGGTTCGCAGGAAGTACTCCTTTCAAAAACTTTCTGAGTCTCACGGGATAACAATGCGCTGGAGGCGGCATCCACTTTCTTAGCTGGTTTTCTTTGGAGAGATACATATGGTTCTTCAACTCATGAGAATAGGCCTATTTGGAGCAAACTGAGGCTGTGTCCACGTTGAAAGACCACGGTTGCAGGAAGTATTGTGTTCCTAAACTTACGCAATTCTCACAGGAAAACAATGTGCTAGGTGTTCCTGCTTCAAACATGGATGGTTTTCCTTTGAGAAATACCTGTGTTTCTTCAACTTTGCCAAGTAGGGCTATTTGGAATAAAATGAGCCTTTTTGACCTTGAAAACTGTGAATTGCAGGAATTACTCTTCTCAAACTCCAATTCAACTCTCAAAGGGAAACATTGGGCTAGATGCTAGAGCTTCTACCATGCATACTTTTCTTTTAGAGGTACATGGACTTCCTCTACTCAGCTGAATAGCCCTAATGGAAGAAATGCAGCCAATGTCCCCCTGCAAACACTTAAGATTCTTGAAGAATTCCTTTCAAAAACGAACACAGTTCTCACAGGAAAACATGTGCTTCTAACATGGATGCTTTTCCTTTGACAGATACATGTGTTTCTTCAACTTAGCTGACTAGGGCTATTTGAAGTGAGGTGAGCCTCCTACTTTGAATATTGATATTTGCAGGGTGCATTGCTTTCAAAGACTAAATGAATTCTTATAGGGAAGCACTGTGCCAGATGTGGCAGTTTCTAACATTGATGGATTTCTTTGCATACATGCGTGTGAATCTTCAATTCACCCAAATAGGCCTATTTCGATTAAGCACATGCTCTGTCCACCTTGAAACGCCTAGGTGGCAGTAAGTATTCCTTTCAAAACTAACTCAAGTCTCAAAGGGAAACAATGTGCTAACTGCAAATGCTTGCATCACAGAAGGTTTCCTTTTGAGAGGTCCATGTGTTACATCTCCTTAGGGGAATAGGCCTATTTGGAGCAAAATGATCCTTTCTCCACTTTGAAAAGTATGATTTGCAGGACGTATTCCTTTCAAAATGTAACTCCAGTCTCACAAAGAAACAAAGTGGTAGATTCTTTGCATCTAACACAGATTTTGTTCTTTCGAGATACACACATGATTCATCAACTTCCTTGAACTGGCCTATTTGCAAGAAAACGAGACTTTCTCCACCTTGAAAAGTATCAATTGCAGGAGTTATCCTTCCAAAACCTATGGGAAGTCTCACAGGAAAACAATGTGGTTGCAACTCCTGCTTCTATCTAGATGGTTTTCTTTCTAGGAATGCATGTGTTTCATCAACTGAGTTGACTGGGCCTATTTGGAACACAATGAGCCTATGTCCAGCTTGAAATCTATGATTAGCAGGATGTATTCCTTTCAAAAACTAACTCAATTCTCAAAGGCCAACAATGTGCTAGAAGCTGCGGCTTCCAATATAGGTGATTGTCTTTTTAGCTATACCTGTGTTTCTTCAACTCACCTAAATAGGCCTACTTAGTGCAAACAGGGTCTATCTGCACCTTGAAACACCTACGTGGCAGGAAATAATCCTTTCCAAAACGAATCAATTCTCACAAGAACAAGGTGCTAAACGCTGCAGTTTCTAGCATCCATGGTTTTCTTTGGGGAGGAACATGTGTTACTTCAAATCAGCTGAATAGGCCTATTTGGAGCAAACACAGCCTATCTCCACTTTGAAAGACCAAAGTTGCAGGAAGCAGTCCTTTCCAAAACTGACACAGTTCTCCCTGGAATACAATGTGGTAGATGCTCCGGCTTCTAACATACATGGTTTTCTTTGCAGAGATACATGGGTTTCATCAACTCAGCTGAATATACTTGAAAGGAGCAAACAGAGTCTATCTCCACCTTCAACCACCTTAGTTCCAGGAAGTATTCCTTTGACAAACTAACCTAATTCTACAGGGAAGCAATGTGGTAGAACCTCCTGGTTCTAACACAGATGATTGACTTGCAAGAGATACATGTGTTTCTTCAAGTTAGCTGCATAGGCCTCTTTGGAACAAAATAAGTCTTTCGCCACCTAGAAAATACTGATTCGCAGGAGTTATTCCTTTCTAAACCAAATTCAATTCTCATAGGGAAACAAGGTGCTAGATGCTGCATCTTGTTAAACAGATATTTTTATTTGAAGAGACAGATGTGTTCCTTCAACTCAATGGAAAATGCCTAGCTGGAGCCAACGGCATCTATCTGCACCTTGAAACACCGAAGTTGCAGGAACTATTTGTATCAAAACTAGCTCAATTCTCACAGGAAAAGAATGTGCTAGATGCTCCTGCATTGAACAATGAAGGATTTCCTCGAGAGACACATGTGTTTCATCACCTCCCCTGAATAGGCCTATTTGAAGCACCAGGAGAATTTCTCCCCTTTGAAAACTTTCGTTTGCAGGAAATTTTCCTTTCAAAACATCACACAAGTCTCACATGGAAAAAAGGTGCTAGATGCTCCCGCTGCTAACACAGGTGTTTTTCATTTCAGGGATACATGGGTTCCTTCAACTTAGCTGAATAGGCCTATTTGCAACCAAATGAGTGCTTTTCTACCTTGAAAACAGTGGTTTACAGGAAATATTCCTTTCACAACTAACTCAATTCTCAGAGGAATACAATGTGCTAGATGCGACCTTTCTACCATGTATGGTTGTCTTTGGAGAGTTACATGCGTTTCCTCCCCTCACTGGAATAGGCTTATTTGGAGCAAAAAGTGCCCATCTCCACCTCGAATCACCTAATTTTCGCGAAGTATTTCTTTCCAAACTTAACTCAGTTATCACAGAGAAACAATGTGCTGCTAGTTTCTGCTTCTACACAGATGGATTTCCTTCGAGAGATACATGTGTTTCTTGAAGTAAGATGAATTGGTGGATCTGCAGCCAAATGAGCCTTTTCCATCTGGAAAACTTTCGTTCGCAGGAAGTACTCCTTTCAAAAACTTTCTGAGTCTCACGGGATAACAATGCGCTGGAGGCGGCATCCACTTTCTTAGCTGGTTTTCTTTGGAGAGATACATATGGTTCTTCAACTCAGGAGAATAGGCCTATTTGGAGCAAACTGAGGCTGTGTCCACGTTGAAAGACCACGGTTGCAGGAAGTATTGTGTTCCTAAACTTACGCAATTCTCACAGGAAAACAATGTGCTAGGTGTTCCTGCTTCAAACATGGATGGTTTTCCTTTGAGAAATACCTGTGTTTCTTCAACTTAGCCAAGTAGGGCTATTTGGAATAAAATGAGCCTTTTTGACCTTGAAAACTGTGAATTGCAGGAATTACTCTTCTCAAACTCCAATTCAACTCTCAAAGGGAAACATTGGGCTAGATGCTAGAGCTTCTACCATGCATACTTTTCTTTTAGAGGTACATGGACTTCCTCTACTCAGCTGAATAGCCCTAATGGAAGAAATGCAGCCTATGTCCCCCTGCAAACACTTAAGATTCTTGAAGAATTCCTTTCAAAAACGAACACAGTTCTCACAGGAAAACATGTGCTTCTAACATGGATGCTTTTCCTTTGACAGATACATGTGTTTCTTCAACTTAGCTGACTAGGGCTATTTGAAGTGAGGTGAGCCTCCTACTTTGAATATTGATATTTGCAGGGTGCATTGCTTTCAAAGACTAAATGAATTCTCATAGGGAAGCACTGTGCCAGATGTGGCAGTTTGTAACATTGATGGATTTCTTTGCATACATGCGTGTGAATCTTCAATTCACCCAAATAGGCCTATTTCGATTAAGCACATGCTCTGTCCACCTTGAAACGCCTAGGTGGCAGTAAGTATTCCTTTCAAAACTAACTCAAGTCTCAAAGGGAAACAATGTGCTAACTGCAAATGCTTGCATCACAGAAGGTTTCCTTTTGAGAGGTCCATGTGTTACATCTCCTTAGGGGAATAGGCCTATTTGGAGCAAAATGATCCTTTCTCCACTTTGAAAAGTATGATTTGCAGGACGTATTCCTTTCAAAATGTAACTCCAGTCTCACAAAGAAACAAAGTGGTAGATTCTTTGCATCTAACACAGATTTTGTTCTTTCGAGATACACACATGATTCATCAACTTCCTTGAACTGGCCTATTTGCAAGAAAACGAGACTTTCTCCACCTTGAAAAGTATCAATTGCAGGAGTTATCCTTCCAAAACCTATGGGAAGTCTCACAGGAAAACAATGTGGTTGCAACTCCTGCTTCTATCTAGATGGTTTTCTTTCTAGGAATGCATGTGTTTCATCAACTGAGTTGACTGGGCCTATTTGGAACACAATGAGCCTATGTCCAGCTTGAAAACTATGATTAGCAGGATGTATTCCTTTCAAAAACTAACTCAATTCTCAAAGGCCAACAATGTGCTAGAAGCTGCGGCTTCCAATATAGGTGATTGTCTTTTTAGCTATACCTGTGTTTCTTCAACTCACCTAAATAGGCCTACTTAGTGCAAACAGGGTCTATCTGCACCTTGAAACACCTACGTGGCAGGAAATAATCCTTTCCAAAACGAATCAATTCTCACAAGAACAAGGTGATAAACGCTGCAGTTTCTAGCATCCATGGTTTTCTTTGGGGAGGAACATGTGTTACTTCAACCCAGCTGAATAGGCCTATTTGGAGCAAACACAGCCTATCTCCACTTTGAAAGACCAAAGTTGCAGGAAGCAGTCCTTTCCAAAACTGACACAGTTCTCCCTGGAATACAATGTGGTAGATGCTCCGGCTTCTAACATACATGGTTTTCTTTGCAGAGATACATGGGTTTCATCAACTCAGCTGAATATACTTGAAAGGAGCAAACAGAGTCTATCTCCACCTTCAACCACCTTAGTTCCAGGAAGTATTCCTTTGACAAACTAACCTAATTCTACAGGGAAGCAATGTGGTAGAACCTCCTGGTTCTAACACAGATGATTGACTTGCAAGAGATACATGTGTTTCTTCAAGTTAGCTGCATAGGCCTCTTTGGAACAAAATGAGTCTTTCGCCACCTAGAAAATACTGATTCGCAGGAGTTATTCCTTTCTAAACCAAATTCAATTCTCATAGGGAAACAAGGTGCTAGATGCTGCATCTTGTTAAACAGATATTTTTATTTGAAGAGACAGATGTGTTCCTTCAACTCAATGGAAAATGCCTAGCTGGAGCCAACGGCATCTATCTGCACCTTGAAACACCGAAGTTACAGGAACTATTTGTATCAAAACTAGCTCAATTCTCACAGGAAAAGAATGTGCTAGATGCTCCTGCATTGAACAATGAAGGATTTCCTCGAGAGACACATGTGTTTCATCACCTCCCCTGAATAGGCCTATTTGAAGCACCAGGAGAATTTCTCCCCTTTGAAAACTTTCGTTTGCAGGAAATTTTCCTTTCAAAACATCACACAAGTCTCACATGGAAAAAAGGTGCTAGATGCTCCCGCTGCTAACACAGGTGTTTTTCATTTCAGGGATACATGGGTTCCTTCAACTTAGCTGAATAGGCCTATTTGCAACCAAATGAGTGCTTTTCTACCTTGAAAACAGTGGTTTACAGGAAATATTCCTTTCACAACTAACTCAATTCTCAGAGGAATACAATGTGCTAGATGCGACCTTTCTACCATGTATGGTTGTCTTTGGAGAGTTACATGCGTTTCCTCCCCTCACTGGAATAGGCTTATTTGGAGCAAAAAGTGCCCATCTCCACCTCGAATCACCTAATTTTCGCGAAGTATTTCTTTCCAAACTTAACTCAGTTATCACAGAGAAACAATGTGCTGCTAGCTTCTGTTTCTACACAGATGGATTTCCTTCGAGAGATACACGTGTTTCTTGAAGTAAGATGAATTGGTGGATCTGCAGCCAAATGAGCCTTTTCCATCTGGAAAACTTTGGTTCGCAGGAAGTACTCCTTTCAAAAACTTTCTGAGTCTCACGGGATAACAATGCGCTGGAGGCGGCATCCACTTTCTTAGCTGGTTTTCTTTGGAGAGATACATATGGTTCTTCAACTCAGGAGAATAGGCCTATTTGGAGCAAACTGAGGCTGTGTCCACCTTGAAAGACCACGGTTGCAGGAAGTATTGTGTTCCTAAACTTACGCAATTCTCACAGGAAAACAATGTGCTAGGTGTTCCTGCTTCAAACATGGATGGTTTTCCTTTGAGAAATACCTGTGTTTCTTCAACTTAGCCAAGTAGGGCTATTTGGAATAAAATGAGCCTTTTTAACCTTGAAAACTGTGAATTGCAGGAATTACTCTTCTCAAACTCCCATTCAACTCTCAAAGGGAAACATTGGGCTAGATGCTAGAGCTTCTACCATGCATACTTTTCTTTTAGAGGTACATGGACTTCCTCTACTCAGCTGAATGGCCCTAATGGAAGAAATGCAGCCTATGTCCCCCTGCAAACACTTAAGATTCTTGAAGAATTCCTTTCAAAAACGAACACAGTTCTCACAGGAAAACATGTGCTTCTAACATGGATGCTTTTCCTTTGACAGATACATGTGTTTCTTCAACTTAGCTGACTAGGGCTATTTGAAGTGAGGTGAGCCTCCTACTTTGTATATTGATATTTGCAGGGTGCATTGCTTTCAAAGACTAAATGAATTCTCATAGGGAAGCACTGTGCCAGATGTGGCAGTTTCTAACATTGATGGATTTCTTTGCATACATGCGTGTGAATCTTCAATTCACCCAAATAGGCCTATTTCGGTTAAGCACATGCTCTGTCCACCTTGAAACGCCTAGGTAGCAGTAAGTATTCCTTTCAAAACTAACTCAAGTCTCAAAGGGAAACAATGTGCTAACTGCAAATGCTTGCATCACAGAAGGTTTCCTTTTGAGAGGTCCATGTATTACATCTCCTTAGGGGAATAGGCCTATTTGGAGCAAAATGATCCTTTCTCCACTTTGAAAAGTATGATTTGCAGGACGTATTCCTTTCAAAATGTAACTCCAGTCTCACAAAGAAACAAAGTGGTAGATTCTTTGCATCTAACACAGATTTTGTTCTTTCGAGATACACACATGATTCATCAACTTCCTTGAACTGGCCTATTTGCAAGAAAATGAGACTTTCTCCACCTTGAAAAGTATCAATTGCAGGAGTTATCCTTCCAAAACCTATGGGAAGTCTCACAGGAAAACAATGTGGTTGCAACTCCTGCTTCTATCTAGATGGTTTTCTTTCTAGGAATGCATGAGTTTCACCAACTGAGTTGACTGGGCCTATTTGGAACACAATGAGCCTATGTCCAGCTTGAAAACTATGATTAGCAGGATGTATTCCTTTCAAAAACTAACTCAATTCTCAAAGGCCAACAATGTGCTAGAAGCTGCGGCTTCCAATATAGGTGATTGTCTTTTTAGCTATACCTGTGTTTCTTCAACTCACCTAAATAGGCCTACTTAGTGCAAACAGGGTCTATCTGCACCGTGAAACACCTACGTGGCAGGAAATAATCCTTTCCAAAACGAATCAATTCTCACAAGAACAAGGTGCTAAATGCTGCAGTTTCTAGCATCCATGGTTTTCTTTGGGGAGGAACATGTGTTACTTCAACTCAGCTGAATAGGCCTATTTGGAGCAAACACAGCCTATCTCCACTTTGAAAGACCAAAGTTGCAGGAAGCAGTCCTTTCCAAAACTGACACAGTTCTCCCTGGAATACAATGTGGTAGATGCTCCGGCTTCTAACATACATGGTTTTCTTTGCAGAGATACATGGGTTTCATCAACTCAGCTGAATATACTTGAAAGGAGCAAACAGAGTCTATCTCCACCTTCAACCACCTTAGTTCCAGGAAGTATTCCTTTGACACACTAACCTAATTCTACAGGGAAGCAATGTGGTAGAACCTCCTGGTTCTAACACAGATGATTGACTTGCAAGAGATACATGTGTTTCTTCAAGTTAGCTGCATAGGCCTCTTTGGAACAAAATGAGTCTTTCGCCACCTAGAAAATACTGATTCGCAGGAGTTATTCCTTTCTAAACCAAATTCAATTCTCATAGGGAAACAAGGTGCTAGATGCTGCATCTTGTTAAACAGATATTTTTATTTGAAGAGACAGATGTGTTCCTTCAACTCAATGGAAAATGCCTAGTTGGAGCCAACGGCATCTATCTGCACCTTGAAACACCGAAGTTGCAGGAAGTATTTGTATCAAAACTAGCTCAATTCTCACAGGAAAAGAATGTGCTAGATGCTCCTGCATTGAACAATGAAGGATTTCCTCGAGAGACACATGTGTTTCATCACCTCCCCTGAATAGGCCTATTTGAAGCACCAGGAGAATTTCTCCCCTTTGAAAACTTTCGTTTGCAGGAAATTTTCCTTTCAAAACATCACACAAGTCTCACATGGAAAAAAGGTGCTAGATGCTCCCGCTGCTAACACAGGTGTTTTTCATTTCAGGGATACATGGGTTCCTTCAACTTAGCTGAATAGGCCTATTTGCAACCAAATGAGTGCTTTTCTACCTTGAAAACAGTGGTTTACAGGAAATATTCCTTTCACAACTAACTCAATTCTCAGAGGAATACAATGTGCTAGATGCGACCTTTCTACCATGTATGGTTGTCTTTGGAGAGTTACATGCGTTTCCTCCCCTCACTGGAATAGGCTTATTTGGAGCAAAAAGTGCCCATCTCCACCTCGAATCACCTAATTTTCGCGATGTATTTCTTTCCAACGTTAACTCAGTTATCACAGAGAAACAATGTGCTGCTAGTTTCTGCTTCTACACAGATGGATTTCCTTCGAGAGATACATGTGTTTCTTGAAGTAAGATGAATTGGTGGATCTGCAGCCAAATGAGCCTTTTCCATCTGGAAAACTTTCGTTCGCAGGAAGTACTCCTTTCAAAAACTTTCTGAGTCTCACGGGATAACAATGCGCTGGAGGCGGCATCCACTTTCTTAGCTGGTTTTCTTTGGAGAGATACATATGGTTCTTCAACTCAGGAGAATAGGCCTATTTGGAGCAAACTGAGGCTGTGTCCACGTTGAAAGACCACGGTTGCAGGAAGTATTGTGTTCCTAAACTTACGCAATTCTCACAGGAAAACAATGTGCTAGGTGTTCCTGCTTCAAACATGGATGGTTTTCCTTTGAGAAATACCTGTGTTTCTTCAACTTAGCCAAGTAGGGCTATTTGGAATAAAATGAGCCTTTTTAACCTTGAAAACTGTGAATTGCAGGAATTACTCTTCTCAAACTCCAATTCAACTCTCAAAGGGAAACATTGGGCTAGATGCTAGAGCTTCTACCATGCATACTTTTCTTTTAGAGGTACATGGACTTCCTCTACTCAGCTGAATAGCCCTAATGGAAGAAATGCAGCCTATGTCCCCCTGCAAACACTTAAGATTCTTGAAGAATTCCTTTCAAAAACGAACACAGTTCTCACAGGAAAACATGTGCTTCTAACATGGATGCTTTTCCTTTGACAGATACATGTGTTTCTTCAACTTAGCTGACTAGGGCTCTTTGAAGTGAGGTGAGCCTCCTACTTTGAATATTGATATTTGCAGGGTGCATTGCTTTCAAAGACTAAATGAATTCTCATAGGGAAGCACTGTGCCAGATGTGGCAGTTTCTAACATTGATGGATTTCTTTGCATACATGCGTGTGAATCTTCAATTCACCCAAATAGGCCTATTTCGATTAAGCACATGCTCTGTCCACCTTGAAACGCCTAGGTAGCAGTAAGTATTCCTTTCAAAACTAACTCAAGTCTCAAAGGGAAACAATGTGCTAACTGCAAATGCTTGCATCACAGAAGGTTTCCTTTTGAGAGGTCCATGTATTACATCTCCTTAGGGGAATAGGCCTATTTGGAGCAAAATGATCCTTTCTCCACTTTGAAAAGTATGATTTGCAGGACGTATTCCTTTCAAAATGTAACTCCAGTCTCACAAAGAAACAAAGTGGTAGATTATTTGCATCTAACACAGATTTTGTTCTTTCGAGATACACACATGATTCATCAACTTCCTTGAACTGGCCTATTTGCAAGAAAATGAGACTTTCTCCACCTTGAAAAGTATCAATTGCAGGAGTTATCCTTCCAAAACCTATGGGAAGTCTCACAGGAAAACAATGTGGTTGCAACTCCTGCTTCTATCTAGATGGTTTTCTTTCTAGGAATGCATGAGTTTCACCAACTGAGTTGACTGGGCCTATTTGGAACACAATGAGCCTATGTCCAGCTTGAAAACTATGATTAGCAGGATGTATTCCTTTCAAAAACTAACTCAATTCTCAAAGGCCAACAATGTGCTAGAAGCTGCGGCTTCCAATATAGGTGATTGTCTTTTTAGCTATACCTGTGTTTCTTCAACTCACCTAAATAGGCCTACTTAGTGCAAACAGGGTCTATCTGCACCGTGAAACACCTACGTGGCAGGAAATAATCCTTTCCAAAACGAATCAATTCTCACAAGAACAAGGTGCTAAATGCTGCAGTTTCTAGCATCCATGGTTTTCTTTGGGGAGGAACATGTGTTACTTCAACTCAGCTGAATAGGCCTATTTGGAGCAAACACAGCCTATCTCCACTTTGAAAGACCAAAGTTGCAGGAAGCAGTCCTTTCCAAAACTGACACAGTTCTCCCTGGAATACAATGTGGTAGATGCTCCGGCTTCTAACATACATGGTTTTCTTTGCAGAGATACATGGGTTTCATCAACTCAGCTGAATATACTTGAAAGGAGCAAACAGAGTCTATCTCCACCTTCAACCACCTTAGTTCCAGGAAGTATTCCTTTGACAAACTAACCTAATTCTACAGGGAAGCAATGTGGTAGAACCTCCTGGTTCTAACACAGATGATTGACTTGCAAGAGATACATGTGTTTCTTCAAGTTAGCTGCATAGGCCTCTTTGGAACAAAATGAGTCTTTTGCCACCTAGAAAATACTGATTCGCAGGAGTTATTCCTTTCTAAACCAAATTCAATTCTCATAGGGAAACAAGGTGCTAGATGCTGCATCTTGTTAAACAGATATTTTTATTTGAAGAGACAGATGTCTTCCTTCAACTCAATGGAAAATGCCTAGTTGGAGCCAACGGCATCTATCTGCACCTTGAAACACCGAAGTTGCAGGAAGTATTTGTATCAAAACTAGCTCAATTCTCACAGGAAAAGAATGTGCTAGATGCTCCTGCATTGAACAATGAAGGATTTCCTCGAGAGACACATGTGTTTCATCACCTCCCCTGAATAGGCCTATTTGAAGCACCAGGAGAATTTCTCCCCTTTGAAAACTTTCGTTTGCAGGAAATTTTCCTTTCAAAACATCACACAAGTCTCACATGGAAAAAAGGTGCTAGATGCTCCCGCTGCTAAGACAGGTGTTTTTCATTTCAGGGATACATGGGTTCCTTCAACTTAGCTGAATAGGCCTATTTGCAACCAAATGAGTGCTTTTCTACCTTGAAAACAGTGGTTTACAGGAAATATTCCTTTCACAACTAACTCAATTCTCAGAGGAATACAATGTGCTAGATGCGACCTTTCTACCATGTATGGTTGTCTTTGGAGAGTTACATGCGTTTCCTCCCCTCACTGGAATAGGCTTATTTGGAGCAAAAAGTGCCCATCTCCACCTCGAATCACCTAATTTTCGCGATGTATTTCTTTCCAACGTTAACTCAGTTATCACAGAGAAACAATGTGCTGCTAGTTTCTGCTTCTACACAGATGGATTTCCTTCGAGAGTTACATGTGTTTCTTGAAGTAAGATGAATTGGTGGATCTGCAGCCAAATGAGCCTTTTCCATCTGGAAAACTTTCGTTCGCAGGAAGTACTCCTTTCAAAAACTTTCTGAGTCTCACGGGATAACAATGCGCTGGAGGCGGCATCCACTTTCTTAGCTGGTTTTCTTTGGAGAGATACATATGGTTCTTCAACTCAGGAGAATAGGCCTATTTGGAGCAAACTGAGGCTGTGTCCACGTTGAAAGACCACGGTTGCAGGAAGTATTGTGTTCCTAAACTTACGCAATTCTCACAGGAAAGCAATGTGCTAGGTGTTCCTGCTTCAAACATGGATGGTTTTCCTTTGAGAAATACCTGTGTTTCTTCAACTTAGCCAAGTAGGGCTATTTGGAATAAAATGAGCCTTTTTGACCTTGAAAACTGTGAATTGCAGGAATTACTCTTCTCAAACTCCAATTCAACTCTCAAAGGGAAACATTGGGCTAGATGCTAGAGCTTCTACCATGCATACTTTTCTTTTAGAGGTACATGGACTTCCTCTACTCAGCTGAATAGCCCTAATGGAAGAAATGCAGCCTATGTCCCCCTGCAAACACTTAAGATTCTTGAAGAATTCCTTTCAAAAACGAACACAGTTCTCACAGGAAAACATGTGCTTCTAACATGGATGCTTTTCCTTTGACAGATACATGTGTTTCTTCAACTTAGCTGACTAGGGCTATTTGAAGTGAGGTGAGCCTCCTACTTTGAATATTGATATTTGCAGGGTGCATTGCTTTCAAAGACTAAATGAATTCTCATAGGGAAGCACTGTGCCAGATGTGGCAGTTTCTAACATTGATGGATTTCTTTGCATACATGCGTGTGAATCTTCAATTCACCCAAATAGGCCTATTTCGATTAAGCACATGCTCTGTCCACCTTGAAACGCCTAGGTGGCAGTAAGTATTCCTTTCAAAACTAACTCAAGTCTCAAAGGGAAACAATGTGCTAACTGCAAATGCTTGCATCACAGAAGGTTTCCTTTTGAGAGGTCCATGTGTTACATCTCCTTAGGGGAATAGGCCTATTTGGAGCAAAATGATCCTTTCTCCACTTTGAAAAGTATGATTTGCAGGACGTATTCCTTTCAAAATGTAACTCCAGGCTCACAAAGAAACAAAGTGGTAGATTATTTGCATCTAACACAGATTTTGTTCTTTCGAGATACACACATGATTCATCAACTTCCTTGAACTGGCCTATTTGCAAGAAAATGAGACTTTCTCCACCTTGAAAAGTATCAATTGCAGGAGTTATCCTTCCAAAACCTATGGGAAGTCTCACAGGAAAACAATGTGGTTGCAACTCCTGCTTCTATCTAGATGGTTTTCTTTCTAGGAATGCATGAGTTTCACCAACTGAGTTGACTGGGCCTATTTGGAACACAATGAGCCTATGTCCAGCTTGAAAACTATGATTAGCAGGATGTATTCCTTTCAAAAACTAACTCAATTCTCAAAGGCCAACAATGTGCTAGAAGCTGCGGCTTCCAATATAGGTGATTGTCTTTTTAGCTATACCTGTGTTTCTTCAACTCACCTAAATAGGCCTACTTAGTGCAAACAGGGTCTATCTGCACCGTGAAACACCTACGTGGCAGGAAATAATCCTTTCCAAAACGAATCAATTCTCACAAGAACAAGGTGCTAAATGCTGCAGTTTCTAGCATCCATGGTTTTCTTTGGGGAGGAACATGTGTTACTTCAACTCAGCTGAATAGGCCTATTTGGAGCAAACACAGCCTATCTCCACTTTGAAAGACCAAAGTTGCAGGAAGCAGTCCTTTCCAAAACTGACACAGTTCTCCCTGGAATACAATGTGGTAGATGCTCCGGCTTCTAACATACATGGTTTTCTTTGCAGAGATACATGGGTTTCATCAACTCAGCTGAATATACTTGAAAGGAGCAAACAGAGTCTATCTCCACCTTCAACCACCTTAGTTCCAGGAAGTATTCCTTTGACACACTAACCTAATTCTACAGGGAAGCAATGTGGTAGAACCTCCTGGTTCTAACACAGATGATTGACTTGCAAGAGATACATGTGTTTCTTCAAGTTAGCTGCATAGGCCTCTTTGGAACAAAATGAGTCTTTCGCCACCTAGAAAATACTGATTCGCAGGAGTTATTCCTTTCTAAACCAAATTCAATTCTCATAGGGAAACAAGGTGCTAGATGCTGCATCTTGTTAAACAGATATTTTTATTTGAAGAGACAGATGTCTTCCTTCAACTCAATGGAAAATGCCTAGCTGGAGCCAACGGCATCTATCTGCACCTTGAAACACCGAAGTTGCAGGAAGTATTTGTATCAAAACTAGCTCAATTCTCACAGGAAAAGAATGTGCTAGATGCTCCTGCATTGAACAATGAAGGATTTCCTCGAGAGACACATGTGTTTCATCACCTCCCCTGAATAGGCCTATTTGAAGCACCAGGAGAATTTCTCCCCTTTGAAAACTTTCGTTTGCAGGAAATTTTCCTTTCAAAACATCACACAAGTCTCACATGGAAAAAAGGTGCTAGATGCTCCCGCTGCTAACACAGGTGTTTTTCATTTCAGGGATACATGGGTTCCTTCAACTTAGCTGAATAGGCCTATTTGCAACCAAATGAGTGCTTTTCTACCTTGAAAACAGTGGTTTACAGGAAATATTCCTTTCACAACTAACTCAATTCTCAGAGGAATACAATGTGCTAGATGCGACCTTTCTACCATGTATGGTTGTCTTTGGAGAGTTACATGCGTTTCCTCCCCTCACTGGAATAGGCTTATTTGGAGCAAAAAGTGCCCATCTCCACCTCGAATCACCTAATTTTCGCGATGTATTTCTTTCCAACGTTAACTCAGTTATCACAGAGAAACAATGTGCTGCTAGTTTCTGCTTCTACACAGATGGATTTCCTTCGAGAGATACATGTGTTTCTTGAAGTAAGATGAATTGGTGGATCTGCAGCCAAATGAGCCTTTTCCATCTGGAAAACTTTCGTTCGCAGGAAGTACTCCTTTCAAAAACTTTCTGAGTCTCACGGGATAACAATGCGCTGGAGGCGGCATCCACTTTCTTAGCTGGTTTTCTTTGGAGAGATACATATGGTTCTTCAACTCAGGAGAATAGGCCTATTTGGAGCAAACTGAGGCTGTGTCCACGTTGAAAGACCACGGTTGCAGGAAGTATTGTGTTCCTAAACTTACGCAATTCTCACAGGAAAACAATGTGCTAGGTGTTCCTGCTTCAAACATGGATGGTTTTCCTTTGAGAAATACCTGTGTTTCTTCAACTTAGCCAAGTAGGGCTATTTGGAATAAAATGAGCCTTTTTGACCTTGAAAACTGTGAATTGCAGGAATTACTCTTCTCAAACTCCAATTCAACTCTCAAAGGGAAACATTGGGCTAGATGCTAGAGCTTCTACCATGCATACTTTTCTTTTAGAGGTACATGGACTTCCTCTACTCAGCTGAATAGCCCTAATGGAAGAAATGCAGCCTATGTCCCCCTGCAAACACTTAAGATTCTTGAAGAATTCCTTTCAAAAACGAACACAGTTCTCACAGGAAAACATGTGCTTCTAACATGGATGCTTTTCCTTTGACAGATACATGTGTTTCTTCAACTTAGCTGACTAGGGCTATTTGAAGTGAGGTGAGCCTCCTACTTTGAATATTGATATTTGCAGGGTGCATTGCTTTCAAAGACTAAATGAATTCTCATAGGGAAGCACTGTGCCAGATGTGGCAGTTTCTAACATTGATGGATTTCTTTGCATACATGCGTGTGAATCTTCAATTCACCCAAATAGGCCTATTTCGATTAAGCACATGCTCTGTCCACCTTGAAACGCCTAGGTGGCAGTAAGTATTCCTTTCAAAACTAACTCAAGTCTCAAAGGGAAACAATGTGCTAACTGCAAATGCTTGCATCACAGAAGGTTTCCTTTTGAGAGGTCCATGTGTTACATCTCCTTAGGGGAATAGGCCTATTTGGAGCAAAATGATCCTTTCTCCACTTTGAAAAGTATGATTTGCAGGACGTATTCCTTTCAAAATGTAACTCCAGTCTCACAAAGAAACAAAGTGGTAGAGTATTTGCATCTAACACAGATTTTGTTCTTTCGAGATACACACATGATTCATCAACTTCCTTGAACTGGCCTATTTGCAAGAAAATGAGACTTTCTCCACCTTGAAAAGTATCAATTGCAGGAGTTATCCTTCCAAAACCTATGGGAAGTCTCACAGGAAAACAATGTGGTTGCAACTCCTGCTTCTATCTAGATGGTTTTCTTTCTAGGAATGCATGTGTTTCATCAACTGAGTTGACTGGGCCTATTTGGAACACAATGAGCCTATGTCCAGCTTGAAAACTATGATTAGCAGGATGTATTCCTTTCAAAAACTAACTCAATTCTCAAAGGCCAACAATGTGCTAGAAGCTGCGGTTTCCAATATAGGTGATTGTCTTTTTAGCTATACCTGTGTTTCTTCAACTCACCTAAATAGGCCTACTTAGTGCAAACAGGGTCTATCTGCACCTTGAAACACCTACGTGGCAGGAAATAATCCTTTCCAAAACGAATCAATTCTCACAAGAACAAGGTGCTAAATGCTGCAGTTTCTAGCATCCATGGTTTTCTTTGGGGAGGAACATGTGTTACTTCAACTCAGCTGAATAGGCCTATTTGGAGCAAACACAGCCTATCTCCACTTTGAAAGACCAAAGTTGCAGGAAGCAGTCCTTTCCAAAACTGACACAGTTCTCCCTGGAATACAATGTGGTAGATGCTCCGGCTTCTAACATACATGGTTTTCTTTGCAGAGATACATGGGTTTCATCAACTCAGCTGAATATACTTGAAAGGAGCAAACAGAGTCTATCTCCACCTTCAACCACCTTAGTTCCAGGAAGTATTCCTTTGACACACTAACCTAATTCTACAGGGAAGCAATGTGGTAGAACCTCCTGGTTCTAACACAGATGATTGACTTGCAAGAGATACATGTGTTTCTTCAAGTTAGCTGCATAGGCCTCTTTGGAACAAAATGAGTCTTTCGCCACCTAGAAAATACTGATTCGCAGGAGTTATTCCTTTCTAAACCAAATTCAATTCTCATAGGGAAACAAGGTGCTAGATGCTGCATCTTGTTAAACAGATATTTTTATTTGAAGAGACAGATGTCTTCCTTCAACTCAATGGAAAATGCCTAGTTGGAGCCAACGGCATCTATCTGCACCTTGAAACACCGAAGTTGCAGGAAGTATTTGTATCAAAACTAGCTCAATTCTCACAGGAAAAGAATGTGCTAGATGCTCCTGCATTGAACAATGAAGGATTTCCTCGAGAGACACATGTGTTTCATCACCTCCCCTGAATAGGCCTATTTGAAGCACCAGGAGAATTTCTCCCCTTTGAAAACTTTCGTTTGCAGGAAATTTTCCTTTCAAAACATCACACAAGTCTCACATGGAAAAAAGGTGCTAGATGCTCCCGCTGCTAACACAGGTGTTTTTCATTTCAGGGATACATGGGTTCCTTCAACTTAGCTGAATAGGCCTATTTGCAACCAAATGAGTGCTTTTCTACCTTGAAAACAGTGGTTTACAGGAAATATTCCTTTCACAACTAACTCAATTCTCAGAGGAATACAATGTGCTAGATGCGACCTTTCTACCATGTATGGTTGTCTTTGGAGAGTTACATGCGTTTCCTCCCCTCACTGGAATAGGCTTATTTGGAGCAAAAAGTGCCCATCTCCACCTCGAATCACCTAATTTTCGCGATGTATTTCTTTCCAACGTTAACTCAGTTATCACAGAGAAACAATGTGCTGCTAGTTTCTGCTTCTACACAGATGGATTTCCTTCGAGAGATACATGTGTTTCTTGAAGTAAGATGAATTGGTGGATCTGCAGCCAAATGAGCCTTTTCCATCTGGAAAACTTTGGTTCGCAGGAAGTACTCCTTTCAAAAACTTTCTGAGTCTCACGGGATAACAATGCGCTGGAGGCGGCATCCACTTTCTTAGCTGGTTTTCTTTGGAGAGATACATATGGTTCTTCAACTCAGGAGAATAGGCCTATTTGGAGCAAACTGAGGCTGTGTCCACGTTGAAAGACCACGGTTGCAGGAAGTATTGTGTTCCTAAACTTACGCAATTCTCACAGGAAAGCAATGTGCTAGGTGTTCCTGCTTCAAACATGGATGGTTTTCCTTTGAGAAATACCTGTGTTTCTTCAACTTAGCCAAGTAGGGCTATTTGGAATAAAATGAGCCTTTTTGACCTTGAAAACTGTGAATTGCAGGAATTACTCTTCTCAAACTCCAATTCAACTCTCAAAGGGAAACATTGGGCTAGATGCTAGAGCTTCTACCATGCATACTTTTCTTTTAGAGGTACATGGACTTCCTCTACTCAGCTGAATAGCCCTAATGGAAGAAATGCAGCCTATGTCCCCCTCCAAACACTTAAGATTCTTGAAGAATTCCTTTCAAAAACGAACACAGTTCTCACAGGAAAACATGTGCTTCTAACATGGATGCTTTTCCTTTGACAGATACATGTGTTTCTTCAACTTAGCTGACTAGGGCTATTTGAAGTGAGGTGAGCCTCCTACTTTGAATATTGATATTTGCAGGGTGCATTGCTTTCAAAGACTAAATGAATTCTCATAGGGAAGCACTGTGCCAGATGTGGCAGTTTCTAACATTGATGGATTTCTTTGCATACATGCGTGTGAATCTTCAATTCACCCAAATAGGCCTATTTCGATTAAGCACATGCTCTGTCCACCTTGAAACGCCTAGGTAGCAGTAAGTATTCCTTTCAAAACTAACTCAAGTCTCAAAGGGAAACAATGTGCTAACTGCAAATGCTTGCATCACAGAAGGTTTCCTTTTGAGAGGTCCATGTATTACATCTCCTTAGGGGAATAGGCCTATTTGGAGCAAAATGATCCTTTCTCCACTTTGAAAAGTATGATTTGCAGGACGTATTCCTTTCAAAATGTAACTCCAGTCTCACAAAGAAACAAAGTGGTAGAGTATTTGCATCTAACACAGATTTTGTTCTTTCGAGATACACACATGATTCATCAACTTCCTTGAACTGGCCTATTTGCAAGAAAATGAGACTTTCTCCACCTTGAAAAGTATCAATTGCAGGAGTTATCCTTCCAAAACCTATGGGAAGTCTCACAGGAAAACAATGTGGTTGCAACTCCTGCTTCTATCTAGATGGTTTTCTTTCTAGGAATGCATGAGTTTCACCAACTGAGTTGACTGGGCCTATTTGGAACACAATGAGCCTATGTCCAGCTTGAAAACTATGATTAGCAGGATGTATTCCTTTCAAAAACTAACTCAATTCTCAAAGGCCAACAATGTGCTAGAAGCTGCGGCTTCCAATATAGGTGATTGTCTTTTTAGCTATACCTGTGTTTCTTCAACTCACCTAAATAGGCCTACTTAGTGCAAACAGGGTCTATCTGCACCGTGAAACACCTACGTGGCAGGAAATAATCCTTTCCAAAACGAATCAATTCTCACAAGAACAAGGTGCTAAATGCTGCAGTTTCTAGCATCCATGGTTTTCTTTGGGGAGGAACATGTGTTACTTCAACTCAGCTGAATAGGCCTATTTGGAGCAAACACAGCCTATCTCCACTTTGAAAGACCAAAGTTGCAGGAAGCAGTCCTTTCCAAAACTGACACAGTTCTCCCTGGAATACAATGTGGTAGATGCTCCGGCTTCTAACATACATGGTTTTCTTTGCAGAGATACATGGGTTTCATCAACTCAGCTGAATATACTTGAAAGGAGCAAACAGAGTCTATCTCCACCTTCAACCACCTTAGTTCCAGGAAGTATTCCTTTGACACACTAACCTAATTCTACAGGGAAGCAATGTGGTAGAACCTCCTGGTTCTAACACAGATGATTGACTTGCAAGAGATACATGTGTTTCTTCAAGTTAGCTGCATAGGCCTCTTTGGAACAAAATGAGTCTTTTGCCACCTAGAAAATACTGATTCGCAGGAGTTATTCCTTTCTAAACCAAATTCAATTCTCATAGGGAAACAAGGTGCTAGATGCTGCATCTTGTTAAACAGATATTTTTATTTGAAGAGACAGATGTCTTCCTTCAACTCAATGGAAAATGCCTAGTTGGAGCCAACGGCATCTATCTGCACCTTGAAACACCGAAGTTGCAGGAAGTATTTGTATCAAAACTAGCTCAATTCTCACAGGAAAAGAATGTGCTAGATGCTCCTGCATTGAACAATGAAGGATTTCCTCGAGAGACACATGTGTTTCATCACCTCCCCTGAATAGGCCTATTTGAAGCACCAGGAGAATTTCTCCCCTTTGAAAACTTTCGTTTGCAGGAAATTTTCCTTTCAAAACATCACACAAGTCTCACATGGAAAAAAGGTGCTAGATGCTCCCGCTGCTAAGACAGGTGTTTTTCATTTCAGGGATACATGGGTTCCTTCAACTTAGCTGAATAGGCCTATTTGCAACCAAATGAGTGCTTTTCTACCTTGAAAACAGTGGTTTACAGGAAATATTCCTTTCACAACTAACTCAATTCTCAGAGGAATACAATGTGCTAGATGCGACCTTTCTACCATGTATGGTTGTCTTTGGAGAGTTACATGCGTTTCCTCCCCTCACTGGAATAGGCTTATTTGGAGCAAAAAGTGCCCATCTCCACCTCGAATCACCTAATTTTCGCGATGTATTTCTTTCCAACGTTAACTCAGTTATCACAGAGAAACAATGTGCTGCTAGTTTCTGCTTCTACACAGATGGATTTCCTTCGAGAGATACATGTGTTTCTTGAAGTAAGATGAATTGGTGGATCTGCAGCCAAATGAGCCTTTTCCATGTGGAAAACTTTCGTTCGCAGGAAGTACTCCTTTCAAAAACTTTCTGAGTCTCACGGGATAACAATGCGCTGGAGGCGGCATCCACTTTCTTAGCTGGTTTTCTTTGGAGAGATACATATGGTTCTTCAACTCAGGAGAATAGGCCTATTTGGAGCAAACTGAGGCTGTGTCCACGTTGAAAGACCACGGTTGCAGGAAGTATTGTGTTCCTAAACTTACGCAATTCTCACAGGAAAGCAATGTGCTAGGTGTTCCTGCTTCAAACATGGATGGTTTTCCTTTGAGAAATACCTGTGTTTCTTCAACTTAGCCAAGTAGGGCTATTTGGAATAAAATGAGCCTTTTTGACCTTGAAAACTGTGAATTGCAGGAATTACTCTTCTCAAACTCCAATTCAACTCTCAAAGGGAAACATTGGGCTAGATGCTAGAGCTTCTACCATGCATACTTTTCTTTTAGAGGTACATGGACTTCCTCTACTCAGCTGAATAGCCCTAATGGAAGAAATGCAGCCTATGTCCCCCTGCAAACACTTAAGATTCTTGAAGAATTCCTTTCAAAAACGAACACAGTTCTCACAGGAAAACATGTGCTTCTAACATGGATGCTTTTCCTTTGACAGATACATGTGTTTCTTCAACTTAGCTGACTAGGGCTATTTGAAGTGAGGTGAGCCTCCTACTTTGAATATTGATATTTGCAGGGTGCATTGCTTTCAAAGACTAAATGAATTCTCATAGGGAAGCACTGTGCCAGATGTGGCAGTTTCTAACATTGATGGATTTCTTTGCATACATGCGTGTGAATCTTCAATTCACCCAAATAGGCCTATTTCGATTAAGCACATGCTCTGTCCACCTTGAAACGCCTAGGTGGCAGTAAGTATTCCTTTCAAAACTAACTCAAGTCTCAAAGGGAAACAATGTGCTAACTGCAAATGCTTGCATCACAGAAGGTTTCCTTTTGAGAGGTCCATGTGTTACATCTCCTTAGGGGAATAGGCCTATTTGGAGCAAAATGATCCTTTCTCCACTTTGAAAAGTATGATTTGCAGGACGTATTCCTTTCAAAATGTAACTCCAGGCTCACAAAGAAACAAAGTGGTAGATTATTTGCATCTAACACAGATTTTGTTCTTTCGAGATACACACATGATTCATCAACTTCCTTGAACTGGCCTATTTGCAAGAAAATGAGACTTTCTCCACCTTGAAAAGTATCAATTGCAGGAGTTATCCTTCCAAAACCTATGGGAAGTCTCACAGGAAAACAATGTGGTTGCAACTCCTGCTTCTATCTAGATGGTTTTCTTTCTAGGAATGCATGAGTTTCACCAACTGAGTTGACTGGGCCTATTTGGAACACAATGAGCCTATGTCCAGCTTGAAAACTATGATTAGCAGGATGTATTCCTTTCAAAAACTAACTCAATTCTCAAAGGCCAACAATGTGCTAGAAGCTGCGGCTTCCAATATAGGTGATTGTCTTTTTAGCTATACCTGTGTTTCTTCAACTCACCTAAATAGGCCTACTTAGTGCAAACAGGGTCTATCTGCACCGTGAAACACCTACGTGGCAGGAAATAATCCTTTCCAAAACGAATCAATTCTCACAAGAACAAGGTGCTAAATGCTGCAGTTTCTAGCATCCATGGTTTTCTTTGGGGAGGAACATGTGTTACTTCAACTCAGCTGAATAGGCCTATTTGGAGCAAACACAGCCTATCTCCACTTTGAAAGACCAAAGTTGCAGGAAGCAGTCCTTTCCAAAACTGACACAGTTCTCCCTGCAATACAATGTGGTAGATGCTCCGGCTTCTAACATACATGGTTTTCTTTGCAGAGATACATGGGTTTCATCAACTCAGCTGAATATACTTGAAAGGAGCAAACAGAGTCTATCTCCACCTTCAACCACCTTAGTTCCAGGAAGTATTCCTTTGACACACTAACCTAATTCTACAGGGAAGCAATGTGGTAGAACCTCCTGGTTCTAACACAGATGATTGACTTGCAAGAGATACATGTGTTTCTTCAAGTTAGCTGCATAGGCCTCTTTGGAACAAAATGAGTCTTTCGCCACCTAGAAAATACTGATTCGCAGGAGTTATTCCTTTCTAAACCAAATTCAATTCTCATAGGGAAACAAGGTGCTAGATGCTGCATCTTGTTAAACAGATATTTTTATTTGAAGAGACAGATGTCTTCCTTCAACTCAATGGAAAATGCCTAGTTGGAGCCAACGGCATCTATCTGCACCTTGAAACACCGAAGTTGCAGGAAGTATTTGTATCAAAACTAGCTCAATTCTCACAGGAAAAGAATGTGCTAGATGCTCCTGCATTGAACAATGAAGGATTTCCTCGAGAGACACATGTGTTTCATCACCTCCCCTGAATAGGCCTATTTGAAGCACCAGGAGAATTTCTCCCCTTTGAAAACTTTCGTTTGCAGGAAATTTTCCTTTCAAAACATCACACAAGTCTCACATGGAAAAAAGGTGCTAGATGCTCCCGCTGCTAACACAGGTGTTTTTCATTTCAGGGATACATGGGTTCCTTCAACTTAGCTGAATAGGCCTATTTGCAACCAAATGAGTGCTTTTCTACCTTGAAAACAGTGGTTTACAGGAAATATTCCTTTCACAACTAACTCAATTCTCAGAGGAATACAATGTGCTAGATGCGACCTTTCTACCATGTATGGTTGTCTTTGGAGAGTTACATGCGTTTCCTCCCCTCACTGGAATAGGCTTATTTGGAGCAAAAAGTGCCCATCTCCACCTCGAATCACCTAATTTTCGCGATGTATTTCTTTCCAACGTTAACTCAGTTATCACAGAGAAACAATGTGCTGCTAGTTTCTGCTTCTACACAGATGGATTTCCTTCGAGAGATACATGTGTTTCTTGAAGTAAGATGAATTGGTGGATCTGCAGCCAAATGAGCCTTTTCCATCTGGAAAACTTTCGTTCGCAGGAAGTACTCCTTTCAAAAACTTTCTGAGTCTCACGGGATAACAATGCGCTGGAGGCGGCATCCACTTTCTTAGCTGGTTTTCTTTGGAGAGATACATATGGTTCTTCAACTCAGGAGAATAGGCCTATTTGGAGCAAACTGAGGCTGTGTCCACGTTGAAAGACCACGGTTGCAGGAAGTATTGTGTTCCTAAACTTACGCAATTCTCACAGGAAAACAATGTGCTAGGTGTTCCTGCTTCAAACATGGATGGTTTTCCTTTGAGAAATACCTGTGTTTCTTCAACTTAGCCAAGTAGGGCTATTTGGAATAAAATGAGCCTTTTTGACCTTGAAAACTGTGAATTGCAGGAATTACTCTTCTCAAACTCCAATTCAACTCTCAAAGGGAAACATTGGGCTAGATGCTAGAGCTTCTACCATGCATACTTTTCTTTTAGAGGTACATGGACTTCCTCTACTCAGCTGAATAGCCCTAATGGAAGAAATGCAGCCTATGTCCCCCTGCAAACACTTAAGATTCTTGAAGAATTCCTTTCAAAAACGAACACAGTTCTCACAGGAAAACATGTGCTTCTAACATGGATGCTTTTCCTTTGACAGATACATGTGTTTCTTCAACTTAGCTGACTAGGGCTATTTGAAGTGAGGTGAGCCTCCTACTTTGAATATTGATATTTGCAGGGTGCATTGCTTTCAAAGACTAAATGAATTCTCATAGGGAAGCACTGTGCCAGATGTGGCAGTTTCTAACATTGATGGATTTCTTTGCATACATGCGTGTGAATCTTCAATTCACCCAAATAGGCCTATTTCGATTAAGCACATGCTCTGTCCACCTTGAAACGCCTAGGTGGCAGTAAGTATTCCTTTCAAAACTAACTCAAGTCTCAAAGGGAAACAATGTGCTAACTGCAAATGCTTGCATCACAGAAGGTTTCCTTTTGAGAGGTCCATGTGTTACATCTCCTTAGGGGAATAGGCCTATTTGGAGCAAAATGATCCTTTCTCCACTTTGAAAAGTATGATTTGCAGGACGTATTCCTTTCAAAATGTAACTCCAGTCTCACAAAGAAACAAAGTGGTAGATTCTTTGCATCTAACACAGATTTTGTTCTTTCGAGATACACACATGATTCATCAACTATCTTGAACTGGCCTATTTGCAAGAAAATGAGACTTTCTCCACCTTGAAAAGTATCAATTGCAGGAGTTATCCTTCCAAAACCTATGGGAAGTCTCACAGGAAAACAATGTGGTTGCAACTCCTGCTTCTATCTAGATGGTTTTCTTTCTAGGAATGCATGTGTTTCATCAACTGAGTTGACTGGGCCTATTTGGAACACAATGAGCCTATGTCCAGCTTGAAAACTATGATTAGCAGGATGTATTCCTTTCAAAAACTAACTCAATTCTCAAAGGCCAACAATGTGCTAGAAGCTGCGGCTTCCAATATAGGTGATTGTCTTTTTAGCTATACCTGTGTTTCTTCAACTCACCTAAATAGGCCTACTTAGTGCAAACAGGGTCTATCTGCACTTTGAAACACCTACGTGGCAGGAAATAATCCTTTCCAAAACGAATCAATTCTCACAAGAACAAGGTGCTAAATGCTGCAGTTTCTAGCATCCATGGTTTTCTTTGGGGAGGAACATGTGTTACTTCAACTCAGCTGAATAGGCCTATTTGGAGCAAACACAGCCTATCTCCACTTTGAAAGACCAAAGTTGCAGGAAGCAGTCCTTTCCAAAACTGACACAGTTCTCCCTGGAATACAATGTGGTAGATGCTCCGGCTTCTAACATACATGGTTTTCTTTGCAGAGATACATGGGTTTCATCAACTCAGCTGAATATACTTGAAAGGAGCAAACAGAGTCTATCTCCACCTTCAACCACCTTAGTTCCAGGAAGTATTCCTTTGACACACTAACCTAATTCTACAGGGAAGCAATGTGGTAGAACCTCCTGGTTCTAACACAGATGATTGACTTGCAAGAGATACATGTGTTTCTTCAAGTTAGCTGCATAGGCCTCTTTGGAACAAAATGAGTCTTTCGCCACCTAGAAAATACTGATTCGCAGGAGTTATTCCTTTCTAAACCAAATTCAATTCTCATAGGGAAACAAGGTGCTAGATGCTGCATCTTGTTAAACAGATATTTTTATTTGAAGAGACAGATGTCTTCCTTCAACTCAATGGAAAATGCCTAGTTGGAGCCAACGGCATCTATCTGCACCTTGAAACACCGAAGTTGCAGGAAGTATTTGTATCAAAACTAGCTCAATTCTCACAGGAAAAGAATGTGCTAGATGCTCCTGCATTGAACAATGAAGGATTTCCTCGAGAGACACATGTGTTTCATCACCTCCCCTGAATAGGCCTATTTGAAGCACCAGGAGAATTTCTCCCCTTTGAAAACTTTCGTTTGCAGGAAATTTTCCTTTCAAAACATCACACAAGTCTCACATGGAAAAAAGGTGCTAGATGCTCCCGCTGCTAACACAGGTGTTTTTCATTTCAGGGATACATGGGTTCCTTCAACTTAGCTGAATAGGCCTATTTGCAACCAAATGAGTGCTTTTCTACCTTGAAAACAGTGGTTTACAGGAAATATTCCTTTCACAACTAACTCAATTCTCAGAGGAATACAATGTGCTAGATGCGACCTTTCTACCATGTATGGTTGTCTTTGGAGAGTTACATGCGTTTCCTCCCCTCACTGGAATAGGCTTATTTGGAGCAAAAAGTGCCCATCTCCACCTCGAATCACCTAATTTTCGCGATGTATTTCTTTCCAACGTTAACTCAGTTATCACAGAGAAACAATGTGCTGCTAGTTTCTGCTTCTACACAGATGGATTTCCTTCGAGAGATACATGTGTTTCTTGAAGTAAGATGAATTGGTGGATCTGCAGCCAAATGAGCCTTTTCCATCTGGAAAACTTTGGTTCGCAGGAAGTACTCCTTTCAAAAACTTTCTGAGTCTCACGGGATAACAATGCGCTGGAGGCGGCATCCACTTTCTTAGCTGGTTTTCTTTGGAGAGATACATATGGTTCTTCAACTCAGGAGAATAGGCCTATTTGGAGCAAACTGAGGCTGTGTCCACGTTGAAAGACCACGGTTGCAGGAAGTATTGTGTTCCTAAACTTACGCAATTCTCACAGGAAAACAATGTGCTAGGTGTTCCTGCTTCAAACATGGATGGTTTTCCTTTGAGAAATACCTGTGTTTCTTCAACTTAGCCAAGTAGGGCTATTTGGAATAAAATGAGCCTTTTTGACCTTGAAAACTGTGAATTGCAGGAATTACTCTTCTCAAACTCCAATTCAACTCTCAAAGGGAAACATTGGGCTAGATGCTAGAGCTTCTACCATGCATACTTTTCTTTTAGAGGTACATGGACTTCCTCTACTCAGCTGAATAGCCCTAATGGAAGAAATGCAGCCTATGTCCCCCTGCAAACACTTAAGATTCTTGAAGAATTCCTTTCAAAAACGAACACAGTTCTCACAGGAAAACATGTGCTTCTAACATGGATGCTTTTCCTTTGACAGATACATGTGTTTCTTCAACTTAGCTGACTAGGGCTATTTGAAGTGAGGTGAGCCTCCTACTTTGAATATTGATATTTGCAGGGTGCATTGCTTTCAAAGACTAAATGAATTCTCATAGGGAAGCACTGTGCCAGATGTGGCAGTTTCTAACATTGATGGATTTCTTTGCATACATGCGTGTGAATCTTCAATTCACCCAAATAGGCCTATTTCGATTAAGCACATGCTCTGTCCACCTTGAAACGCCTAGGTGGCAGTAAGTATTCCTTTCAAAACTAACTCAAGTCTCAAAGGGAAACAATGTGCTAACTGCAAATGCTTGCATCACAGAAGGTTTCCTTTTGAGAGGTCCATGTGTTACATCTCCTTAGGGGAATAGGCCTATTTGGAGCAAAATGATCCTTTCTCCACTTTGAAAACTATGATTTGCAGGACGTATTCCTTTCAAAATGTAACTCCAGTCTCACAAAGAAACAAAGTGGTAGATTCTTTGCATCTAACACAGATTTTGTTCTTTCGAGATAGACACATGATTCATCAACTATCTTGAACTGGCCTATTTGCAAGAAAATGAGACTTTCTCCACCTTGAAAAGTATCAATTGCAGGAGTTATCCTTCCAAAACCTATGGGAAGTCTCACAGGAAAACAATGTGGTTGCAACTCCTGCTTCTATCTAGATGGTTTTCTTTCTAGGAATGCATGTGTTTCATCAACTGAGTTGACTGGGCCTATTTGGAACACAATGAGCCTATGTCCAGCTTGAAAACTATGATTAGCAGGATGTATTCCTTTCAAAAACTAACTCAATTCTCAAAGGCCAACAATGTGCTAGAAGCTGCGGCTTCCAATATAGGTGATTGTCTTTTTAGCTATACCTGTGTTTCTTCAACTCACCTAAATAGGCCTACTTAGTGCAAACAGGGTCTATCTGCACCTTGAAACACCTACGTGGCAGGAAATAATCCTTTCCAAAACGAATCAATTCTCACAAGAACAAGGTGCTAAATGCTGCAGTTTCTAGCATCCATGGTTTTCTTTGGGGAGGAACATGTGTTACTTCAACTCAGCTGAATAGGCCTATTTGGAGCAAACACAGCCTATCTCCACTTTGAAAGACCAAAGTTGCAGGAAGCAGTCCTTTCCAAAACTGACACAGTTCTCCCTGGAATACAATGTGGTAGATGCTCCGGCTTCTAACATACATGGTTTTCTTTGCAGAGATACATGGGTTTCATCAACTCATCTGAATATACTTGAAAGGAGCAAACAGAGTCTATCTCCACCTTCAACCACCTTAGTTCCAGGAAGTATTCCTTTGACACACTAACCTAATTCTACAGGGAAGCAATGTGGTAGAACCTCCTGGTTCTACACAGATGATTGACTTGCAAGAGATACATGTGTTTCTTCAAGTTAGCTGCATATGCCTCTTTGGAACAAAATGAGTCTTTCGCCACCTAGAAAATACTGATTCGCAGGAGTTATTCCTTTCTAAACCAAATTCAATTCTCATAGGGAAACAAGGTGCTAGATGCTGCATCTTGTTAAACAGATATTTTTATTTGAAGAGACAGATGTCTTCCTTCAACTCAATGGAAAATGCCTAGCTGGAGCCAACGGCATCTATCTGCACCTTGAAACACCGAAGTTGCAGGAAGTATTTGTATCAAAACTAGCTCAATTCTCACAGGAAAAGAATGTGCTAGATGCTCCTGCATTGAACAATGAAGGATTTCCTCGAGAGACACATGTGTTTCATCACCTCCCCTGAATAGGCCTATTTGAAGCACCAGGAGAATTTCTCCCCTTTGAAAACTTTCGTTTGCAGGAAATTTTCCTTTCAAAACATCACACAAGTCTCACATGGAAAAAAGGTGCTAGATGCTCCCGCTGCTAACACAGGTGTTTTTCATTTCAGGGATACATGGGTTCCTTCAACTTAGCTGAATAGGCCTATTTGCAACCAAATGAGTGCTTTTCTACCTTGAAAACAGTGGTTTACAGGAAATATTCCATTCACAACAAACTCAATTCGCAGAGGAATACAATGTGCTAGATGCGACCTTTCTACCATGTATGGTTGTCTTTGGAGAGTTACATGCGTTTCCTCCCCTCACTGGAATAGGCTTATTTGGAGCAAAAAGTGCCCATCTCCACCTCGAATCACCTAATTTTCGCGAAGTATTTCTTTCCAAAGTTAACTCAGTTATCATAGAGAAACAATGTGCTGCTAGCTTCTGCTTCTACACAGGTGGATTTCCTTCGAGAGATACATGTGTTTCTTGAAGTAAGATGAATTGGTGGATCTGCAGCCAAATGAGCCTTTTCCATCTGGAAAACTTTGGTTCGCAGGAAGTACTCCTTTCAAAAACTTTCTGAGTCTCACGGGATAACAATGCGCTGGAGGCGGCATCCACTTTCTTAGCTGGTTTTCTTTGGAGAGATACATATGGTTCTTCAACTCAGGAGAATAGGCCTATTTGGAGCAAACTGAGGCTGTGTCCACGTTGAAAGACCACGGTTGCAGGAAGTATTGTGTTCCTAAACTTACGCAATTCTCACAGGAAAACAATGTGCTAGGTGTTCCTGCTTCAAACATGGATGGTTTTCCTTTGAGAAATACCTGTGTTTCTTCAACTTAGCCAAGTAGGGCTATTTGGAATAAAATGAGCCTTTTTGACCTTGAAAACTGTGAATTGCAGGAATTACTCTTCTCAAACTCCAATTCAACTCTCAAAGGGAAACATTGGGCTAGATGCTAGAGCTTCTACCATGCATACTTTTCTTTTAGAGGTACATGGACTTCCTCTACTCAGCTGAATAGCCCTAATGGAAGAAATGCAGCCTATGTCCCCCTGCAAACACTTAAGATTCTTGAAGAATTCCTTTCAAAAACGAACACAGTTCTCACAGGAAAACATGTGCTTCTAACATGGATGCTTTTCCTTTGACAGATACATGTGTTTCTTCAACTTAGCTGACTAGGGCTATTTGAAGTGAGGTGAGCCTCCTACTTTGAATATTGATATTTGCAGGGTGCATTGCTTTCAAAGACTAAATGAATTCTCATAGGGAAGCACTGTGCCAGATGTGGCAGTTTCTAACATTGATGGATTTCTTTGCATACATGCGTGTGAATCTTCAATTCACCCAAATAGGCCTATTTCGATTAAGCACATGCTCTGTCCACCTTGAAACGCCTAGGTGGCAGTAAGTATTCCTTTCAAAACTAACTCAAGTCTCAAAGGGAAACAATGTGCTAACTGCAAATGCTTGCATCACAGAAGGTTTCCTTTTGAGAGGTCCATGTGTTACATCTCCTTAGGGGAATAGGCCTATTTGGAGCAAAATGATCCTTTCTCCACTTTGAAAAGTATGATTTGCAGGACGTATTCCTTTCAAAATGTAACTCCAGTCTCACAAAGAAACAAAGTGGTAGATTCTTTGCATCTAACACAGATTTTGTTCTTTCGAGATACACACATGATTCATCAACTATCTTGAACTGGCCTATTTGCAAGAAAATGAGACTTTCTCCACCTTGAAAAGTATCAATTGCAGGAGTTATCCTTCCAAAACCTATGGGAAGTCTCACAGGAAAACAATGTGGTTGCAACTCCTGCTTCTATCTAGATGGTTTTCTTTCTAGGAATGCATGTGTTTCATCAACTGAGTTGACTGGGCCTATTTGGAACACAATGAGCCTATGTCCAGCTTGAAAACTATGATTAGCAGGATGTATTCCTTTCAAAAACTAACTCAATTCTCAAAGGCCAACAATGTGCTAGAAGCTGCGGCTTCCAATATAGGTGATTGTCTTTTTAGCTATACCTGTGTTTCTTCAACTCACCTAAATAGGCCTACTTAGTGCAAACAGGGTCTATCTGCACCTTGAAACACCTACGTGGCAGGAAATAATCCTTTCCAAAACGAATCAATTCTCACAAGAACAAGGTGCTAAATGCTGCAGTTTCTAGCATCCATGGTTTTCTTTGGGGAGGAACATGTGTTACTTCAACTCAGCTGAATAGGCCTATTTGGAGCAAACACAGCCTATCTCCACTTTGAAAGACCAAAGTTGCAGGAAGCAGTCCTTTCCAAAACTGACACAGTTCTCCCTGGAATACAATGTGGTAGATGCTCCGGCTTCTAACATACATGGTTTTCTTTGCAGAGATACATGGGTTTCATCAACTCATCTGAATATACTTGAAAGGAGCAAACAGAGTCTATCTCCACCTTCAACCACCTTAGTTCCAGGAAGTATTCCTTTGACACACTAACCTAATTCTACAGGGAAGCAATGTGGTAGAACCTCCTGGTTCTACACAGATGATTGACTTGCAAGAGATACATGTGTTTCTTCAAGTTAGCTGCATATGCCTCTTTGGAACAAAATGAGTCTTTCGCCACCTAGAAAATACTGATTCGCAGGAGTTATTCCTTTCTAAACCAAATTCAATTCTCATAGGGAAACAAGGTGCTAGATGCTGCATCTTGTTAAACAGATATTTTTATTTGAAGAGACAGATGTCTTCCTTCAACTCAATGGAAAATGCCTAGCTGGAGCCAACGGCATCTATCTGCACCTTGAAACACCGAAGTTGCAGGAAGTATTTGTATCAAAACTAGCTCAATTCTCACAGGAAAAGAATGTGCTAGATGCTCCTGCATTGAACAATGAAGGATTTCCTCGAGAGACACATGTGTTTCATCACCTCCCCTGAATAGGCCTATTTGAAGCACCAGGAGAATTTCTCCCCTTTGAAAACTTTCGTTTGCAGGAAATTTTCCTTTCAAAACATCACACAAGTCTCACATGGAAAAAAGGTGCTAGATGCTCCCGCTGCTAACACAGGTGTTTTTCATTTCAGGGATACATGGGTTCCTTCAACTTAGCTGAATAGGCCTATTTGCAACCAAATGAGTGCTTTTCTACCTTGAAAACAGTGGTTTACAGGAAATATTCCATTCACAACAAACTCAATTCGCAGAGGAATACAATGTGCTAGATGCGACCTTTCTACCATGTATGGTTGTCTTTGGAGAGTTACATGCGTTTCCTCCCCTCACTGGAATAGGCTTATTTGGAGCAAAAAGTGCCCATCTCCACCTCGAATCACCTAATTTTCGCGAAGTATTTCTTTCCAAAGTTAACTCAGTTATCATAGAGAAACAATGTGCTGCTAGCTTCTGCTTCTACACAGGTGGATTTCCTTCGAGAGATACATGTGTTTCTTGAAGTAAGATGAATTGGTGGATCTGCAGCCAAATGAGCCTTTTCCATCTGGAAAACTTTGGTTCGCAGGAAGTACTCCTTTCAAAAACTTTCTGAGTCTCACGGGATAACAATGCGCTGGAGGCGGCATCCACTTTCTTAGCTGGTTTTCTTTGGAGAGATACATATGGTTCTTCAACTCAGGAGAATAGGCCTATTTGGAGCAAACTGAGGCTGTGTCCACGTTGAAAGACCACGGTTGCAGGAAGTATTGTGTTCCTAAACTTACGCAATTCTCACAGGAAAACAATGTGCTAGGTGTTCCTGCTTCAAACATGGATGGTTTTCCTTTGAGAAATACCTGTGTTTCTTCAACTTAGCCAAGTAGGGCTATTTGGAATAAAATGAGCCTTTTTGACCTTGAAAACTGTGAATTGCAGGAATTACTCTTCTCAAACTCCAATTCAACTCTCAAAGGGAAACATTGGGCTAGATGCTAGAGCTTCTACCATGCATACTTTTCTTTTAGAGGTACATGGACTTCCTCTACTCAGCTGAATAGCCCTAATGGAAGAAATGCAGCCTATGTCCCCCTGCAAACACTTAAGATTCTTGAAGAATTCCTTTCAAAAACGAACACAGTTCTCACAGGAAAACATGTGCTTCTAACATGGATGCTTTTCCTTTGACAGATACATGTGTTTCTTCAACTTAGCTGACTAGGGCTATTTGAAGTGAGGTGAGCCTCCTACTTTGAATATTGATATTTGCAGGGTGCATTGCTTTCAAAGACTAAATGAATTCTCATAGGGAAGCACTGTGCCAGATGTGGCAGTTTCTAACATTGATGGATTTCTTTGCATACATGCGTGTGAATCTTCAATTCACCCAAATAGGCCTATTTCGATTAAGCACATGCTCTGTCCACCTTGAAACGCCTAGGTGGCAGTAAGTATTCCTTTCAAAACTAACTCAAGTCTCAAAGGGAAACAATGTGCTAACTGCAAATGCTTGCATCACAGAAGGTTTCCTTTTGAGAGGTCCATGTGTTACATCTCCTTAGGGGAATAGGCCTATTTGGAGCAAAATGATCCTTTCTCCACTTTGAAAAGTATGATTTGCAGGACGTATTCCTTTCAAAATGTAACTCCAGTCTCACAAAGAAACAAAGTGGTAGATTCTTTGCATCTAACACAGATTTTGTTCTTTCGAGATACACACATGATTCATCAACTATCTTGAACTGGCCTATTTGCAAGAAAATGAGACTTTCTCCACCTTGAAAAGTATCAATTGCAGGAGTTATCCTTCCAAAACCTATGGGAAGTCTCACAGGAAAACAATGTGGTTGCAACTCCTGCTTCTATCTAGATGGTTTTCTTTCTAGGAATGCATGTGTTTCATCAACTGAGTTGACTGGGCCTATTTGGAACACAATGAGCCTATGTCCAGCTTGAAAACTATGATTAGCAGGATGTATTCCTTTCAAAAACTAACTCAATTCTCAAAGGCCAACAATGTGCTAGAAGCTGCGGCTTCCAATATAGGTGATTGTCTTTTTAGCTATACCTGTGTTTCTTCAACTCACCTAAATAGGCCTACTTAGTGCAAACAGGGTCTATCTGCACCTTGAAACACCTACGTGGCAGGAAATAATCCTTTCCAAAACGAATCAATTCTCACAAGAACAAGGTGCTAAATGCTGCAGTTTCTAGCATCCATGGTTTTCTTTGGGGAGGAACATGTGTTACTTCAACTCAGCTGAATAGGCCTATTTGGAGCAAACACAGCCTATCTCCACTTTGAAAGACCAAAGTTGCAGGAAGCAGTCCTTTCCAAAACTGACACAGTTCTCCCTGGAATACAATGTGGTAGATGCTCCGGCTTCTAACATACATGGTTTTCTTTGCAGAGATACATGGGTTTCATCAACTCATCTGAATATACTTGAAAGGAGCAAACAGAGTCTATCTCCACCTTCAACCACCTTAGTTCCAGGAAGTATTCCTTTGACACACTAACCTAATTCTACAGGGAAGCAATGTGGTAGAACCTCCTGGTTCTACACAGATGATTGACTTGCAAGAGATACATGTGTTTCTTCAAGTTAGCTGCATATGCCTCTTTGGAACAAAATGAGTCTTTCGCCACCTAGAAAATACTGATTCGCAGGAGTTATTCCTTTCTAAACCAAATTCAATTCTCATAGGGAAACAAGGTGCTAGATGCTGCATCTTGTTAAACAGATATTTTTATTTGAAGAGACAGATGTCTTCCTTCAACTCAATGGAAAATGCCTAGCTGGAGCCAACGGCATCTATCTGCACCTTGAAACACCGAAGTTGCAGGAAGTATTTGTATCAAAACTAGCTCAATTCTCACAGGAAAAGAATGTGCTAGATGCTCCTGCATTGAACAATGAAGGATTTCCTCGAGAGACACATGTGTTTCATCACCTCCCCTGAATAGGCCTATTTGAAGCACCAGGAGAATTTCTCCCCTTTGAAAACTTTCGTTTGCAGGAAATTTTCCTTTCAAAACATCACACAAGTCTCACATGGAAAAAAGGTGCTAGATGCTCCCGCTGCTAACACAGGTGTTTTTCATTTCAGGGATACATGGGTTCCTTCAACTTAGCTGAATAGGCCTATTTGCAACCAAATGAGTGCTTTTCTACCTTGAAAACAGTGGTTTACAGGAAATATTCCATTCACAACAAACTCAATTCGCAGAGGAATACAATGTGCTAGATGCGACCTTTCTACCATGTATGGTTGTCTTTGGAGAGTTACATGCGTTTCCTCCCCTCACTGGAATAGGCTTATTTGGAGCAAAAAGTGCCCATCTCCACCTCGAATCACCTAATTTTCGCGAAGTATTTCTTTCCAAAGTTAACTCAGTTATCATAGAGAAACAATGTGCTGCTAGCTTCTGCTTCTACACAGGTGGATTTCCTTCGAGAGATACATGTGTTTCTTGAAGTAAGATGAATTGGTGGATCTGCAGCCAAATGAGCCTTTTCCATCTGGAAAACTTTGGTTCGCAGGAAGTACTCCTTTCAAAAACTTTCTGAGTCTCACGGGATAACAATGCGCTGGAGGCGGCATCCACTTTCTTAGCTGGTTTTCTTTGGAGAGATACATATGGTTCTTCAACTCAGGAGAATAGGCCTATTTGGAGCAAACTGAGGCTGTGTCCACGTTGAAAGACCACGGTTGCAGGAAGTATTGTGTTCCTAAACTTACGCAATTCTCACAGGAAAACAATGTGCTAGGTGTTCCTGCTTCAAACATGGATGGTTTTCCTTTGAGAAATACCTGTGTTTCTTCAACTTAGCCAAGTAGGGCTATTTGGAATAAAATGAGCCTTTTTGACCTTGAAAACTGTGAATTGCAGGAATTACTCTTCTCAAACTCCAATTCAACTCTCAAAGGGAAACATTGGGCTAGATGCTAGAGCTTCTACCATGCATACTTTTCTTTTAGAGGTACATGGACTTCCTCTACTCAGCTGAATAGCCCTAATGGAAGAAATGCAGCCTATGTCCCCCTGCAAACACTTAAGATTCTTGAAGAATTCCTTTCAAAAACGAACACAGTTCTCACAGGAAAACATGTGCTTCTAACATGGATGCTTTTCCTTTGACAGATACATGTGTTTCTTCAACTTAGCTGACTAGGGCTATTTGAAGTGAGGTGAGCCTCCTACTTTGAATATTGATATTTGCAGGGTGCATTGCTTTCAAAGACTAAATGAATTCTCATAGGGAAGCACTGTGCCAGATGTGGCAGTTTCTAACATTGATGGATTTCTTTGCATACATGCGTGTGAATCTTCAATTCACCCAAATAGGCCTATTTCGATTAAGCACATGCTCTGTCCACCTTGAAACGCCTAGGTGGCAGTAAGTATTCCTTTCAAAACTAACTCAAGTCTCAAAGGGAAACAATGTGCTAACTGCAAATGCTTGCATCACAGAAGGTTTCCTTTTGAGAGGTCCATGTGTTACATCTCCTTAGGGGAATAGGCCTATTTGGAGCAAAATGATCCTTTCTCCACTTTGAAAAGTATGATTTGCAGGACGTATTCCTTTCAAAATGTAACTCCAGTCTCACAAAGAAACAAAGTGGTAGATTCTTTGCATCTAACACAGATTTTGTTCTTTCGAGATACACACATGATTCATCAACTATCTTGAACTGGCCTATTTGCAAGAAAATGAGACTTTCTCCACCTTGAAAAGTATCAATTGCAGGAGTTATCCTTCCAAAACCTATGGGAAGTCTCACAGGAAAACAATGTGGTTGCAACTCCTGCTTCTATCTAGATGGTTTTCTTTCTAGGAATGCATGTGTTTCATCAACTGAGTTGACTGGGCCTATTTGGAACACAATGAGCCTATGTCCAGCTTGAAAACTATGATTAGCAGGATGTATTCCTTTCAAAAACTAACTCAATTCTCAACGGCCAACAATGTGCTAGAAGCTGCGGCTTCCAATATAGGTGATTGTCTTTTTAGCTATACCTGTGTTTCTTCAACTCACCTAAATAGGCCTACTTAGTGCAAACAGGGTCTATCTGCACCTTGAAACACCTACGTGGCAGGAAATAATCCTTTCCAAAACGAATCAATTCTCACAAGAACAAGGTGCTAAACGCTGCAGTTTCTAGCATCCATGGTTTTCTTTGGGGAGGAACATGTGTTACTTCAACTCAGCTGAATAGGCCTATTTGGAGCAAACACAGCCTATCTCCACTTTGAAAGACCAAAGTTCCAGGAAGCAGTCCTTTCCAAAACTGACACAGTTCTCCCTGGAATACAATGTGGTGGATGCTCCGGCTTCTAACATACATGGTTTTCTTTGCAGAGATACATGGGTTTCATCAACTCAGCTGAATATACTTGAAAGGAGCAAACAGAGTCTATCTCCACCTTCAACCACCTTAGTTCCAGGAAGTATTCCTTTGACACACTAACCTAATTCTACAGGGAAGCAATGTGGTAGAACCTCCTGGTTCTAACACAGATGATTGACTTGCAAGAGATACATGTGTTTCTTCAAGTTAGCTGCATAGGCCTCTTTGGAACAAAATGAGTCTTTCGCCACCTAGAAAATACTGATTCGCAGGAGTTATTCCTTTCTAAACCAAATTCAATTCTCATAGGGAAACAAGGTGCTAGATGCTGCATCTTGTTAAACAGATATTTTTATTTGAAGAGACAGATGTCTTCCTTCAACTCAATGGAAAATGCCTAGTTGGAGCCAACGGCATCTATCTGCACCTTGAAACACCGAAGTTGCAGGAAGTATTTGTATCAAAACTAGCTCAATTCTCACAGGAAAAGAATGTGCTAGATGCTCCTGCATTGAACAATGAAGGATTTCCTCGAGAGACACATGTGTTTCATCACCTCCCCTGAATAGGCCTATTTGAAGCACCAGGAGAATTTCTCCCCTTTGAAAACTTTCGTTTGCAGGAAATTATCCTTTCAAAACATCACACAAGTCTCACATGGAAAAAAGGTGCTAGATGCTCCCGCTGCTAACACAGGTGTTTTTCATTTCAGGGATACATGGGTTCCTTCAACTTAGCTGAATAGGCCTATTTGCAACCAAATGAGTGCTTTTCTACCTTGAAAACAGTGGTTTACAGGAAATATTCCTTTCACAACTAACTCAATTCTCAGAGGAATACAATGTGCTAGATGCGACCTTTCTACCATGTATGGTTGTCTTTGGAGAGTTACATGCGTTTCCTCCCCTCACTGGAATAGGCTTATTTGGAGCAAAAAGTGCCCATCTCCACCTCGAATCACCTAATTTTCGTGAACTATTTCTTTCCAAAGTTAACTCAGTTATCACAGAGAAACAATGTGCTGCTAGCTTCTGCTTCTACACAGATGGATTTCCTTCGAGAGATACATGTGTTTCTTGAAGTAAGATGAATTGGTGGATCTGCAGCCAAATGAGCCTTTTCCATCTGGAAAACTTTGGTTCGCAGGAAGTACTCCTTTCAAAAACTTTCTGAGTCTCACGGGATAACAATGCGCTGGAGGCGGCATCAACTTTCTTAGCTGGTTTTCTTTGGAGAGATACATATGGTTCTTCAACTCAGGAGAATAGGCCTATTTGGAGCAAACTGAGGCTGTGTCCACCTTGAAAGACCACGGTTGCAGGAAGTATTGTGTTCCTAAACTTACGCAATTCTCACAGGAAAACAATGTGCTAGGTGTTCCTGCTTCAAACATGGATGGTTTTCCTTTGAGAAATACCTGTGTTTCTTCAACTTAGCCAAGTAGGGCTATTTGGAATAAAATGAGCCTTTTTGACCTTGAAAACTGTGAATTGCAGGAATTACTCTTCTCAAACTCCAATTCAACTCCCAAAGGGAAACATTGGGCTAGATGCCAGAGCTTCTACCATGCATACTTTTCTTTTAGAGGTACATGGACTTCCTCTACTCAGCTGAATAGCCCTAATGGAAGAAATGCAGCCTATGTCCCCCTGCAAACACTTAAGATTCTTGAAGAATTCCTTTCAAAAACGAACACAGTTCTCACAGGAAAACATGTGCTTCTAACATGGATGCTTTTCCTTTGACAGATACATGTGTTTCTTCAACTTAGCTGACTAGGGCTATTTGAAGTGAGGTGAGCCTCCTACTTTGAATATTGATATTTGCAGGGTGCATTGCTTTCAAAGACTAAATGAATTCTCATAGGGAAGCACTGTGCCAGATGTGGCAGTTTGTAACATTGATGGATTTCTTTGCATACATGCGTGTGAATCTTCAATTCACCCAAATAGGCCTATTTCGATTAAGCACATGCTCTGTCCACCTTGAAACGCCTAGGTGGCAGTAAGTATTCCTTTCAAAACTAACTCAAGTCTCAAAGGGAAACAATGTGCTAACTGCAAATGCTTGCATCACAGAAGGTTTCCTTTTGAGAGGTCCATGTGTTACATCTCCTTAGGGGAATAGGCCTATTTGGAGCAAAATGATCCTTTCTCCACTTTGAAAAGTATGATTTGCAGGACGTATTCCTTTCAAAATGTAACTCCAGTCTCACAAAGAAACAAAGTGGTAGATTCTTTGCATCTAACACAGATTTTGTTCTTTCGAGATACACACATGATTCATCAACTTCCTTGAACTGGCCTATTTGCAAGAAAATGAGACTTTCTCCACCTTGAAAAGTATCAATTGCAGGAGTTATCCTTCCAAAACCTATGGGAACTCTCACAGGAAAACAATGTAGTTGCAACTCCTGCTTCTATCTAGATGGTTTTCTTTCTAGGAATGCATGTGTTTCATCAACTGAGTTGACTGGGCCTATTTGGAACACAATGAGCCTATGTCCAGCTTGAAAACTATGATTAGCAGGATGTATTCCTTTCAAAAACTAACTCAATTCTCAAAGGCCAACAATGTGCTAGAAGCTGTGGCTTCCAATATAGGTGATTGTCTTTTTAGCTATACCTGTGTTTCTTCAACTCACCTAAATAGGCCTACTTAGTGCAAACAGGGTCTATCTGCACCTTGAAACACCTACGTGGCAGGAAATAATCCTTTCCAAAACGAATCAATTCTCACAAGAACAAGGTGCTAAATGCTGCAGTTTCTAGCATCCATGGTTTTCTTTGGGGAGGAACATGTGTTACTTCAACCCAGCTGAATAGGCCTATTTGGAGCAAACACAGCCTATCTCCACTTTGAAAGACCAAAGTTGCAGGAAGCAGTCCTTTCCAAAACTGACACAGTTCTCCCTGGAATACAATGTGGTAGATGCTCCGGCTTCTAACATACATGGTTTTCTTTGCAGAGATACATGGGTTTCATCAACTCAGCTGAATATACTTGAAAGGAGCAAACAGAGTCTATCTCCACCTTCAACCACCTTAGTTCCAGGAAGTATTCCTTTGACAAACTAACCTAATTCTACAGGGAAGCAATGTGGTAGAACCTCCTGGTTCTAACACAGATGATTGACTTGCAAGAGATACATGTGTTTCTTCAAGTTAGCTGCATAGGCCTCTTTGGAACAAAATGAGTCTTTCGCCACCTAGAAAATACTGATTCGCAGGAGTTATTCCTTTCTAAACCAAATTCAATTCTCATAGGGAAACAAGGTGCTAGATGCTGCATCTTGTTAAACAGATATTTTTATTTGAAGAGACAGATGTCTTCCTTCAACTCAATGGAAAATGCCTAGCTGGAGCCAACGGCATCTATCTGCACCTTGAAACACCGAAGTTGCAGGAAGTATTTGTATCAAAACTAGCTCAATTCTCACAGGAAAAGAATGTGCTAGATGCTCCTGCATTGAACAATGAAGGATTTCCTCGAGAGACACATGTGTTTCATCACCTCCCCTGAATAGGCCTATTTGAAGCACCAGGAGAATTTCTCCCCTTTGAAAACTTTCGTTTTCTACCTTGAAAACAGTGGTTTACAGGAAATATTCCTTTCACAACTAACTCAATTCTCAGAGGAATACAATGTGCTAGATGCGACCTTTCTACCATGTATGGTTGTCTTTGGAGAGTTACATGCGTTTCCTCCCCTCACTGGAATAGGCTTATTTGGAGCAAAAAGTGCCCATCTCCACCTCGAATCACCTAATTTTCGCGAAGTATTTCTTTCCAAATTAACTCAGTTATCACAGAGAAACAATGTGCTGCTAGCTTCTGTTTCTACACAGATGGATTTCCTTCGAGAGATACATGTGTTTCTTGAAGTAAGATGAATTGGTGGATCTGCAGCCAAATGAGCCTTTTCCATCTGGAAAACTTTGGTTCGCAGGAAGTACTCCTTTCAAAAACTTTCTGAGTCTCACGGGATAACAATGCGCTGGAGGCGGCATCCACTTTCTTAGCTGGTTTTCTTTGGAGAGATACATATGGTTCTTCAACTCAGGAGAATAGGCCTATTTGGAGCAAACTGAGGCTGTGTCCACCTTGAAAGACCACGGTTGCAGGAAGTATTGTGTTCCTAAACTTACGCAATTCTCACAGGAAAACAATGTGCTAGGTGTTCCTGCTTCAAACATGGATGGTTTTCCTTTGAGAAATACCTGTGTTTCTTCAACTTAGCCAAGTAGGGCTATTTGGAATAAAATGAGCCTTTTTGACCTTGAAAACTGTGAATTGCAGGAATTACTCTTCTCAAACTCCAATTCAACTCTCAAAGGGAAACATTGGGCTAGATGCTAGAGCTTCTACCATGCATACTTTTCTTTTAGAGGTACATGGACTTCCTCTACTCAGCTGAATAGCCCTAATGGAAGAAATGCAGCCTATGTCCCCCTGCAAACACTTAAGATTCTTGAAGAATTCCTTTCAAAAACGAACACAGTTCTCACAGGAAAACATGTGCTTCTAACATGGATGCTTTTCCTTTGACAGATACATGTGTTTCTTCAACTTAGCTGACTAGGGCTATTTGAAGTGAGGTGAGCCTCCTACTTTGAATATTGATATTTGCAGGGTGCATTGCTTTCAAAGACTAAATGAATTCTCATAGGGAAGCACTGTGCCAGATGTGGCAGTTTCTAACATTGATGGATTTCTTTGCATACATGCGTGTGAATCTTCAATTCACCCAAATAGGCCTATTTCGATTAAGCACATGCTCTGTCCACCTTGAAACGCCTAGGTGGCAGTAAGTATTCCTTTCAAAACTAACTCAAGTCTCAAAGGGAAACAATGTGCTAACTGCAAATGCTTGCATCACAGAAGGTTTCCTTTTGAGAGGTCCATGTGTTACATCTCCTTAGGGGAATAGGCCTATTTGGAGCAAAATGATCCTTTCTCCACTTTGAAAAGTATGATTTGCAGGACGTATTCCTTTCAAAATGTAACTCCAGTCTCAAAGAAACAAAGTGGTAGATTCTTTGCATCTAACACAGATTTTGTTCTTTCGAGATACACACATGATTCATCAACTATCTTGAACTGGCCTATTTGCAAGAAAATGAGACTTTCTCCACCTTGAAAAGTATCAATTGCAGGAGTTATCCTTCCAAAACCTATGGGAAGTCTCACAGGAAAACAATGTGGTTGCAACTCCTGCTTCTATCTAGATGGTTTTCTTTCTAGGAATGCATGTGTTTCATCAACTGAGTTGACTGGGCCTATTTGGAACACAATGAGCCTATGTCCAGCTTGAAAACTATGATTAGCAGGATGTATTCCTTTCAAAAACTAACTCAATTCTCAACGGCCAACAATGTGCTAGAAGCTGCGGCTTCCAATATAGGTGATTGTCTTTTTAGCTATACCTGTGTTTCTTCAACTCACCTAAATAGGCCTACTTAGTGCAAACAGGGTCTATCTGCACCTTGAAACACCTACGTGGCAGGAAATAATCCTTTCCAAAACGAATCAATTCTCACAAGAACAAGGTGCTAAACGCTGCAGTTTCTAGCATCCATGGTTTTCTTTGGGGAGGAACATGTGTTACTTCAACTCAGCTGAATAGGCCTATTTGGAGCAAACACAGCCTATCTCCACTTTGAAAGACCAAAGTTCCAGGAAGCAGTCCTTTCCAAAACTGACACAGTTCTCCCTGGAATACAATGTGGTGGATGCTCCGGCTTCTAACATACATGGTTTTCTTTGCAGAGATACATGGGTTTCATCAACTCAGCTGAATATACTTGAAAGGAGCAAACAGAGTCTATCTCCACCTTCAACCACCTTAGTTCCAGGAAGTATTCCTTTGACACACTAACCTAATTCTACAGGGAAGCAATGTGGTAGAACCTCCTGGTTCTAACACAGATGATTGACTTGCAAGAGATACATGTGTTTCTTCAAGTTAGCTGCATAGGCCTCTTTGGAACAAAATGAGTCTTTCGCCACCTAGAAAATACTGATTCGCAGGAGTTATTCCTTTCTAAACCAAATTCAATTCTCATAGGGAAACAAGGTGCTAGATGCTGCATCTTGTTAAACAGATATTTTTATTTGAAGAGACAGATGTCTTCCTTCAACTCAATGGAAAATGCCTAGTTGGAGCCAACGGCATCTATCTGCACCTTGAAACACCGAAGTTGCAGGAAGTATTTGTATCAAAACTAGCTCAATTCTCACAGGAAAAGAATGTGCTAGATGCTCCTGCATTGAACAATGAAGGATTTCCTCGAGAGACACATGTGTTTCATCACCTCCCCTGAATAGGCCTATTTGAAGCACCAGGAGAATTTCTCCCCTTTGAAAACTTTCGTTTGCAGGAAATTTTCCTTTCAAAACATCACACAAGTCTCACATGGAAAAAATGTGCTAGATTCTCCCGCTGCTAACACAGGTGTTTTTCATTTCAGGGATACATGGGTTCCTTCAACTTAGCTGAATAGGCCTATTTGCAACCAAATGAGTGCTTTTCTACCTTGAAAACAGTGGTTTACAGGAAATATTCCTTTCACAACTAACTCAATTCTCAGAGGAATACAATGTGCTAGATGCGACCTTTCTACCATGTATGGTTGTCTTTGGAGAGTTACATGCGTTTCCTCCCCTCACTGGAATAGGCTTATTTGGAGCAAAAAGTGCCCATCTCCACCTCGAATCACCTAATTTTCGTGAACTATTTCTTTCCAAAGTTAACTCAGTTATCACAGAGAAACAATGTGCTGCTAGCTTCTGCTTCTACACAGATGGATTTCCTTCGAGAGATACATGTGTTTCTTGAAGTAAGATGAATTGGTGGATCTGCAGCCAAATGAGCCTTTTCCATCTGGAAAACTTTGGTTCGCAGGAAGTACTCCTTTCAAAAACTTTCTGAGTCTCACGGGATAACAATGCGCTGGAGGCGGCATCAACTTTCTTAGCTGGTTTTCTTTGGAGAGATACATATGGTTCTTCAACTCAGGAGAATAGGCCTATTTGGAGCAAACTGAGGCTGTGTCCACCTTGAAAGACCACGGTTGCAGGAAGTATTGTGTTCCTAAACTTACGCAATTCTCACAGGAAAACAATGTGCTAGGTGTTCCTGCTTCAAACATGGATGGTTTTCCTTTGAGAAATACCTGTGTTTCTTCAACTTAGCCAAGTAGGGCTATTTGGAATAAAATGAGCCTTTTTGACCTTGAAAACTGTGAATTGCAGGAATTACTCTTCTCAAACTCCAATTCAACTCCCAAAGGGAAACATTGGGCTAGATGCCAGAGCTTCTACCATGCATACTTTTCTTTTAGAGGTACATGGACTTCCTCTACTCAGCTGAATAGCCCTAATGGAAGAAATGCAGCCTATGTCCCCCTGCAAACACTTAAGATTCTTGAAGAATTCCTTTCAAAAACGAACACAGTTCTCACAGGAAAACATGTGCTTCTAACATGGATGCTTTTCCTTTGACAGATACATGTGTTTCTTCAACTTAGCTGACTAGGGCTATTTGAAGTGAGGTGAGCCTCCTACTTTGAATATTGATATTTGCAGGGTGCATTGCTTTCAAAGACTAAATGAATTCTCATAGGGAAGCACTGTGCCAGATGTGGCAGTTTGTAACATTGATGGATTTCTTTGCATACATGCGTGTGAATCTTCAATTCACCCAAATAGGCCTATTTCGATTAAGCACATGCTCTGTCCACCTTGAAACGCCTAGGTGGCAGTAAGTATTCCTTTCAAAACTAACTCAAGTCTCAAAGGGAAACAATGTGCTAACTGCAAATGCTTGCATCACAGAAGGTTTCCTTTTGAGAGGTCCATGTGTTACATCTCCTTAGGGGAATAGGCCTATTTGGAGCAAAATGATCCTTTCTCCACTTTGAAAAGTATGATTTGCAGGACGTATTCCTTTCAAAATGTAACTCCAGTCTCACAAAGAAACAAAGTGGTAGATTCTTTGCATCTAACACAGATTTTGTTCTTTCGAGATACACACATGATTCATCAACTTCCTTGAACTGGCCTATTTGCAAGAAAATGAGACTTTCTCCACCTTGAAAAGTATCAATTGCAGGAGTTATCCTTCCAAAACCTATGGGAACTCTCACAGGAAAACAATGTAGTTGCAACTCCTGCTTCTATCTAGATGGTTTTCTTTCTAGGAATGCATGTGTTTCATCAACTGAGTTGACTGGGCCTATTTGGAACACAATGAGCCTATGTCCAGCTTGAAAACTATGATTAGCAGGATGTATTCCTTTCAAAAACTAACTCAATTCTCAAAGGCCAACAATGTGCTAGAAGCTGTGGCTTCCAATATAGGTGATTGTCTTTTTAGCTATACCTGTGTTTCTTCAACTCACCTAAATAGGCCTACTTAGTGCAAACAGGGTCTATCTGCACCTTGAAACACCTACGTGGCAGGAAATAATCCTTTCCAAAACGAATCAATTCTCACAAGAACAAGGTGCTAAATGCTGCAGTTTCTAGCATCCATGGTTTTCTTTGGGGAGGAACATGTGTTACTTCAACCCAGCTGAATAGGCCTATTTGGAGCAAACACAGCCTATCTCCACTTTGAAAGACCAAAGTTGCAGGAAGCAGTCCTTTCCAAAACTGACACAGTTCTCCCTGGAATACAATGTGGTAGATGCTCCGGCTTCTAACATACATGGTTTTCTTTGCAGAGATACATGGGTTTCATCAACTCAGCTGAATATACTTGAAAGGAGCAAACAGAGTCTATCTCCACCTTCAACCACCTTAGTTCCAGGAAGTATTCCTTTGACAAACTAACCTAATTCTACAGGGAAGCAATGTGGTAGAACCTCCTGGTTCTAACACAGATGATTGACTTGCAAGAGATACATGTGTTTCTTCAAGTTAGCTGCATAGGCCTCTTTGGAACAAAATGAGTCTTTCGCCACCTAGAAAATACTGATTCGCAGGAGTTATTCCTTTCTAAACCAAATTCAATTCTCATAGGGAAACAAGGTGCTAGATGCTGCATCTTGTTAAACAGATATTTTTATTTGAAGAGACAGATGTCTTCCTTCAACTCAATGGAAAATGCCTAGCTGGAGCCAACGGCATCTATCTGCACCTTGAAACACCGAAGTTGCAGGAAGTATTTGTATCAAAACTAGCTCAATTCTCACAGGAAAAGAATGTGCTAGATGCTCCTGCATTGAACAATGAAGGATTTCCTCGAGAGACACATGTGTTTCATCACCTCCCCTGAATAGGCCTATTTGAAGCACCAGGAGAATTTCTCCCCTTTGAAAACTTTCGTTTTCTACCTTGAAAACAGTGGTTTACAGGAAATATTCCTTTCACAACTAACTCAATTCTCAGAGGAATACAATGTGCTAGATGCGACCTTTCTACCATGTATGGTTGTCTTTGGAGAGTTACATGCGTTTCCTCCCCTCACTGGAATAGGCTTATTTGGAGCAAAAAGTGCCCATCTCCACCTCGAATCACCTAATTTTCGCGAAGTATTTCTTTCCAAATTAACTCAGTTATCACAGAGAAACAATGTGCTGCTAGCTTCTGTTTCTACACAGATGGATTTCCTTCGAGAGATACATGTGTTTCTTGAAGTAAGATGAATTGGTGGATCTGCAGCCAAATGAGCCTTTTCCATCTGGAAAACTTTGGTTCGCAGGAAGTACTCCTTTCAAAAACTTTCTGAGTCTCACGGGATAACAATGCGCTGGAGGCGGCATCCACTTTCTTAGCTGGTTTTCTTTGGAGAGATACATATGGTTCTTCAACTCAGGAGAATAGGCCTATTTGGAGCAAACTGAGGCTGTGTCCACCTTGAAAGACCACGGTTGCAGGAAGTATTGTGTTCCTAAACTTACGCAATTCTCACAGGAAAACAATGTGCTAGGTGCTCTTGCTTCAAACATGGATGGTTTTCATTTGAGAAATACCTGTGTTTCTTCAACTTAGCCAAGTATGGCTATTTGGAATAAAATGAGCCTTTTTGACCTTGAAAACTGAATTGCAGGAATGACTCTTCTCAAACTCCAATTCAACTCTCAAAGGGAAACATTGTGCTAGATGCTAGAGCTTCTACCAGGCATACTTTTCTTTTAGAGGTACATGTACTTCCTCTACTCAGCTGAATAGCCCTAATGGACCAAACGCAGCCAATCTCCCCCTGCAAACACCTAAGATTCTTGAAGAATTCTTTTCAAAAACTAACACAGTTCTCACAGGAAAACATGTGCTTCGAACTTGGATGCTCTTCCTTTGACAGATACATGTGTTTTTTCAACTTAGCTGACTAGGCCTATTTGAAATGAGGTCACACTCCTACTTTGAATATTGATGTTTGCAGGGTGCATTGCTTGCAAAAACTAAATGAATTCTCATAGGGAAGCACTGTGCTAGATGTGGCAGTTTCTAACATTGATGGATTTCTTTGCATACATGCATGTGAATCTTCAATTCACCCAAATAGGCCTATTTCGAGAAAGCACATGCTCTGTCCACCTTGAAACGCCTAGGTGGCAGTAAGTATTCGTTTCAAAAATAACTCAGGTCTCAAAGGGAAACAACGTGCTAACTGCAGATGCTTGCATCACAGATGGTTTCCTTTTGAGAGGTCCATGTGTTACTTATCCTTAGGGGAATAGGCCTATTTGGAGCTAAATGATCCTTTCTCCACTTTGAAAACTATGATTTGCAGGACCTATTCCTCTCAAAACGTAACTCCAGTCTCACAAGGAAACAAAGTGTTAGATTCTTTGCATCTAACACAGATTTTGTTCTTTGAGATACACACATGATTCATCAACTTCCTTGAACTGGCCTATTTGCAAGAAAATGAGACTTTCTCCACCTTGAAAAGTATCAATTGCAGGAGTTATCCTTCCAAAACCTATGGGAAGTCTCACAGGAAAACAATGTGATTGCAACTACTGCTTCTATCTAGATGGTTTTCTTTCTAGGAATGCATGTGTTTCATCAACTGAGTTGGCTAGGCCTATTTCGAACACAATGAGCCTATGTCGAGCTTGAAAACTATGATTAGCAGGATGTATTCCTTTCAAAAACTAACTCAATTCTCACAGGCCAACAATGTGCTAGAAGCTGCGGCTTCCAATATAGGTGATTGTCTTTTTAACTATACCTGTGTTTCTTCAACTCACCTAAATAGGCCCACTTAGTACAAATAGAGTCTATCTGCACCTTGAAACACCTACGTGGCAGGAAATAATCCTTTCCAAAACGAATCAATTCTCACAAGAACAAGGTGCTAAATGCTGCAGTTTCTAGCATGCATGGTTTTCTTTGGGGAGGAACATGTGTTACTTGAACTCAGCTGAATAGGCCTATTTGGAGCAAACACAGCCTATCTCCACTTTGCAACACCAAAGTTGCAGGAAGCATTCCTTTCCAAAACTGACACAGTTCTTCCTGGAATACAATGTGTTAGATGCTCCAGCTTCTAACATACATGGTTTTCTTTTCAGAGATACATGGGTTTCTTCAACTCAGCTGAATATACTTGAAAGGAGCAAACAGAGTCTATCTCCACCTTCAATCACCTTTGTTCCAGGAAGTATTCCTTTGACAAACTAACCTAATTCTACAGGGAAACAATGTGGTAGAACCTCCTGGTTCTAACACAGATGATTGACTTTCAAGAGATACATGTGTTTCTTCAAGTTAGCTGCATAGGCCTCTTTGGAACAAAATGAGTCTTTCTCCACCTAGAAAATACTGATTCGCAGGAGTTATTCCTTTCTGAACCAAATTCAATTCTCTTAGGGAAAGCATGTGCTGGATGCTGCATCTTGTTAAATAGATATTTTTATTTGAAGAGACAGATGTCTTCCTTCATCTCAACGGAAAATGCCTAGTTGGAGCCAATGGCATCTATCTGCACCTTGAAACACCGAAGTTGCAGGAAGTATTTCTCTCAAAACTAGCTCAGTTCTCATAGGAAAAGAATGTGCTAGATGCTTCTGCATTGAACAAGGAAGGATTTAGTCGAGAGACACACGTGTTTCATCACCTCCCCTGAATAGGCCTATTTGAAGCACCAGGAGACCTTCTCCCCTTTGAATACTTTGGTTTGTAGGAAACATTCCTTTCAAAACATCTCACAGGTCTGACATGGAAAAAAGGTGCTAGATGCTCCTGCTGCTAACACAGGTGTTTTTCATTTGAGGGATACATGGGTTCTTTCAACTTAGTTGAATAGGCCTATTTGCAACCAAATGAGTGCTTTTCCACCTTCTAAACAATGGTTTACAGGAAATATTCCTTGCACAACTAACTCAATTCTCAGAGGAATACAATGTGCTAGATGCTACCTTTCTACCATGTATGGTTGTCTTTGGAGAGTTACACGCCTTTCCTCCCCTCACTTGAATAGGCTTATTTGGAGCAAAAAGTGCCCATCTCCACCTTGAATCACCGAATTTTCATGAAGTATTTCTTTCCAAAGTTGACTCAGTTATCACAGAGAAACAATGTGCTGCTAGCTTCTGCTTCTACACAGATGGATTTCCTTCGAGAGATACATGTGTTTCTTGAAGTAAGATGAATTGGTGGATCTGCAGCCAAATGAGCCTTTTCCATCTGGAAAACTTTGGTTCGCAGGAAGTACTCCTTTCAAAAACTTTCTGAGTCTCACGGGATAACATTGTGCTCAAGGCGTCAGCCACTTTCCTAGCTGGTTTTCTTTGGAGAGATACATATGGTTCTTGAACTCAGGAGAATAGGCCTATTTGGAGCAAACTGAGGCTGTGTCCACCTTGAAAGACCACGGTTGCAGGAAGTATTGTGTTCCTAAACTCACGCAATTCTCACAGGAAAACAATGTGCTAGGTGTTCCTGCTTCAAACATGGATGGTTTTCCTTTGAGAAATACCTGTGTTTCTTCAACTTAGCCAAGTAGGGCTATTTGGAATAAAATGAGCCTTTTTGACCTTGAAAACTGTGAATTGCAGGAATTACTCTTCTCAAACTCCCATTCAACTCTCAAAGGGAAACATTGGGCTAGATGCTAGAGCTTCTACCATGCATACTTTTCTTTTAGAGGTACATGGACTTCCTCTACTCAGCTGAATAGCCCTAATGGAAGAAATGCAGCCTATGTCCCCCTCCAAACACTTAAGATTCTTGAAGAATTCCTTTCAAAAACGAACACAGTTCTCACAGGAAAACATGTGCTTCTAACATGGATGCTTTTCCTTTGACAGATACATGTGTTTCTTCAACTTAGCTGACTAGGGCTATTTGAAGTGAGGTGAGCCTCCTACTTTGAATATTGATATTTGCAGGGTGCATTGCTTTCAAAGACTAAATGAATTCTCATAGGGAAGCACTGTGCCAGATGTGGCAGTTTCTAACATTGATGGATTTCTTTGCATACATGCGTGTGAATCTTCAATTCACCCAAATAGGCCTATTTCGATTAAGCACATGCTCTGTCCACCTTGAAACGCCTAGGTGGCAGTAAGTATTCCTTTCAAAACTAACTCAAGTCTCAAAGGGAAACAATGTGCTAACTGCAAATGCTTGCATCACAGAAGGTTTCCTTTTGAGAGGTCCATGTGTTACATCTCCTTAGGGGAATAGGCCTATTTGGAGCAAAATGATCCTTTCTCCACTTTGAAAAGTATGATTTGCAGGACGTATTCCTTTCAAAATGTAACTCCAGTCTCACAAAGAAACAAAGTGGTAGATTCTTTGCATCTAACACAGATTTTGTTCTTTCGAGATACACACATGATTCATCAACTTCCTTGAACTGGCCTATTTGCAAGAAAATGAGACTTTCTCCACCTTAAAAAGTATCAATTGCAGGAGTTATCCTTCCAAAACCTATGGGAAGTCTCACAGGAAAACAATGTGGTTGCAACTCCTGCTTCTATCTAGATGGTTTTCTTTCTAGGAATGCATGTGTTTCATCAACTGAGTTGACTGGGCCTATTTGGAACACAATGAGCCTATGTCCAGCTTGAAAACTATGATTAGCAGGATGTATTCCTTTCAAAAACTAACTCAATTCTCAAAGGCCAACAATGTGCTAGAAGCTGCGGCTTCCAATATAGGTGATTGTCTTTTTAGCTATACCTGTGTTTATTCAACTCACCTAAATAGGCCTACTTAGTGCAAACAGGGTCTATCTGCACCTTGAAACACCTACGTGGCAGGAAATAATCCTTTCCAAAACGAATCAATTCTCACAAGAACAAGGTGCTAAATGCTGCAGTTTCTAGCATCCATGGTTTTCTTTCGGGAGGAACATGTGTTACTTCAACTCAGCTGAATAGGCCTATTTGGAGCAAACACAGCCTATCTCCACTTTGAAAGACCAAAGTTGCAGGAAGCAGTCCTTTCCAAAACTGACACAGTTCTCCCTGGAATACAATGTGGTAGATGCTCCGGCTTCTAACATACATGGTTTTCTTTGCAGAGATACATGGGTTTCATCAACTCAGCTGAATATACTTGAAATTAGTAAAGAGAGTCTATCTCCACCTTCAACCACCTTAGTTCCAGGAAGTATTCCTTTGACACACTAACCTAATTCTACAGGGAAGCAATGTGGTAGAACCTCCTGGTTCTAACACAGATGATTGACTTGCAAGAGATACATGTGTTTCTTCAAGTTAGCTGCATAGGCCTCTTTGGAACAAAATGAGTCTTTCGCCACCTAGAAAATACTGATTCGCAGGAGTTATTCCTTTCTAAACCAAATTCAATTCTCATAGGGAAACAAGGTGCTAGATGCTGCATCTTGTTAAACAGATATTTTTATTTGAAGAGACAGATGTGTTCCTTCAACTCAATGGAAAATGCCTAGCTGGAGCCAACGGCATCTATCTGCACCTTGAAACACCGAAGTTGCAGGAAATATTTGTATCAAAACTAGCTCAATTCTCACAGGAAAAGAATGTGCTAGATGCTCCTGCATTGAACAATGAAGGATTTCCTCGAGAGACACATGTGTTTCATCACCTCCCCTGAATAGGCCTATTTGAAGCACCAGAAGAATTTCTCCCCTTTGAAAACTTTCGTTTTCTACCTTGAAAACAGTGGTTTACAGGAAATATTCCTTTCACAACTAACTCAATTCTCAGAGGAATACAATGTGCTAGATGCGACCTTTCTACCATGTATGGTTGTCTTTGGAGAGTTACATGCGTTTCCTCCCCTCACTGGAATAGGCTTATTTGGAGCAAAAAGTGCCCATCTCCACCTCGAATCACCTAATTTTCGCGAAGTATTTCTTTCCAAAGTTAACTCAGTTATCACAGAGAAACAATGTGCTGCTAGCTTCTGTTTCTACACAGATGGATTTCCTTCGAGAGATACACGTGTTTCTTGAAGTAAGATGAATTGGTGGATCTGCAGCCAAATGAGCCTTTTCCATCTGGAAAACTTTGGTTCGCAGGAAGTACTCCTTTCAAAAACTTTCTGAGTCTCACGGGATAACAATGCGCTGGAGGCGGCATCCACTTTCTTAGCTGGTTTTCTTTGGAGAGATACATATGGTTCTTCAACTCAGGAGAATAGGCCTATTTGGAGCAAACTGAGGCTGTGTCCACCTTGAAAGACCACGGTTGCAGGAAGTATTGTGTTCCTAAACTTACGCAATTCTCACAGGAAAACAATGTGCTAGGTGCTCTTGCTTCAAACATGGATGGTTTTCATTTGAGAAATACCTGTGTTTCTTCAACTTAGCCAAGTATGGCTATTTGGAATAAAATGAGCCTTTTTGACCTTGAAAACTGAATTGCAGGAATGACTCTTCTCAAACTCCAATTCAACTCTCAAAGGGAAACATTGTGCTAGATGCTAGAGCTTCTACCAGGCATACTTTTCTTTTAGAGGTACATGTACTTCCTCTACTCAGCTGAATAGCCCTAATGGACCAAACGCAGCCAATCTCCCCCTGCAAACACCTAAGATTCTTGAAGAATTCTTTTCAAAAACTAACACAGTTCTCACAGGAAAACATGTGCTTCGAACTTGGATGCTCTTCCTTTGACAGATACATGTGTTTTTTCAACTTAGCTGACTAGGCCTATTTGAAATGAGGTCACACTCCTACTTTGAATATTGATGTTTGCAGGGTGCATTGCTTGCAAAAACTAAATGAATTCTCATAGGGAAGCACTGTGCTAGATGTGGCAGTTTCTAACATTGATGGATTTCTTTGCATACATGCATGTGAATCTTCAATTCACCCAAATAGGCCTATTTCGAGAAAGCACATGCTCTGTCCACCTTGAAACGCCTAGGTGGCAGTAAGTATTCGTTTCAAAAATAACTCAGGTCTCAAAGGGAAACAACGTGCTAACTGCAGATGCTTGCATCACAGATGGTTTCCTTTTGAGAGGTCCATGTGTTACTTATCCTTAGGGGAATAGGCCTATTTGGAGCTAAATGATCCTTTCTCCACTTTGAAAACTATGATTTGCAGGACCTATTCCTCTCAAAACGTAACTCCAGTCTCACAAGGAAACAAAGTGTTAGATTCTTTGCATCTAACACAGATTTTGTTCTTTGAGATACACACATGATTCATCAACTTCCTTGAACTGGCCTATTTGCAAGAAAATGAGACTTTCTCCACCTTGAAAAGTATCAATTGCAGGAGTTATCCTTCCAAAACCTATGGGAAGTCTCACAGGAAAACAATGTGGTTGCAACTCCTGCTTCTATCTAGATGGTTTTCTTTCTAGGAATGCATGTGTTTCATCAACTGAGTTGACTGGGCCTATTTGGAACACAATGAGCCTATGTCCAGCTTGAAAACTATGATTAGCAGGATGTATTCCTTTCAAAAACTAACTCAATTCTCAAAGGCCAACAATGTGCTAGAAGCTGCGGCTTCCAATATAGGTGATTGTCTTTTTAGCTATACCTGTGTTTATTCAACTCACCTAAATAGGCCTACTTAGTGCAAACAGGGTCTATCTGCACCTTGAAACACCTACGTGGCAGGAAATAATCCTTTCCAAAACGAATCAATTCTCACAAGAACAAGGTGCTAAATGCTGCAGTTTCTAGCATCCATGGTTTTCTTTCGGGAGGAACATGTGTTACTTCAACTCAGCTGAATAGGCCTATTTGGAGCAAACACAGCCTATCTCCACTTTGAAAGACCAAAGTTGCAGGAAGCAGTCCTTTCCAAAACTGACACAGTTCTCCCTGGAATACAATGTGGTAGATGCTCCGGCTTCTAACATACATGGTTTTCTTTGCAGAGATACATGGGTTTCATCAACTCAGCTGAATATACTTGAAATTAGTAAAGAGAGTCTATCTCCACCTTCAACCACCTTAGTTCCAGGAAGTATTCCTTTGACACACTAACCTAATTCTACAGGGAAGCAATGTGGTAGAACCTCCTGGTTCTAACACAGATGATTGACTTGCAAGAGATACATGTGTTTCTTCAAGTTAGCTGCATAGGCCTCTTTGGAACAAAATGAGTCTTTCGCCACCTAGAAAATACTGATTCGCAGGAGTTATTCCTTTCTAAACCAAATTCAATTCTCATAGGGAAACAAGGTGCTAGATGCTGCATCTTGTTAAACAGATATTTTTATTTGAAGAGACAGATGTGTTCCTTCAACTCAATGGAAAATGCCTAGCTGGAGCCAACGGCATCTATCTGCACCTTGAAACACCGAAGTTGCAGGAAGTATTTGTATCAAAACTAGCTCAATTCTCACAGGAAAAGAATGTGCTAGATGCTCCTGCATTGAACAATGAAGGATTTCCTCGAGAGACACATGTGTTTCATCACCTCCCCTGAATAGGCCTATTTGAAGCACCAGGAGAATTTCTCCCCTTTGAAAACTTTCGTTTTCTACCTTGAAAACAGTGGTTTACAGGAAATATTCCTTTCACAACTAACTCAATTCTCAGAGGAATACAATGTGCTAGATGCGACCTTTCTACCATGTATGGTTGTCTTTGGAGAGTTACATGCGTTTCCTCCCCTCACTGGAATAGGCTTATTTGGAGCAAAAAGTGCCCATCTCCACCTCGAATCACCTAATTTTCGCGAAGTATTTCTTTCCAAAGTTAACTCAGTTATCACAGAGAAACAATGTGCTGCTAGCTTCTGTTTCTACACAGATGGATTTCCTTCGAGAGATACATGTGTTTCTTGAAGTAAGATGAATTGGTGGATCTGCAGCCAAATGAGCCTTTTCCATCTGGAAAAGTTTGGTTCGCAGGAAGTACTCCTTTCAAAAACTTTCTGAGTCTCACGGGATAACAATGCGCTCTAGGCGGCATCCACTTTCTTAGCTGGTTTTCTTTGGAGAGATACATATGGTTCTTCAACTCAGGAGAATAGGCCTATTTGGAGCAAACTGAGGCTGTGTCCACCTTGAAAGACCACGGTTGCAGGAAGTATTGTGTTCCTAAACTTACGCAATTCTCACAGGAAAACAATGTGCTAGGTGCTCTTGCTTCAAACATGGATGGTTTTCATTTGAGAAATACCTGTGTTTCTTCAACTTAGCCAAGTATGGCTATTTGGAATAAAATGAGCCTTTTTGACCTTGAAAACTGAATTGCAGGAATGACTCTTCTCAAACTCCAATTCAACTCTCAAAGGGAAACATTGTGCTAGATGCTAGAGCTTCTACCAGGCATACTTTTCTTTTAGAGGTACATGTACTTCCTCTACTCAGCTGAATAGCCCTAATGGACCAAACGCAGCCAATCTCCCCCTGCAAACACCTAAGATTCTTGAAGAATTCTTTTCAAAAACTAACACAGTTCTCACAGGAAAACATGTGCTTCGAACTTGGATGCTCTTCCTTTGACAGATACATGTGTTTTTTCAACTTAGCTGACTAGGCCTATTTGAAATGAGGTCACACTCCTACTTTGAATATTGATGTTTGCAGGGTGCATTGCTTGCAAAAACTAAATGAATTCTCATAGGGAAGCACTGTGCTAGATGTGGCAGTTTCTAACATTGATGGATTTCTTTGCATACATGCATGTGAATCTTCAATTCACCCAAATAGGCCTATTTCGAGAAAGCACATGCTCTGTCCACCTTGAAACGCCTAGGTGGCAGTAAGTATTCGTTTCAAAAATAACTCAGGTCTCAAAGGGAAACAACGTGCTAACTGCAGATGCTTGCATCACAGATGGTTTCCTTTTGAGAGGTCCATGTGTTACTTATCCTTAGGGGAATAGGCCTATTTGGAGCTAAATGATCCTTTCTCCACTTTGAAAACTATGATTTGCAGGACCTATTCCTCTCAAAACGTAACTCCAGTCTCACAAGGAAACAAAGTGTTAGATTCTTTGCATCTAACACAGATTTTGTTCTTTGAGATACACACATGATTCATCAACTTCCTTGAACTGGCCTATTTGCAAGAAAATGAGACTTTCTCCACCTTGAAAAGTATCAATTGCAGGAGTTATCCTTCCAAAACCTATGGGAAGTCTCACAGGAAAACAATGTGATTGCAACTACTGCTTCTATCTAGATGGTTTTCTTTCTAGGAATGCATGTGTTTCATCAACTGAGTTGGCTAGGCCTATTTCGAACACAATGAGCCTATGTCGAGCTTGAAAACTATGATTAGCAGGATGTATTCCTTTCAAAAACTAACTCAATTCTCACAGGCCAACAATGTGCTAGAAGCTGCGGCTTCCAATATAGGTGATTGTCTTTTTAACTATACCTGTGTTTCTTCAACTCACCTAAATAGGCCCACTTAGTACAAACAGAGTCTATCTGCACCTTGAAACACCTACGTGGCAGGAAATAATCCTTTCCAAAACGAATCAATTCTCACAAGAACAAGGTGCTAAATGCTGCAGTTTCTAGCATGCATGGTTTTCTTTGGGGAGGAACATGTGTTACTTGAACTCAGCTGAATAGGCCTATTTGGAGCAAACACAGCCTATCTCCACTTTGCAACACCAAAGTTGCAGGAAGCATTCCTTTCCAAAACTGACACAGTTCTTCCTGGAATACAATGTGTTAGATGCTCCAGCTTCTAACATACATGGTTTTCTTTTCAGAGATACATGGGTTTCTTCAACTCAGCTGAATATACTTGAAAGGAGCAAACAGAGTCTATCTCCACCTTCAATCACCTTTGTTCCAGGAAGTATTCCTTTGACAAACTAACCTAATTCTACAGGGAAACAATGTGGTAGAACCTCCTGGTTCTAACACAGATGATTGACTTTCAAGAGATACATGTGTTTCTTCAAGTTAGCTGCATAGGCCTCTTTGGAACAAAATGAGTCTTTCTCCACCTAGAAAATACTGATTCGCAGGAGTTATTCCTTTCTGAACCAAATTCAATTCTCTTAGGGAAAGCATGTGCTGGATGCTGCATCTTGTTAAATAGATATTTTTATTTGAAGAGACAGATGTCTTCCTTCATCTCAACGGAAAATGCCTAGTTGGAGCCAATGGCATCTATCTGCACCTTGAAACACCGAAGTTGCAGGAAGTATTTCTCTCAAAACTAGCTCAGTTCTCATAGGAAAAGAATGTGCTAGATGCTTCTGCATTGAACAAGGAAGGATTTAGTCGAGAGACACACGTGTTTCATCACCTCCCCTGAATAGGCCTATTTGAAGCACCAGGAGACCTTCTCCCCTTTGAATACTTTGTTTTGTAGGAAACATTCCTTTCAAAACATCTCACAGGTCTGACATGGAAAAAAGGTGCTAGATGCTCCTGCTGCTAACACAGGTGTTTTTCATTTGAGGGATACATGGGTTCTTTCAACTTAGTTGAATAGGCCTATTTGCAACCAAATGAGTGCTTTTCCACCTTCTAAACAATGGTTTACAGGAAATATTCCTTGCACAACTAACTCAATTCTCAGAGGAATACAATGTGCTAGATGCTACCTTTCTACCATGTATGGTTGTCTTTGGAGAGTTACACGCCTTTCCTCCCCTCACTTGAATAGGCTTATTTGGAGCAAAAAGTGCCCATCTCCACCTTGAATCACCGAATTTTCATGAAGTATTTCTTTCCAAAGTTGACTCAGTTATCACAGAGAAACAATGTGCTGCTAGCTTCTGCTTCTACACAGATGGATTTCCTTCGAGAGATACATGTGTTTCTTGAAGTAAGATGAATTGGTGGATCTGCAGCCAAATGAGCCTTTTCCATCTGGAAAACTTTGGTTCGCAGGAAGTACTCCTTTCAAAAACTTTCTGAGTCTCACGGGATAACATTGTGCTCAAGGCGTCAGCCACTTTCCTAGCTGGTTTTCTTTGGAGAGATACATATGGTTCTTGAACTCAGGAGAATAGGCCTATTTGGAGCAAACTGAGGCTGTGTCCACCTTGAAAGACCACGGTTGCAGGAAGTATTGTGTTCCTAAACTCACGCAATTCTCACAGGAAAACAATGTGCTAGGTGTTCCTGCTTCAAACATGGATGGTTTTCCTTTGAGAAATACCTGTGTTTCTTCAACTTAGCCAAGTAGGGCTATTTGGAATAAAATGAGCCTTTTTGACCTTGAAAACTGTGAATTGCAGGAATTACTCTTCTCAAACTCCCATTCAACTCTCAAAGGGAAACATTGGGCTAGATGCTAGAGCTTCTACCATGCATACTTTTCTTTTAGAGGTACATGGACTTCCTCTACTCAGCTGAATAGCCCTAATGGAAGAAATGCAGCCTATGTCCCCCTCCAAACACTTAAGATTCTTGAAGAATTCCTTTCAAAAACGAACACAGTTCTCACAGGAAAACATGTGCTTCTAACATGGATGCTTTTCCTTTGACAGATACATGTGTTTCTTCAACTTAGCTGACTAGGGCTATTTGAAGTGAGGTGAGCCTCCTACTTTGAATATTGATATTTGCAGGGTGCATTGCTTTCAAAGACTAAATGAATTCTCATAGGGAAGCACTGTGCCAGATGTGGCAGTTTCTAACATTGATGGATTTCTTTGCATACATGCGTGTGAATCTTCAATTCACCCAAATAGGCCTATTTCGATTAAGCACATGCTCTGTCCACCTTGAAACGCCTAGGTGGCAGTAAGTATTCCTTTCAAAACTAACTCAAGTCTCAAAGGGAAACAATGTGCTAACTGCAAATGCTTGCATCACAGAAGGTTTCCTTTTGAGAGGTCCATGTGTTACATCTCCTTAGGGGAATAGGCCTATTTGGAGCAAAATGATCCTTTCTCCACTTTGAAAAGTATGATTTGCAGGACGTATTCCTTTCAAAATGTAACTCCAGTCTCACAAAGAAACAAAGTGGTAGATTCTTTGCATCTAACACAGATTTTGTTCTTTCGAGATACACACATGATTCATCAACTTCCTTGAACTGGCCTATTTGCAAGAAAATGAGACTTTCTCCACCTTGAAAAGTATCAATTGCAGGAGTTATCCTTCCAAAACCTATGGGAAGTCTCACAGGAAAACAATGTGGTTGCAACTCCTGCTTCTATCTAGATGGTTTTCTTTCTAGGAATGCATGTGTTTCATCAACTGAGTTGACTGGGCCTGTTTGGAACACAATGAGCCTATGTCCAGCTTGAAAACTATGATTAGCAGGATGTATTCCTTTCAAAAACTAACTCAATTCTCAAAGGCCAACAATGTGCTAGAAGCTGCGGCTTCCAATATAGGTGATCGTCTTTTTAGCTATACCTGTGTTTATTCAACTCACCTAAATAGGCCTACTTAGTGCAAACAGGGTCTATCTGCACCTTGAAACACCTACGTGGCAGGAATTAATCCTTTCCAAAACGAATCAATTCTCACAAGAACAAGGTGCTAAATGCTGCAGTTTCTAGCATCCATGGTTTTCTTTGGGGAGGAACATGTGTTACTTCAACTCAGCTGAATAGGCCTATTTGGAGCAAACACAGCCTATCTCCACTTTGAAAGACCAAAGTTGCAGGAAGCAGTCCTTTCCAAAACTGACACAGTTCTCCCTGGAATACAATGTGGTAGATGCTCCGGCTTCTAACATACATGGTTTTCTTTGCAGAGATACATGGGTTTCATCAACTCAGCTGAATATACTTGAAATTAGTAAAGAGAGTGTATCTCCACCTTCAACCACCTTAGTTCCAGGAAGTATTCCTTTGACAAACTAACCTAATTCTACAGGGAAGCAATGTGGTAGAACCTCCTGGTTCTAACACAGATGATTGACTTGCAAGAGATACATGTGTTTCTTCAAGTTAGCTGCATAGGCCTCTTTGGAACAAAATGAGTCTTTCGCCACCTAGAAAATACTGATTCGCAGGAGTTATTCCTTTCTAAACCAAATTCAATTCTCATAGGGAAACAAGGTGCTAGATGCTGCATCTTGTTAAACAGATATTTTTATTTGAAGAGACAGATGTCTTCCTTCAACTCAATGGAAAATGCCTAGCTGGAGCCAACGGCATCTATCTGCACCTTGAAACACCGAAGTTGCAGGAAGTATTTGTATCAAAACTAGCTCAATTCTCACAGGAAAAGAATGTGCTAGATGCTCCTGCATTGAACAATGAAGGATTTCCTCGAGAGACACATGTGTTTCATCACCTCCCCTGAATAGGCCTATTTGAAGCACCAGGAGAATTTCTCCCCTTTGAAAACTTTCGTTTTCTACCTTGAAAACAGTGGTTTACAGGAAATATTCCTTTCACAACTAACTCAATTCTCAGAGGAATACAATGTGCTAGATGCGACCTTTCTACCATGTATGGTTGTCTTTGGAGAGTTACATGCGTTTCCTCCCCTCACTGGAATAGGCTTATTTGGAGCAAAAAGTGCCCATCTCCACCTCGAATCACCTAATTTTCGCGAAGTATTTCTTTCCAAATTAACTCAGTTATCACAGAGAAACAATGTGCTGCTAGCTTCTGTTTCTACACAGATGGATTTCCTTCGAGAGATACATGTGTTTCTTGAAGTAAGATGAATTGGTGGATCTGCAGCCAAATGAGCCTTTTCCATCTGGAAAACTTTGGTTCGCAGGAAGTACTCCTTTCAAAAACTTTCTGAGTCTCACGGGATAACAATGCGCTGGAGGCGGCATCCACTTTCTTAGCTGGTTTTCTTTGGAGAGATACATATGGTTCTTCAACTCAGGAGAATAGGCCTATTTGGAGCAAACTGAGGCTGTGTCCACCTTGAAAGACCACGGTTGCAGGAAGTATTGTGTTCCTAAACTTACGCAATTCTCACAGGAAAACAATGTGCTAGGTGCTCTTGCTTCAAACATGGATGGTTTTCATTTGAGAAATACCTGTGTTTCTTCAACTTAGCCAAGTATGGCTATTTGGAATAAAATGAGCCTTTTTGACCTTGAAAACTGAATTGCAGGAATGACTCTTCTCAAACTCCAATTCAACTCTCAAAGGGAAACATTGTGCTAGATGCTAGAGCTTCTACCAGGCATACTTTTCTTTTAGAGGTACATGTACTTCCTCTACTCAGCTGAATAGCCCTAATGGACCAAACGCAGCCAATCTCCCCCTGCAAACACCTAAGATTCTTGAAGAATTCTTTTCAAAAACTAACACAGTTCTCACAGGAAAACATGTGCTTCGAACTTGGATGCTCTTCCTTTGACAGATACATGTGTTTTTTCAACTTAGCTGACTAGGCCTATTTGAAATGAGGTCACACTCCTACTTTGAATATTGATGTTTGCAGGGTGCATTGCTTGCAAAAACTAAATGAATTCTCATAGGGAAGCACTGTGCTAGATGTGGCAGTTTCTAACATTGATGGATTTCTTTGCATACATGCATGTGAATCTTCAATTCACCCAAATAGGCCTATTTCGAGAAAGCACATGCTCTGTCCACCTTGAAACGCCTAGGTGGCAGTAAGTATTCGTTTCAAAAATAACTCAGGTCTCAAAGGGAAACAACGTGCTAACTGCAGATGCTTGCATCACAGATGGTTTCCTTTTGAGAGGTCCATGTGTTACTTATCCTTAGGGGAATAGGCCTATTTGGAGCTAAATGATCCTTTCTCCACTTTGAAAACTATGATTTGCAGGACCTATTCCTCTCAAAACGTAACTCCAGTCTCACAAGGAAACAAAGTGTTAGATTCTTTGCATCTAACACAGATTTTGTTCTTTGAGATACACACATGATTCATCAACTTCCTTGAACTGGCCTATTTGCAAGAAAATGAGACTTTCTCCACCTTGAAAAGTATCAATTGCAGGAGTTATCCTTCCAAAACCTATGGGAAGTCTCACAGGAAAACAATGTGATTGCAACTACTGCTTCTATCTAGATGGTTTTCTTTCTAGGAATGCATGTGTTTCATCAACTGAGTTGACTAGGCCTATTTCGAACACAATGAGCCTATGTCGAGCTTGAAAACTATGATTAGCAGGATGTATTCCTTTCAAAAACTAACTCAATTCTCACAGGCCAACAATGTGCTAGAAGCTGCGGCTTCCAATATAGGTGATTGTCTTTTTAACTATACCTGTGTTTCTTCAACTCACCTAAATAGGCCCACTTAGTACAAACAGAGTCTATCTGCACCTTGAAACACCTACGTGGCAGGAAATAATCCTTTCCAAAACGAATCAATTCTCACAAGAACAAGGTGCTAAATGCTGCAGTTTCTAGCATGCATGGTTTTCTTTGGGGAGGAACATGTGTTACTTGAACTCAGCTGAATAGGCCTATTTGGAGCAAACACAGCCTATCTCCACTTTGCAACACCAAAGTTGCAGGAAGCATTCCTTTCCAAAACTGACACAGTTCTTCCTGGAATACAATGTGTTAGATGCTCCAGCTTCTAACATACATGGTTTTCTTTTCAGAGATACATGGGTTTCTTCAACTCAGCTGAATATACTTGAAAGGAGCAAACAGAGTCTATCTCCACCTTCAATCACCTTTGTTCCAGGAAGTATTCCTTTGACAAACTAACCTAATTCTACAGGGAAACAATGTGGTAGAACCTCCTGGTTCTAACACAGATGATTGACTTTCAAGAGATACATGTGTTTCTTCAAGTTAGCTGCATAGGCCTCTTTGGAACAAAATGAGTCTTTCTCCACCTAGAAAATACTGATTCGCAGGAGTTATTCCTTTCTGAACCAAATTCAATTCTCTTAGGGAAAGCATGTGCTGGATGCTGCATCTTGTTAAATAGATATTTTTATTTGAAGAGACAGATGTCTTCCTTCATCTCAACGGAAAATGCCTAGTTGGAGCCAATGGCATCTATCTGCACCTTGAAACACCGAAGTTGCAGGAAGTATTTCTCTCAAAACTAGCTCAGTTCTCATAGGAAAAGAATGTGCTAGATGCTTCTGCATTGAACAAGGAAGGATTTAGTCGAGAGACACACGTGTTTCATCACCTCCCCTGAATAGGCCTATTTGAAGCACCAGGAGACCTTCTCCCCTTTGAATACTTTGGTTTGTAGGAAACATTCCTTTCAAAACATCTCACAGGTCTGACATGGAAAAAAGGTGCTAGATGCTCCTGCTGCTAACACAGGTGTTTTTCATTTGAGGGATACATGGGTTCTTTCAACTTAGTTGAATAGGCCTATTTGCAACCAAATGAGTGCTTTTCCACCTTCTAAACAATGGTTTACAGGAAATATTCCTTGCACAACTAACTCAATTCTCAGAGGAATACAATGTGCTAGATGCTACCTTTCTACCATGTATGGTTGTCTTTGGAGAGTTACACGCCTTTCCTCCCCTCACTTGAATAGGCTTATTTGGAGCAAAAAGTGCCCATCTCCACCTTGAATCACCGAATTTTCATGAAGTATTTCTTTCCAAAGTTGACTCAGTTATCACAGAGAAACAATGTGCTGCTAGCTTCTGCTTCTACACAGATGGATTTCCTTCGAGAGATACATGTGTTTCTTGAAGTAAGATGAATTGGTGGATCTGCAGCCAAATGAGCCTTTTCCATCTGGAAAACTTTGGTTCGCAGGAAGTACTCCTTTCAAAAACTTTCTGAGTCTCACGGGATAACATTGTGCTCAAGGCGTCAGCCACTTTCCTAGCTGGTTTTCTTTGGAGAGATACATATGGTTCTTGAACTCAGGAGAATAGGCCTATTTGGAGCAAACTGAGGCTGTGTCCACCTTGAAAGACCACGGTTGCAGGAAGTATTGTGTTCCTAAACTCACGCAATTCTCACAGGAAAACAATGTGCTAGGTGTTCCTGCTTCAAACATGGATGGTTTTCCTTTGAGAAATACCTGTGTTTCTTCAACTTAGCCAAGTAGGGCTATTTGGAATAAAATGAGCCTTTTTGACCTTGAAAACTGTGAATTGCAGGAATTACTCTTCTCAAACTCCCATTCAACTCTCAAAGGGAAACATTGGGCTAGATGCTAGAGCTTCTACCATGCATACTTTTCTTTTAGAGGTACATGGACTTCCTCTACTCAGCTGAATAGCCCTAATGGAAGAAATGCAGCCTATGTCCCCCTCCAAACACTTAAGATTCTTGAAGAATTCCTTTCAAAAACGAACACAGTTCTCACAGGAAAACATGTGCTTCTAACATGGATGCTTTTCCTTTGACAGATACATGTGTTTCTTCAACTTAGCTGACTAGGGCTATTTGAAGTGAGGTGAGCCTCCTACTTTGAATATTGATATTTGCAGGGTGCATTGCTTTCAAAGACTAAATGAATTCTCATAGGGAAGCACTGTGCCAGATGTGGCAGTTTCTAACATTGATGGATTTCTTTGCATACATGCGTGTGAATCTTCAATTCACCCAAATAGGCCTATTTCGATTAAGCACATGCTCTGTCCACCTTGAAACGCCTAGGTGGCAGTAAGTATTCCTTTCAAAACTAACTCAAGTCTCAAAGGGAAACAATGTGCTAACTGCAAATGCTTGCATCACAGAAGGTTTCCTTTTGAGAGGTCCATGTGTTACATCTCCTTAGGGGAATAGGCCTATTTGGAGCAAAATGATCCTTTCTCCACTTTGAAAAGTATGATTTGCAGGACGTATTCCTTTCAAAATGTAACTCCAGTCTCACAAAGAAACAAAGTGGTAGATTCTTTGCATCTAACACAGATTTTGTTCTTTCGAGATACACACATGATTCATCAACTTCCTTGAACTGGCCTATTTGCAAGAAAATGAGACTTTCTCCACCTTGAAAAGTATCAATTGCAGGAGTTATCCTTCCAAAACCTATGGGAAGTCTCACAGGAAAACAATGTGGTTGCAACTCCTGCTTCTATCTAGATGGTTTTCTTTCTAGGAATGCATGTGTTTCATCAACCGAGTTGACTGGGCCTGTTTGGAACACAATGAGCCTATGTCCAGCTTGAAAACTATGATTAGCAGGATGTATTCCTTTCAAAAACTAACTCAATTCTCAAAGGCCAACAATGTGCTAGAAGCTGCGGCTTCCAATATAGGTGATTGTCTTTTTAGCTATACCTGTGTTTATTCAACTCACCTAAATAGGCCTACTTAGTGCAAACAGGGTCTATCTGCACCTTGAAACACCTACGTGGCAGGAAATAATCCTTTCCAAAACGAATCAATTCTCACAAGAACAAGGTGCTAAATGCTGCAGTTTCTAGCATCCATGGTTTTCTTTCGGGAGGAACATGTGTTACTTCAACTCAGCTGAATAGGCCTATTTGGAGCAAACACAGCCTATCTCCACTTTGAAAGACCAAAGTTGCAGGAAGCAGTCCTTTCCAAAACTGACACAGTTCTCCCTGGAATACAATGTGGTAGATGCTCCGGCTTCTAACATACATGGTTTTCTTTGCAGAGATACATGGGTTTCATCAACTCAGCTGAATATACTTGAAATTAGTAAAGAGAGTCTATCTCCACCTTCAACCACCTTAGTTCCAGGAAGTATTCCTTTGACACACTAACCTAATTCTACAGGGAAGCAATGTCGTAGAACCTCCTGGTTCTAACACAGATGATTGACTTGCAAGAGATACATGTGTTTCTTCAAGTTAGCTGCACAGGCCTCTTTGGAACAAAATGAGTCTTTCGCCACCTAGAAAATACTGATTCGCAGGAGTTATTCCTTTCTAAACCAAATTCAATTCTCATAGGGAAACAAGGTGCTAGATGCTGCATCTTGTTAAACAGATATTTTTATTTGAAGAGACAGATGTCTTCCTTCAACTCAATGGAAAATGCCTAGTTGGAGCCAAGGGCATCTATCTGCACCTTGAAACACCGAAGTTGCAGGAAGTATTTGTATCAAAACTAGCTCAATTCTCATAGGAAAAGAATGTGCTAGATGCTCCTGCATTGAACAATGAAGGATTTCCTCGAGAGACACATGTGTTTCATCACCTCCCCTGAATAGGCCTATTTGAAGCACCAGGAGAATTTCTCCCCTTTGAAAACTTTCGTTTGCAGGAAATTTTCCTTTCAAAACATCACACAAGTCTCACATGGAAAAAAGGTGCTAGATGCTCCCGCTGCTAACACAGGTGTTTTTCATTTCAGGGATACATGGGTTCCTTCAACTTAGCTGAATAGGCCTATTTGCAACCAAATGAGTGCTTTTCTACCTTGAAAACAGTGGTTTACAGGAAATATTCCTTTCACAACTAACTCAATTCTCAGAGGAATACAATGTGCTTGATGCGACCTTTCTACCATGTATGGTTGTCTTTGGAGAGTTACATGCGTTTCCTCCCCTCACTGGAATAGGCTTATTTGGAGCAAAAAGTGCCCATCTCCACCTCGAATCACCTAATTTTCGCGAAGTACTTCATTCCAAAGTTAACTCAGTTATCACAGAGAAACAATGTGCTGCTAGCTTCTGCTTCTACACAGATGGATTTCCTTCGAGAGATACATGTGTTTCTTGAAGTAAGATGAATTGGTGGATCTGCAGCCAAATGAGCCTTTTCCATCTGGAAAACTTTGGTTCGCAGGAAGTACTCCTTTCAAAAACTTTCTGAGTCTCACGGGATAACATTGTGCTCAAGGCGTCAGCCACTTTCCTAGCTGGTTTTCTTTGGAGAGATACATATGGTTCTTGAACTCAGGAGAATAGGCCTATTTGGAGCAAACTGAGGCTGTGTCCACCTTGAAAGACCACGGTTGCAGGAAGTATTGTGTTCCTAAACTCACGCAATTCTCACAGGAAAACAATGTGCTAGGTGTTCCTGCTTCAAACATGGATGGTTTTCCTTTGAGAAATACCTGTGTTTCTTCAACTTAGCCAAGTAGGGCTATTTGGAATAAAATGAGCCTTTTTGACCTTGAAAACTGTGAATTGCAGGAATTACTCTTCTCAAACTCCCATTCAACTCTCAAAGGGAAACATTGGGCTAGATGCTAGAGCTTCTACCATGCATACTTTTCTTTTAGAGGTACATGGACTTCCTCTACTCAGCTGAATAGCCCTAATGGAAGAAATGCAGCCTATGTCCCCCTCCAAACACTTAAGATTCTTGAAGAATTCCTTTCAAAAACGAACACAGTTCTCACAGGAAAACATGTGCTTCTAACATGGATGCTTTTCCTTTGACAGATACATGTGTTTCTTCAACTTAGCTGACTAGGGCTATTTGAAGTGAGGTGAGCCTCCTACTTTGAATATTGATATTTGCAGGGTGCATTGCTTTCAAAGACTAAATGAATTCTCATAGGGAAGCACTGTGCCAGATGTGGCAGTTTCTAACATTGATGGATTTCTTTGCATACATGCGTGTGAATCTTCAATTCACCCAAATAGGCCTATTTCGATTAAGCACATGCTCTGTCCACCTTGAAACGCCTAGGTGGCAGTAAGTATTCCTTTCAAAACTAACTCAAGTCTCAAAGGGAAACAATGTGCTAACTGCAAATGCTTGCATCACAGAAGGTTTCCATTTGAGAGGTCCATGTGTTACATCTCCTTAGGGGAATAGGCCTATTTGGAGCAAAATGATCCTTTCTCCACTTTGAAAAGTATGATTTGCAGGACGTATTCCTTTCAAAATGTAACTCCAGTCTCACAAAGAAACAAAGTGGTAGATTCTTTGCATCTAACACAGATTTTGTTCTTTCGAGATACACACATGATTCATCAACTTCCTTGAACTGGCCTATTTGCAAGAAAATGAGACTTTCTCCACCTTGAAAAGTATCAATTGCAGGAGTTATCCTTCCAAAACCTATGGGAAGTCTCACAGGAAAACAATGTGGTTGCAACTCCTGCTTCTATCTAGATGGTTTTCTTTCTAGGAATGCATGTGTTTCATCAACTGAGTTGACTGGGCCTATTTGGAACACAATGAGCCTATGTCCAGCTTGAAAACTATGATTAGCAGGATGTATTCCTTTCAAAAACTAACTCAATTCTCAAAGGCCAACAATGTGCTAGAAGCTGCGGCTTCCAATATAGGTGATTGTCTTTTTAGCTATACCTGTGTTTCTTCAACTCACCTAAATAGGCCTACTTAGTGCAAACAGGGTCTATCTGCACCTTGAAACACCTACGTGGCAGGAAATAATCCTTTCCAAAACGAATCAATTCTCACAAGAACAAGGTGCTAAACGCTGCAGTTTCTAGCATCCATGGTTTTCTTTGGGGAGGAACATGTGTTACTTCAACTCAGCTGAATAGGCCTATTTGGAGCAAACACAGCCTATCTCCACTTTGAAAGACCAAAGTTGCAGGAAGCAGTCCTTTCCAAAACTGACACAGCTCTCCCTGGAATACAATGTGGTAGATGCTCTGGCTTCTAACATACATGGTTTTCTTTGCAGAGATACATGGGTTTCATCAACTCAGCTGAATATACTTGAAAGGAGCAAACAGAGTCTATCTCCACCTTCAACCACCTTAGTTCCAGGAAGTATTCCTTTGACAAACTAACCTAATTCTACAGGGAAGCAATGTGGTAGAACCTCCTGGTTCTAACACAGATGATTGACTTGCAAGAGATACATGTGTTTCTTCAAGTTAGCTGCATAGGCCTCTTTGGAACAAAATGAGTCTTTCGCCACCTAGAAAATACTGATTCGCAGGAGTTATTCCTTTCTAAACCAAATTCAATTCTCATAGGGAAACAAGGTGCTAGATGCTGCATCTTGTTAAACAGACATTTTTATTTGAAGAGACAGATGTCTTCTTTCAACTCAATGGAAAATGCTTAGTTGGAGCCAACGGCATCTATCTGCACATTGAAACACCGAAGTTGCAGGAAGTATTTGTATCAAAACTAGCTCAATTCTCACAGGAAAAGAATGTGCTAGATGCTCCTGCATTGAACAATGAAGGATTTCCTCGAGAGACACATGTGTTTCATCACCTCCCCTGAATAGGCCTATTTGAAGCACCAGGAGAATTTCTCCCCTTTGAAAACTTTCGTTTGCAGGAAATTTTCCTTTCAAAACATCACACAAGTCTCACATGGAAAAAAGGTGCTAGATGCTCCCGCTGCTAACACAGGTGTTTTTCATTTCAGGGATACATGGGTTCCTTCAACTTAGCTGAATAGGCCTATTTGCAACCAAATGAGTGCTTTTCTACCTTGAAAACAGTGGTTTACAGGAAATATTCCTTTCACAACTAACTCAATTCTCAGAGGAATACAATGTGCTAGATGCGACCTTTCTACCATGTATGGTTGTCTTTGGAGAGTTACATGCGTTTCCTCCCCTCACTGGAATAGGCTTATTTGGAGCAAAAAGTGCCCATCTCCACCTCGAATCACCTAATTTTCGCGAAGTATTTCTTTCCAAAGTTAACTCAGTTATCACAGAGAAACAATGTGCTGCTAGCTTCTGCTTCTACACAGATGGATTTCCTTCGAGAGATACATGTGTTTCTTGAAGTAAGATGAATTGGTGGATCTGCAGCCAAATGAGCCTTTTCCATCTGGAAAACTTTGGTTCGCAGGAAGTACTCCTTTCAAAAACTTTCTGAGTCTCACGGCATAACAATGTGCTGGAGGCGGCATCCACTTTCTTAGCTGGTTTTCTTTGGAGAGATACATATGGTTCTTCAACTCAGGAGAATAGGCCTATTTGGAGCAAACTGAGGCTGTGTCCACCTTGAAAGACCAAGGTTGCAGGAAGTATTGTGTTCCTAAACTTACGCAATTCTCACAGGAAAACAATGTGCTAGGTGTTCCTGCTTCAAACATGGATGGTTTTCCTTTGAGAAATACCTGTGTTTCTTCAACTTAGCCAAGTAGGGCTATTTGGAATAAAATGAGCCTTTTTGACCTTGAAAACTGTGAATTGCAGGAATTACTCTTCTCAAACTCCAATTCAACTCTCAAAGGGAAACATTGGGCTAGATGCTAGAGCTTCTACCATGCATACTTTTCTTTTAGAGGTACATGGACTTCCTCTACTCAGCTGAATAGCCCTAATGGAAGAAATGCAGCCTATGTCCCCCTGCAAACACTTAAGATTCTTGAAGAATTCCTTTCAAAAACGAACACAGTTCTCACAGGAAAACATGTGCTTCTAACATGGATGCTTTTCCTTTGACAGATACATGTGTTTCTTCAACTTAGCTGACTAGGGCTATTTGAAGTGAGGTGAGCCTCCTACTTTGAATATTGATATTTGCAGGGTGCATTGCTTTCAAAGACTAAATGAATTCTCATAGGGAAGCACTGTGCCAGATGTGGCAGTTTCTAATATTGATGGATTTCTTTGCATACATGCGTGTGAATCTTCAATTCACCCAAATAGGCCTATTTCGATTAAGCACATGCTCTGTCCACCTTGAAACGCCTAGGTGGCAGTAAGTATTCCTTTCAAAACTAACTCAAGTCTCAAAGGGAAACAATGTGCTAACTGCAAATGCTTGCATCACAGAAGGTTTCCTTTTGAGAGGTCCATGTGTTACATCTCCTTAGGGGAATAGGCCTATTTGGAGCAAAATGATCCTTTCTCCACTTTGAAAAGTATGATTTGCAGGACGTATTCCTTTCAAAATGTAACTCCAGTCTCACAAAGAAACAAAGTGGTAGATTCTTTGCATCTAACACAGATTTTGTTCTTTCGAGATACACACATGATTCATCAACTATCTTGAACTGGCCTATTTGCAAGAAAATGAGACTTTCTCCACCTCGAAAAGTATCAATTGCAGGAGTTATCCTTCCAAAACCTATGGGAAGTCTCACAGGAAAACAATGTGGTTGCAACTCCTGCTTCTATCTAGATGGTTTTCTTTCTAGGAATGCATGTGTTTCATCAACTGAGTTGACTGGGCCTATTTGGAACACAATGAGCCTATGTCCAGCTTGAAAACTATGATTAGCAGGATGTATTCCTTTCAAAAACTAACTCAATTCTCAAAGGCCAACAATGTGCTAGAAGCTGCGGCTTCCAATATAGGTGATTGTCTTTTTAGCTATACCTGTGTTTCTTCAACTCACCTAAATAGGCCTACTTAGTGCAAACAGGGTCTATCTGCACCTTGAAACACCTACGTGGCAGGAAATAATCCTTTCCAAAACGAATCAATTCTCACAAGAACAAGGTGCTAAATGCTGCAGTTTCTAGCATCCATGGTTTTCTTTGGGGAGGAACATGTGTTACTTCAACTCAGCTGAATAGGCCTATTTGGAGCAAACACAGCCTATCTCCACTTTGAAAGACCAAAGTTGCAGGAAGCAGTCCTTTCCAAAACTGACACAGTTCTCCCTGGAATACAATGTGGTAGATGCTCCGGCTTCTAACATACATGGTTTTCTTTGCAGAGATACATGGGTTTCATCAACTCAGCTGAATATACTTGAAATTAGTAAAGAGAGTCTATCTCCACCTTCAACCACCTTAGTTCCAGGAAGTATTCCTTTGACACACTAACCTAATTCTACAGGGAAGCAATGTCGTAGAACCTCCTGGTTCTAACACAGATGATTGACTTGCAAGAGATACATGTGTTTCTTCAAGTTAGCTGCACAGGCCTCTTTGGAACAAAATGAGTCTTTCGCCACCTAGAAAATACTGATTCGCAGGAGTTATTCCTTTCTAAACCAAATTCAATTCTCATAGGGAAACAAGGTGCTAGATGCTGCATCTTGTTAAACAGATATTTTTATTTGAAGAGACAGATGTCTTCCTTCAACTTAATGGAAAATGCCTAGTTGGAGCCAAGGGCATCTATCTGCACCTTGAAACACCGAAGTTGCAGGAAGTATTTGTATCAAAACTAGCTCAATTCTCATAGGAAAAGAATGTGCTAGATGCTCCTGCATTGAACAATGAAGGATTTCCTCGAGAGACACATGTGTTTCATCACCTCCCCTGAATAGGCCTATTTGAAGCACCAGGAGAATTTCTCCCCTTTGAAAACTTTCGTTTGCAGGAAATTTTCCTTTCAAAACATCACACAAGTCTCACATGGAAAAAAGGTGCTAGATGCTCCCGCTGCTAACACAGGTGTTTTTCATTTCAGGGATACATGGGTTCCTTCAACTTAGCTGAATAGGCCTATTTGCAACCAAATGAGTGCTTTTCTACCTTGAAAACAGTGGTTTACAGGAAATATTCCTTTCACAACTAACTCAATTCTCAGAGGAATACAATGTGCTTGATGCGACCTTTCTACCATGTATGGTTGTCTTTGGAGAGTTACATGCGTTTCCTCCCCTCACTGGAATAGGCTTATTTGGAGCAAAAAGTGCCCATCTCCACCTCGAATCACCTAATTTTCGCGAAGTACTTCATTCCAAAGTTAACTCAGTTATCACAGAGAAACAATGTGCTGCTAGCTTCTGCTTCTACACAGATGGATTTCCTTCGAGAGATACATGTGTTTCTTGAAGTAAGATGAATTGGTGGATCTGCAGCCAAATGAGTCTTTTCCATCTGGAAAACTTTGGTTCGCAGGAAGTACTCCTTTCAAAAACTTTCTGAGTCTCACGGGATAACAATGCGCTGGAGGCGGCATCCACTTTCTTAGCTGGTTTTCTTTGGAGTGATACATATGGTTCTTCAACTCAGGAGAATAGGCCTATTTGGAGCAAACTGAGGCTGTGTCCACCTTGAAAGACCACGGTTGCAGGAAGTATTGTGTTCCTAAACTCACGCAATTCTCACAGGAAAACAATGTGCTAGGTGTTCCTGCTTCAAACATGGATGGTTTTCCTTTGAGAAATACCTGTGTTTCTTCAACTTAGCCAAGTAGGGCTATTTGGAATAAAATGAGCCTTTTTGACCTTGAAAACTGTGAATTGCAGGAATTACTCTTCTCAAACTCCCATTCAACTCTCAAAGGGAAACATTGGGCTAGATGCTAGAGCTTCTACCATGCATACTTTTCTTTTAGAGGTACATGGACTTCCTCTACTCAGCTGAATAGCCCTAATGGAAGAAATGCAGCCTATGTCCCCCTCCAAACACTTAAGATTCTTGAAGAATTCCTTTCAAAAACGAACACAGTTCTCACAGGAAAACATGTGCTTCTAACATGGATGCTTTTCCTTTGACAGATACATGTGTTTCTTCAACTTAGCTGACTAGGGCTATTTGAAGTGAGGTGAGCCTCCTACTTTGAATATTGATATTTGCAGGGTGCATTGCTTTCAAAGACTAAATGAATTCTCATAGGGAAGCACTGTGCCAGATGTGGCAGTTTCTAACATTGATGGATTTCTTTGCATACATGCGTGTGAATCTTCAATTCACCCAAATAGGCCTATTTCGATTAAGCACATGCTCTGTCCACCTTGAAACGCCTAGGTGGCAGTAAGTATTCCTTTCAAAACTAACTCAAGTCTCAAAGGGAAACAATGTGCTAACTGCAAATGCTTGCATCACAGAAGGTTTCCTTTTGAGAGGTCCATGTGTTACATCTCCTTAGGGGAATAGGCCTATTTGGAGCAAAATGATCCTTTCTCCACTTTGAAAAGTATGATTTGCAGGACGTATTCCTTTCAAAATGTAACTCCAGTCTCACAAAGAAACAAAGTGGTAGATTCTTTGCATCTAACACAGATTTTGTTCTTTCGAGATACACACATGATTCATCAACTTCCTTGAACTGGCCTATTTGCAAGAAAATGAGACTTTCTCCACCTTGAAAAGTATCAATTGCAGGAGTTATCCTTCCAAAACCTATGGGAAGTCTCACAGGAAAACAATGTGGTTGCAACTCCTGCTTCTATCTAGATGGTTTTCTTTCTAGGAATGCATGTGTTTCATCAACTGAGTTGACTGGGCCTATTTGGAACACAATGAGCCTATGTCCAGCTTGAAAACTATGATTAGCAGGATGTATTCCTTTCAAAAACTAACTCAATTCTCAAAGGCCAACAATGTGCTAGAAGCTGCGGCTTCCAATATAGGTGATTGTCTTTTTAGCTATACCTGTGTTTCTTCAACTCACCTAAATAGGCCTACTTAGTGCAAACAGGGTCTATCTGCACCTTGAAACACCTACGTGGCAGGAAATAATCCTTTCCAAAACGAATCAATTCTCACAAGAACAAGGTGCTAAACGCTGCAGTTTCTAGCATCCATGGTTTTCTTTGGGGAGGAACATGTGTTACTTCAACTCAGCTGAATAGGCCTATTTGGAGCAAACACAGCCTATCTCCACTTTGAAAGACCAAAGTTGCAGGAAGCAGTCCTTTCCAAAACTGACACAGCTCTCCCTGGAATACAATGTGGTAGATGCTCTGGCTTCTAACATACATGGTTTTATTTGCAGAGATACATGGGTTTCATCAACTCAGCTGAATATACTTGAAAGGAGCAAACAGAGTCTATCTCCACCTTCAACCACCTTAGTTCCAGGAAGTATTCCTTTGACAAACTAACCTAATTCTACAGGGAAGCAATGTGGTAGAACCTCCTGGTTCTAACACAGATGATTGACTTGCAAGAGATACATGTGTTTCTTCAAGTTAGCTGCATAGGCCTCTTTGGAACAAAATGAGTCTTTCGCCACCTAGAAAATACTGATTCGCAGGAGTTATTCCTTTCTAAACCAAATTCAATTCTCATAGGGAAACAAGGTGCTAGATGCTGCATCTTGTTAAACAGACATTTTTATTTGAAGAGACAGATGTCTTCTTTCAACTCAATGGAAAATGCTTAGTTGGAGCCAACGGCATCTATCTGCACCTTGAAACACCGAAGTTGCAGGAAGTATTTGTATCAAAACTAGCTCAATTCTCACAGGAAAAGAATGTGCTAGATGCTCCTGCATTGAACAATGAAGGATTTCCTCGAGAGACACATGTGTTTCATCACCTCCCCTGAATAGGCCTATTTGAAGCACCAGGAGAATTTCTCCCCTTTGAAAACTTTCGTTTGCAGGAAATTTTCCTTTCAAAACATCACACAAGTCTCACATGGAAAAAAGGTGCTAGATGCTCCCGCTGCTAACACAGGTGTTTTTCATTTCAGGGATACATGGGTTCCTTCAACTTAGCTGAATAGGCCTATTTGCAACCAAATGAGTGCTTTTCTACCTTGAAAACAGTGGTTTACAGGAAATATTCCTTTCACAACTAACTCAATTCTCAGAGGAATACAATGTGCTAGATGCGACCTTTCTACCATGTATGGTTGTCTTTGGAGAGTTACATGCGTTTCCTCCCCTCACTGGAATAGGCTTATTTGGAGCAAAAAGTGCCCATCTCCACCTCGAATCACCTAATTTTCGCGAAGTATTTCTTTCCAAAGTTAACTCAGTTATCACAGAGAAACAATGTGCTGCTAGCTTCTGCTTCTACACAGATGGATTTCCTTCGAGAGATACATGTGTTTCTTGAAGTAAGATGAATTGGTGGATCTGCAGCCAAATGAGCCTTTTCCATCTGGAAAACTTTGGTTCGCAGGAAGTACTCCTTTCAAAAACTTTCTGAGTCTCACGGCATAACAATGTGCTGGAGGCGGCATCCACTTTCTTAGCTGGTTTTCTTTGGAGAGATACATATGGTTCTTCAACTCAGGAGAATAGGCCTATTTGGAGCAAACTGAGGCTGTGTCCACCTTGAAAGACCAAGGTTGCAGGAAGTATTGTGTTCCTAAACTTACGCAATTCTCACAGGAAAACAATGTGCTAGGTGTTCCTGCTTCAAACATGGATGGTTTTCCTTTGAGAAATACCTGTGTTTCTTCAACTTAGCCAAGTAGGGCTATTTGGAATAAAATGAGCCTTTTTGACCTTGAAAACTGTGAATTGCAGGAATTACTCTTCTCAAACTCCAATTCAACTCTCAAAGGGAAACATTGGGCTAGATGCTAGAGCTTCTACCATGCATACTTTTCTTTTAGAGGTACATGGACTTCCTCTACTCAGCTGAATAGCCCTAATGGAAGAAATGCAGCCTATGTCCCCCTGCAAACACTTAAGATTCTTGAAGAATTCCTTTCAAAAACGAACACAGTTCTCACAGGAAAACATGTGCTTCTAACATGGATGCTTTTCCTTTGACAGATACATGTGTTTCTTCAACTTAGCTGACTAGGGCTATTTGAAGTGAGGTGAGCCTCCTACTTTGAATATTGATATTTGCAGGGTGCATTGCTTTCAAAGACTAAATGAATTCTCATAGGGAAGCACTGTGCCAGATGTGGCAGTTTCTAATATTGATGGATTTCTTTGCATACATGCGTGTGAATCTTCAATTCACCCAAATAGGCCTATTTCGATTAAGCACATGCTCTGTCCACCTTGAAACGCCTAGGTGGCAGTAAGTATTCCTTTCAAAACTAACTCAAGTCTCAAAGGGAAACAATGTGCTAACTGCAAATGCTTGCATCACAGAAGGTTTCCTTTTGAGAGGTCCATGTGTTACATCTCCTTAGGGGAATAGGCCTATTTGGAGCAAAATGATCCTTTCTCCACTTTGAAAAGTATGATTTGCAGGACGTATTCCTTTCAAAATGTAACTCCAGTCTCACAAAGAAACAAAGTGGTAGATTCTTTGCATCTAACACAGATTTTGTTCTTTCGAGATACACACATGATTCATCAACTATCTTGAACTGGCCTATTTGCAAGAAAATGAGACTTTCTCCACCTCGAAAAGTATCAATTGCAGGAGTTATCCTTCCAAAACCTATGGGAAGTCTCACAGGAAAACAATGTGGTTGCAACTCCTGCTTCTATCTAGATGGTTTTCTTTCTAGGAATGCATGTGTTTCATCAACTGAGTTGACTGGGCCTATTTGGAACACAATGAGCCTATGTCCAGCTTGAAAACTATGATTAGCAGGATGTATTCCTTTCAAAAACTAACTCAATTCTCAAAGGCCAACAATGTGCTAGAAGCTGCGGCTTCCAATATAGGTGATTGTCTTTTTAGCTATACCTGTGTTTCTTCAACTCACCTAAATAGGCCTACTTAGTGCAAACAGGGTCTATCTGCACCTTGAAACACCTACGTGGCAGGAAATAATCCTTTCCAAAACGAATCAATTCTCACAAGAACAAGGTGTTAAATGCTGCAGTTTCTAGCATCCATGGTTTTCTTTGGGGAGGAACATGTGTTACTTCAACTCAGCTGAATAGGCCTATTTGGAGCAAACACAGCCTATCTCCACTTTGAAAGACCAAAGTTGCAGGAAGCAGTCCTTTCCAAAACTGACACAGTTCTCCCTGGAATACAATGTGGTAGATGCTCCGGCTTCTAACATACATGGTTTTCTTTGCAGAGATACATGGGTTTCATCAACTCAGCTGAATATACTTGAAAGGAGCAAACAGAGTCTATCTCCACCTTCAACCACCTTAGTTCCAGGAAGTATTCCTTTGACAAACTAACCTAATTCTACAGGGAAGCGATGTGGTAGAACCTCCTGGTTCTAACACAGATGATTGACTTGCAAGAGATACATGTGTTTCTTCAAGTTAGCTGCATAGGCCACTTTGGAACAAAATGAGTCTTTCGCCACCTAGAAAATACTGATTCGCAGGAGTTATTCCTTTCTAAACCAAATTCAATTCTCATAGGGAAACAAGGTGCTAGATGCTGCATCTTGTTAAACAGATATTTTTATTTGAAGAGACAGATGTCTTCCTTCAACTCAATGGAAAATGCCTAGTTGGAGCCAACAGCATCTATCTGCACCTTGAAACACCGAAGTTGCAGGAAGTATTTGTATCAAAACTAGCTCAATTCTCACAGGAAAAGAATGTGCTAGATGCTCCTGCATTGAACAATGAAGGATTTCCTTGAGAGACACATGTGTTTCATCACCTCCCCTGAATAGGCCTATTTGAAGCACCAGGAGAATTTCTCCCCTTTGAAAACTTTCGTTTGCAGGAAATTTTCCTTTCAAAACATCACACAAGTCTCACATGGAAAAAAGGTGCTAGATGCTCCCGCTGCTAACACAGGTGTTTTTCATTTCAGGGATACATCGGTTCCTTCAACTTAGCGGAATAGGCCTAGTTGCAACCAAATGAGTGCTTTTCTAACTTGAAAACAGTGGTTTACAGGAAATATTCCTTTCACAACTAACTCAATTCTCAGAGGAATACAATGTGCTAGATGCGACCTTTCTACCATGTATGGTTGTCTTTTAGAGTTACATGCGTTTCCTCCCCTCACTGGAATAGGCTTATTTGGAGCAAAAAGTGCCCATCTCCACCTCGAATCACCTAATTTTCGTGTAGTATTTCTTTCCAAAGTTAACTCAGTTATCACAGAGAAACAATGTGCTGCTAGCTTCTGCTTCTACACAGATGGATTTCCTTCGAGAGATACATGTGTTTCTTGAAGTAAGATGAATTGGTGGATCTGCAGCCAAATGAGCCTTTTCCATCTGGAAAACTTTGGTTCGCAGGAAGTACTCCTTTCAAAAACTTTCTGAGTCTCACGGGATAACAATGCGCTGGAGTCGGCATCCACTTTCTTAGCTGGTTTTCTTTGGAGAGATACATATGGTTCTTCAACTCAGGAGAATAGGCCTATTTGGAGCAAACTGAGGCTGTGTCCACCTTGAAAGACCACGGTTGCAGGAAGTATTGTGTTCCTAAACTTACGCAATTCTCACAGGAAAACAATGTGCTAGGTGTTCCTGCTTCAAACATGGATGGTTTTCCTTTGAGAAATACCTGTGTTTCTTCAACTTAGCCAAGTAGGGCTATTTGGAATAAAATGAGCCTTTTTGACCTTGAAAACTGTGAATTGCAGGAATTACTCTTCTCAAACTCCAATTCAACTCTCAAAGGGAAACATTGGGCTAGATGCTAGAGCTTCTACCATGCATACTTTTCTTTTAGAGGTACATGGACTTCCTCTACTCAGCTGAATAGCCCTAATGGAAGAAATGCTGCCTATGTCCCCCTGCAAACACTTAAGATTCTTGAAGAATTCCTTTCAAAAACGAACACAGTTCTCACAGGAAAACATGTGCTTCTAACATGGATGCTTTTCCTTTGACAGATACATGTGTTTCTTCAACTTAGCTGACTAGGGCTATTTGAAGTGAGGTGAGCCTCCTACTTTGAATATTGATATTTGCAGGGTGCATTGCTTTCAAAGACTAAATGAATTCTCATAGGGAAGCACTGTGCCAGATGTGGCAGTTTCTAACATTGATGGATTTCTTTGCATACATGCGTGTGAATCTTCAATTCACCCAAATAGGCCTATTTCGATTAAGCACATGCTCTGTCCACCTTGAAAGGCCTAGGTGGCAGTAAGTATTCCTTTCAAAACTAACTCAAGTCTCAAAGGGAAACAATGTGCTAACTGCAAATGCTTGCATCACAGAAGGTTTCCTTTTGAGAGGTGCATGTGTTACATCTCCTTAGGGGAATAGGCCTATTTGGAGCAAAATGATCCTTTCTCCACTTTGAAAAGTATGATTTGCAGGACGTATTCCTTTCAAAATGTAACTCCAGTCTCACAAAGAAACAAAGTGGTAGATTCTTTGCATCTAACACAGATTTTGTTCTTTCGAGATACACACATGATTCATCAACTTCCTTGAACTGGCCTATTTGCAAGAAAATGAGACTTTCTCCACCTTGAAAAGTATCAATTGCAGGAGTTATCCTTCCAAAACCTATGGGAAGTCTCACAGGAAAACAATGTGGTTGCAACTCCTGCTTCTATCTAGATGGTTTTCTTTCTAGGAATGCATGTGTTTCATCAACTGAGTTGACTGGGCCTATTTGGAACACAATGAGCCTATGTCCAGCTTGAAAACTATGATTAGCAGGATGTATTCCTTTCAAAAACTAACTCAATTCTCAAAGGCCAACAATGTGCTACAAGCTGCGGCTTCCAATATAGGTGATTGTCTTTTTAGCTATACCTGTGTTTCTTCAACTCACCTAAATAGGCCTACTTAGTGCAAACAGGGTCTATCTGCACCTTGAAACACCTACGTGGCAGGAAATAATCCTTTCCAAAACGAATCAATTCTCACAAGAACAAGGTGCTAAATGCTGCAGTTTCTAGCATCTATGGTTTTCTTTGGGGAGGAACATGTGTTACTTCAACTCAGCTGAATAGGCCTATTTGGAGCAAACACAGCCTATCTCCACTTTGAAAGACCAAAGTTGCCTGAAGCAGTCCTTTCCAAAACTGACACAGTTCTCCTTGGAATACAATGTGGTAGATGCTCCGGCTTCTAACATACATGGTTTTCTTTGCAGAGATACATGGGTTTCATCAACTCAGCTGAATATACTTGAAAGGAGAAAACAGAGTCTATCTCCACCTTCAACCACCTTAGTTCCAGGAAGTATTCCTTTGACAAACTAACCTAATTCTACAGGGAAGCAATGTGGTAGAACCTCCTGGTTCTAACACAGATGATTGACTTGCAAGAGATACATGTGTTTCTTCAAGTTAGCTGCACAGGCCTCTTTGGAACAAAATGAGTCTTTTGCCACCTAGAAAATACTGATTCGCAGGAGTTATTCCTTTCTAAACCAAATTCAATTCTCATAGGGAAACAAGGTGCTAGATGCTGCATCTTGTTAAACAGATATTTTTATTTGAAGAGACAGATGTCTTCCTTCAACTCAATGGAAAATGCCTAGTTGGAGCCAACGGCATCTATCTGCACCTTGAAACACTGAAGTTGCAGGAAGTATTTGTATCAAAACTAGCTCAATTCTCACAGGAAAAGAATGTGCTAGATGCTCCTGCATTGAACAATGAAGGATTTCCTCGAGAGACACATGTGTTTCATCACCTCCCCTGAATAGGCCTATTTGAAGCACCAGGAGAATTTCTCCCCTTTGAAAACTTTCGTTTGCAGGAAATTTTCCTTTCAAAACATCACACAAGTCTCACATGGAAAAAAGGTGCTAGATGCTCCCGCTGCTAACACAGGTGTTTTTCATTTCAGGGATACATGGGTTCCTTCAACTTAGCTGAATAGGCCTATTTGCAACCAAATGAGTGCTTTTCTACCTTGAAAACAGTGGTTTACAGGAAATATTCCTTTCACAACTAACTCAATTCTCAGAGGAATACAATGTGCTAGATGCGACCTTTCTACCATGTATGGTTGTCTTTGGAGAGTTACATGCGTTTCCTCCCGTCACTGGAATAGGCTTATTTGGAGCAAAAAGTGCCCATCTCCACCTCGAATCACCTAATTTTCGCGAAGTATTTCTTTCCAAAGTTAACTCAGTTATCACAGAGAAACAATGTGCTGCTAGTTTCTGCTTCTACACAGATGGATTTCCTTCGAGAGATACATGTGTTTCTTGAAGTAAGATGAATTGGTGGATCTGCAGCCAAATGAGCCTTTTCCATCTGGAAAACTTTGGTTTGCAGGAAGTACTCCTTTCAAAAACTTTCTGAGTCTCACGGGATAACAATGCGCTGGAGGCGGCATCCACTTTCTTAGCTGGTTTTCTTTGGAGAGATACATATGGTTCTTCAACTCAGGAGAATAGGCCTATTTGGAGCAAACTGAGGCTGTGTCCACCTTGAAAGACCACGGTTGCAGGAAGTATTGTGTTCCTAAACTTACGCAATTCTCACAGGAAAACAATGTGCTAGGTGTTCCTGCTTCAAACATGGATGGTTTTCCTTTGAGAAATACCTGTGTTTCTTCAACTTAGCCAAGTAGGGCTATTTGGAATAAAATGAGCCTTTTTGACCTTGAAAACTGTGAATTGCAGGAATTACTCTTCTCAAACTCCAATTCAACTCTCAAAGGGAAACATTGGGCTAGATGCTAGATCTTCTACCATGCATTCTTTTCTTTTAGAGGAACATGGACTTCCTCTACTCAGCTGAATAGCCCTAATGGAAGAAATGCAGCCTATGTCCCCCTGCAAACACTTAAGATTCTTGAAGAATTCCTTTCAAAAACGAACACAGTTCTCACAGGAAAACATGTGCTTCTAACATGGATGCTTTTCCTTTGACAGATACATGTGTTTCTTCAACTTAGCTGACTAGGGCTATTTGAAGTGAGGTGAGCCTCCTACTTTGAATATTGATATTTGCAGGGTGCATTGCTTTCAAAGACTAAATGAATTCTTATAGGGAAGCACTGTGCCAGATGTGGCAGTTTCTAACATTGATGGATTTCTTTGCATACATGCGTGTGAATCTTCAATTCACCCAAATAGGCCTATTTCGATTAAGCACATGCTCTGTCCACCTTGAAACGCCTAGGTGGCAGTAAGTATTCCTTTCAAAACTAACTCAAGTCTCAAAGGGAAACAATGTGCTAACTGCAAATGCTTGCATCACAGAAGGTTTCCTTTTGAGAGGTCCATGTGTTACATCTCCTTAGGGGAATAGGCCTATTTGGAGCAAAATGATCCTTTCTCCACTTTGAAAAGTATATTTTGCAGGACGTATTCCTTTCAAAATGTAACTCCAGTCTCACAAAGAAACAAAGTGGTAGATTCTTTGCATCTAACACAGATTTTGTTCTTTCGAGATACACACATGATTCATCAACTTCCTTGAACTGGCCTATTTGCAAGAAAATGAGACTTTCTCCACCTTGAAAAGTATCAATTGCAGGAGCTTTCCTTCCAAAACCTATGGGAAGTCTCACAGGAAAACAATGTGGTTGCAACTCCTGCTTCTATCTAGATGGTTTTCTTTCTAGGAATGCATGTGTTTCATCAACTGAGTTGACTGGGCCTATTTGGAACACAATGAGCCTATGTCCAGCTTGAAAACTATGATTAGCAGGATGTATTCCTTTCAAAAACTAACTCAATTCTCAAAGGCCAACAATGTGCTAGAAGCTGCGGCTTCTAATATAGGTGATTGTCTTTTTAGCTATACCTGTGTTTCTTCAACTCACCTAAAAAGGCCTACTTAGTGCAAACAGGGTCTATCTGCACCTTGAAACACCTACGTGGCAGGAAATAATCCTTTCCAAAACGAATCAATTCTCACAAGAACAAGGTGCTAAATGCTGCAGTTTCTAGCATCCATGGTTTTCTTTGGGTAGGAACATGTGTTACTTCAACTCAGCTGAATAGGCCTATTTGGAGCAAACACAGCCTATCTCCACTTTGAAAGACCAAAGTTGCAGGAAGCAGTCCTTTCCAAAACTGACACAGTTCTCCCTGGAATACAATGTGATGGATGCTCTGGCTTCTAACATACATGGTTTTCTTTGCAGAGATACATGGGTTTCATCAACTCAGCTGAATATACTTGAAAGGAGCAAACAGAGTCTATCTCCACCTTCAACCACCTTAGTTCCAGGAAGTATTCCTTTGACAAACTAACCTAATTCTACAGGGAAGCAATGTGGTAGAACCTCCTGGTTCTAACACAGATGATTGACTTGCAAGAGATACATGTGTTTCTTCAAGTTAGCTGCATAGGCCTCTTTGGAACAAAGTGAGTCTTTCGCCACCTAGAAAATACTGATTCGCAGGAGTTATTCCTTTCTAAACCAAATTCAATTCTCATAGGGAAACAAGGTGCTAGATGCTGCATCTTGTTAAACAGATATTTTTATTTGAAGAGACAGATGTCTTCCTTCAACTCAATGGAAAATGCCTAGTTGGAGCCAACGGCATCTATCTGCACCTTGAAACACCGAAGTTGCAGGAAGTATTTGTATCAAAACTAGCTCAATTCTCACAGGAAAAGAATGTGCTAGATGCTCCTGCATTGAACAATGAAGGATGTCCTCGAGAGACACATGTGTTTCATCACCTCCCCTGAATAGGCCTATTTGAAGCACCAGGAGAATTTCTCCCCTTTGAAAACTTTCGTTTGCAGGAAATTTTCCTTTCAAAACATCACACAAGTCTCACATGGAAAAAAGGTGCTAGATGCTCCCGCTGCTAACACAGGTGTTTTTCATTTCAGGGATACATGGGTTCCTTCAACTTAGCTGAATAGGCCTATTTGCAACCAAATGAGTGCTTTTCTACCTTGAAAACAGTGGTTTACAGGAAATATTCCTTTCACAACTAACTCAATTCTCAGAGGAATACAATGCGCTAGATGCGACCTTTCTACCATGTATGGTTGTCTTTGGAGAGTTACATGCGTTTCCTCCCCTCACTGGAATAGGCTTATTTGGAGCAAAAAGTGCCCATCTCCACCTCGAATCACCTAATTTTCGTGAAGTATTTCTTTCCAAAGTTAACTCAGTTATCACAGAGAAACAATGTGCTGCTAGCTTCTGCTTCTACACAGATGGATTTCCTTCGAGAGATACATGTGTTTCTTGAAGTAAGATGAATTGGTGGATCTGCAGCCAAATGAGCCTTTTCCATCTGGAAAACTTTGGTTCGCAGGAAGTACTCCTTTCAAAAACTTTCTGAGTCTCACGGGATAACAATGCGCTGGAGGCGGCATCCACTTTCTTAGCTGGTTTTCTTTGGAGTGATACATATGGTTCTTCAACTCAGGAGAATAGGCCTATTTGGAGCAAACTGAGGCTGTGTCCACCTTGAAAGACCACGGTTGCAGGAAGTATTGTGTTCCTAAACTTACGCAATTCTCACAGGAAAACAATGTGCTAGGTGTTCCTGCTTCAAACATGGATGGTTTTCCTTTGAGAAATACCTGTGTTTCTTCAACTTAGCCAAGTAGGGCTATTTGGAATAAAATGAGCCTTTTTGACCTTGAAAACTGTGAATTGCAGGAATTACTCTTCTCAAACTCCAATTCAACTCTCAAAGGGAAACATTGGGCTAGATGCTAGAGCTTCTACCATGCATACTTTTCTTTTAGAGGTACATGGACTTCCTCTACTCAGCTGAATAGCCCTAATGGAAGAAATGCAGCCTATGTCCCCCTGCAAACACTTAAGATTCTTGAAGAATTCCTTTCAAAAACGAACACAGTTCTCACAGGAAAACATGTGCTTCTAACATGGATGCTTTTCCTTTGACAGATACATGTGTTTCTTCAACTTAGCTGACTAGGGCTATTTGAAGTGAGGTGAGCCTCCTACTTTGAATATTGATATTTGCAGGGTGCATTGCTTTCAAAGACTAAATGAATTCTTATAGGGAAGCACTGTGCCAGATGTGGCAGTTTCTAACATTGATGGATTTCTTTGCATACATGCGTGTGAATCTTCAATTCACCCAAATAGGCCTATTTCGATTAAGCACATGCTCTGTCCACCTTGAAACGCCTAGGTGGCAGTAAGTATTCCTTTCAAAACTAACTCAAGTCTCAAAGGGAAACAATGTGCTAACTGCAAATGCTTGCATCACAGAAGGTTTCCTTTTGAGAGGTCCATGTGTTACATCTCCTTAAGGGAATAGGCCTATTTGGAGCAAAATGATCCTTTCTCCACTTTGAAAAGTATATTTTGCAGGACGTATTCCTTTCAAAATGTAACTCCAGTCTCACAAAGAAACAAAGTGGTAGATTCTTTGCATCTAACACAGATTTTGTTCTTTCGAGATACACACATGATTCATCAACTTCCTTGAACTGGCCTATTTGCAAGAAAATGAGACTTTCTCCACCTTGAAAAGTATCAATTGCAGGAGCTATCCTTCCAAAACCTATGGGAAGTCTCACAGGAAAACAATGTGGTTGCAACTCCTGCTTCTATCTAGATGGTTTTCTTTCTAGGAATGCATGTGTTTCATCAACTGAGTTGACTGGGCCTATTTGGAACACAATGAGCCTATGTCCAGCTTGAAAACTATGATTAGCAGGATGTATTCCTTTCAAAAACTAACTCAATTCTCAAAGGCCAACAATGTGCTAGAAGCTGCGGCTTCTAATATAGGTGATTGTCTTTTTAGCTATACCTGTGTTTCTTCAACTCACCTAAAAAGGCCTACTTAGTGCAAACAGGGTCTATCTGCACCTTGAAACACCTACGTGGCAGGAAATAATCCTTTCCAAAACGAATCAATTCTCACAAGAACAAGGTGCTAAATGCTGCAGTTTCTAGCATCCATGGTTTTCTTTGGGTAGGAACATGTGTTACTTCAACTCAGCTGAATAGGCCTATTTGGAGCAAACACAGCCTATCTCCACTTTGAAAGACCAAAGTTGCAGGAAGCAGTCCTTTCCAAAACTGACACAGTTCTCCCTGGAATACAATGTGGTGGATGCTCTGGCTTCTAACATACATGGTTTTCTTTGCAGAGATACATGGGTTTCATCAACTCAGCTGAATATACTTGAAAGGAGCAAACAGAGTCTATCTCCACCTTCAACCACCTTAGTTCCAGGAAGTATTCCTTTGACAAACTAACCTAATTCTACAGGGAAGCAATGTGGTAGAACCTCCTGGTTCTAACACAGATGATTGACTTGCAAGAGATACATGTGTTTCTTCAAGTTAGCTGCATAGGCCTCTTTGGAACAAAGTGAGTCTTTCGCCACCTAGAAAATACTGATTCGCAGGAGTTATTCCTTTCTAAACCAAATTCAATTCTCATAGGGAAACAAGGTGCTAGATGCTGCATCTTGTTAAACAGATATTTTTATTTGAAGAGACAGATGTCTTCCTTCAACTCAATGGAAAATGCCTAGTTGGAGCCAACGGCATCTATCTGCACCTTGAAACACCGAAGTTGCAGGAAGTATTTGTATCAAAACTAGCTCAATTCTCACAGGAAAAGAATGTGCTAGATGCTCCTGCATTGAACAATGAAGGATGTCCTCGAGAGACACATGTGTTTCATCACCTCCCCTGAATAGGCCTATTTGAAGCACCAGGAGAATTTCTCCACTTTGAAAACTTTCGTTTGCAGGAAATTTTCCTTTCAAAACATCACACAAGTCTCACATGGAAAAAAGGTGCTAGATGCTCCCGCTGCTAACACAGGTGTTTTTCATTTCAGGGATACATGGGTTCCTTCAACTTAGCTGAATAGGCCTATTTGCAACCAAATGAGTGCTTTTCTACCTTGAAAACAGTGGTTTACAGGAAATATTCCTTTCACAACTAACTCAATTCTCAGAGGAATACAATGCGCTAGATGCGACCTTTCTACCATGTATGGTTGTCTTTGGAGAGTTACATGCGTTTCCTCCCCTCACTGGAATAGGCTTATTTGGAGCAAAAAGTGCCCATCTCCACCTCGAATCACCTAATTTTCGTGAAGTATTTCTTTCCAAAGTTAACTCAGTTATCACAGAGAAACAATGTGCTGCTAGCTTCTGCTTCTACACAGATGGATTTCCTTCGAGAGATACATGTGTTTCTTGAAGTAAGATGAATTGGTGGATCTGCAGCCAAATGAGCCTTTTCCATCTGGAAAACTTTGGTTCGCAGGAAGTACTCCTTTCAAAAACTTTCTGAGTCTCACGGGATAACAATGCGCTGGAGGCGGCATCCACTTTCTTAGCTGGTTTTCTTTGGAGTGATACATATGGTTCTTCAACTCAGGAGAATAGGCCTATTTGGAGCAAACTGAGGCTGTGTCCACCTTGAAAGACCACGGTTGCAGGAAGTATTGTGTTCCTAAACTTACGCAATTCTCACAGGAAAACAATGTGCTAGGTGTTCCTGCTTCAAACATGGATGGTTTTCCTTTGAGAAATACCTGTGTTTCTTCAACTTAGCCAAGTAGGGCTATTTGGAATAAAATGAGCCTTTTTGACCTTGAAAACTGTGAATTGCAGGAATTACTCTTCTCAAACTCCAATTCAACTCTCAAAGGGAAACATTGGGCTAGATGCTAGAGCTTCTACCATGCATACTTTTCTTTTAGAGGTACATGGACTTCCTCTACTCAGCTGAATAGCCCTAATGGAAGAAATGCAGCCTATGTCCCCCTGCAAACACTTAAGATTCTTGAAGAATTCCTTTCAAAAACGAACACAGTTCTCACAGGAAAACATGTGCTTCTAACATGGATGCTTTTCCTTTGACAGATACATGTGTTTCTTCAACTTAGCTGACTAGGGCTATTTGAAGTGAGGTGAGCCTCCTACTTTGAATATTGATATTTGCAGGGTGCATTGCTTTCAAAGACTAAATGAATTCTTATAGGGAAGCACTGTGCCAGATGTGGCAGTTTCTAACATTGATGGATTTCTTTGCATACATGCGTGTGAATCTTCAATTCACCCAAATAGGCCTATTTCGATTAAGCACATGCTCTGTCCACCTTGAAACGCCTAGGTGGCAGTAAGTATTCCTTTCAAAACTAACTCAAGTCTCAAAGGGAAACAATGTGCTAACTGCAAATGCTTGCATCACAGAAGGTTTCCTTTTGAGAGGTCCATGTGTTACATCTCCTTAAGGGAATAGGCCTATTTGGAGCAAAATGATCCTTTCTCCACTTTGAAAAGTATGATTTGCAGGACGTATTCCTTTCAAAATGTAACTCCAGTCTCACAAAGAAACAAAGTGGTAGATTCTTTGCATCTAACACAGATTTTGTTCTTTCGAGATACACACATGATTCATCAACTTCCTTGAACTGGCCTATTTGCAAGAAAATGAGACTTTCTCCACCTTGAAAAGTATCAATTGCAGGAGTTATCCTTCCAAAACCTATGGGAAGTCTCACAGGAAAACAATGTGGTTGCAACTCCTGCTTCTATCTAGATGGTTTTCTTTCTAGGAATGCATGTGTTTCATCAACTGAGTTGACTGGGCCTATTTGGAACACAATGAGCCTATGTCCAGCTTGAAAACTATGATTAGCAGGATGTATTCCTTTCAAAAACTAACTCAATTCTCAAAGGCCAACAATGTGCTAGAAGCTGCGGCTTCCAATATAGGTGATTGTCTTTTTAGCTATACCTGTGTTTCTTCAACTCACCTAAATAGACCTACTTAGTGCAAACAGGGTCTATCTGCACCTTGAAACACCTACGTGGCAGGAAATAATCCTTTCCAAAACGAATCAATTCTCACAAGAACAAGGTGCTAAATGCTGCAGTTTCTAGCATCCATGGTTTTCTTTGGGGAGGAACATGTGTTACTTCAACTCAGCTGAATAGGCCTATTTGGAGCAAACACAGCCTATCTCCACTTTGAAAGACCAAAGTTGCAGGAAGCAGTCCTTTCCAAAACTGACACAGTTCTCCCTGGAATACAATGTGGTGGATGCTCTGGCTTCTAACATACATGGTTTTCTTTGCAGAGATACATGGGTTTCATCAACTCAGCTGAATATACTTGAAAGGAGCAAACAGAGTCTATCTCCACCTTCAACCACCTTAGTTCCAGGAAGTATTCCTTTGACAAACTAACCTAATTCTACAGGGAAGCAATGTGGTAGAACCTCCTGGTTCTAACACAGATGATTGACTTGCAAGAGATACATGTGTTTCTTCAAGTTAGCTGCATAGGCCTCTTTGGAACAAAGTGAGTCTTTCGCCACCTAGAAAATACTGATTCGCAGGAGTTATTCCTTTCTAAACCAAATTCAATTCTCATAGGGAAACAAGGTGCTAGATGCTGCATCTTGTTAAACAGATATTTTTATTTGAAGAGACAGATGTCTTCCTTCAACTCAATGGAAAATGCCTAGTTGGAGCCAACGGCATCTATCTGCACCTTGAAACACCGAAGTTGCAGGAAGTATTTGTATCAAAACTAGCTCAATTCTCACAGGAAAAGAATGTGCTAGATGCTCCTGCATTGAACAATGAAGGATTTCCTCGAGAGACACATGTGTTTCATCACCTCCCCTGAATAGGCCTATTTGAAGCACCAGGAGAATTTCTCCCCTTTGAAAACTTTCGTTTGCAGGAAATTTTCCTTTCAAAACATCACACAAGTCTCACATGGAAAAAAGGTGCTAGATGCTCCCGCTGCTAACACAGGTGTTTTTCATTTCAGGGATACATGGGTTCCTTCAACTTAGCTGAATAGGCCTATTTGCAACCAAATGAGTGCTTTTCTACCTTGAAAACAGTGGTTTACAGGAAATATTCCTTTCACAACTAACTCAATTCTCAGAGGAATACAATGTGCTAGATGCGACCTTTCTACCATGTATGGTTGTCTTTGGAGTGTTACATGCGTTTCCTCCCCTCACTGGAATAGGCTTATTTGGAGCAAAAAGTGCCCATCTCCACCTCAAATCACCTAATTTTCGCGAAGTATTTCTTTCCAAAGTTAACTCAGTTATCACAGAGAAACAATGTGCTGCTAGTTTCTGCTTCTACACAGATGGATTTCCTTCGAGAGATACATGTGTTTCTTGAAGTAAGATGAATTGGTGGATCTGCAGCCAAATGAGCCTTTTCCATCTGGAAAACTTTGGTTCGCAGGAAGTACTCCTTTCAAAAACTTTCTGAGTCTCACGGGATAACAATGCGCTGGAGGCGGCATCCACTTTCTTAGCTGGTTTTCTTTGGAGAGATACATATGGTTCTTCAACTCAGGAGAATAGGCCTATTTGGAGCAAACTGAGGCTGTGTCCACCTTGAAAGACCACGGTTGCAGGAAGTATTGTGTTCCTAAACTTACGCAATTCTCACATTAAAACAATGTGCTAGGTGTTCCTGCTTCAAACATGGATGCTTTTCCTTTGAGAAATACCTGTGTTTCTTCAACTTAGCCAAGTAGGGCTATTTGGAATAAAATGAGCCTTTTTGACCTTGAAAACTGTGAATTGCAGGAATTACTCTTCTCAAACTCCAATTCAACTCTCAAAGGGAAACATTGGGCTAGATGCTAGAGCTTCTACCATGCATACTTTTCTTTTAGAGGTACATGGACTTCCTCTACTCAGCTGAATAGCCCTAATGGAAGAAATGCAGCCTATGTCCCCCTGCAAACACTTAAGATTCTTGAAGAATTCCTTTCAAAAACGAACACAGTTCTCACAGGAAAACATGTGCTTCTAACATGGATGCTTTTCCTTTGACAGATACATGTGTTTCTTCAACTTAGCTGACTAGGGCTATTTGAAGTGAGGTGAGCCTCCTACTTTGAATATTGATATTTGCAGGGTGCATTGCTTTCAAAGACTAAATGAATTCTCATAGGGAAGCACTGTGCCAGATGTGGCAGTTTCTAACATTGATGGATTTCTTTGCATACATGCGTGTGAATCTTCAATTCACCCAAATAGGCCTATTTCGATTAAGCACATGCTCTGTCCACCTTGAAACGCCTAGGTGGCAGTAAGTATTCCTTTCAAAACTAACTCAAGTCTCAAAGGGAAACAATGTGCTAACTGCAAATGCTTGCATCACAGAAGGTTTCCTTTTGAGAGGTCCATGTGTTACATCTCCTTAGGGGAATAGGCCTATTTGGAGCAAAATGATCCTTTCTCCACTTTGAAAAGTATGATTTGCAGGACGTATTCCTTTCAAAATGTAACTCCAGTCTCACAAAGAAACAAAGTGGTAGATTCTTTGCATCTAACACAGATTTTGTTCTTTCGAGATACACACATGATTCATCAACTTCCTTGAACTGGCCTATTTGCAAGAAAATGAGACTTTCTCCACCTTGAAAAGTATCAATTGCAGGAGTTATCCTTCCAAAACCTATGGGAAGTCTCACAGGAAAACAATGTGGTTGCAACTCCTGCTTCTATCTAGATGGTTTTCTTTCTAGGAATGCATGTGTTTCATCAACTGAGTTGACTGGGCCTATTTGGAACACAATGAGCCTATGTCCAGCTTGAAAACTATGATTAGGAGGATGTATTCCTTTCAAAAACTAACTCAATTCTCAAAGGCCAACAATGTGCTAGAAGCTGCGGCTTCCAATATAGGTGATTGTCTTTTTAGCTATACCTGTGTTTCTTCAACTCACCTAAATAGGCCTACTTAGTGCAAACAGGGTCTATCTGCACCTTGAAACACCTACGTGGCAGGAAATAATCCTTTCCAAAACGAATCAATTCTCACAAGAACAAGGTGCTAAATGCTGCAGTTTCTAGCATCCATGGTTTTCTTTGGGGAGGAACATATGTTACTTCAACTCAGCTGAATAGGCCTATTTGGAGCAAACACAGCCTATCTCCACTTTGAAAGACCAAAGTTGCAGGAAGCAGTCCTTTCCAAAACTGACACAGTTCTCCCTGGAATACAATGTGGTAGATGCTCTGGCTTCTAACATACATGGTTTTCTTTGCAGAGATACATGGGTTTCATCAACTCAGCTGAATATACTTGAAAGGAGCAAACAGAGTCTATCTCCACCTTCAACCACCTTAGTTCCAGGAAGTATTCCTTTGACAAACTAACCTAATTCTACAGGGAAGCAATGTGGTAGAACCTCCTGGTTCTAACACAGATGATTGACTTGCAAGAGATACATGTGTTTCTTCAAGTTAGCTGCACAGGCCTCTTTGGAACAAAATGAGTCTTTTGCCACCTAGAAAATACTGATTCGCAGGAGTTATTCCTTTCTAAACCAAATTCAATTCTCATAGGGAAACAAGGTGCTAGATGCTGCATCTTGTTAAACAGATATTTTTATTTGAAGAGACAGATGTCTTCCTTCAACTCAATGGAAAATGCCTAGTTGGAGCCAACGGCATCTATCTGCACCTTGAAACACTGAAGTTGCAGGAAGTATTTGTATCAAAACTAGCTCAATTCTCACAGGAAAAGAATGTGCTAGATGCTCCTGCATTGAACAATGAAGGATTTCCTCGAGAGACACATGTGTTTCATCACCTCCCCTGAATAGGCCTATTTGAAGCACCAGGAGAATTTCTCCCCTTTGAAAACTTTCGTTTGCAGGAAATTTTCCTTTCAAAACATCACACAAGTCTCACATGGAAAAAAGGTGCTAGATGCTCCCGCTGCTAACACAGGTGTTTTTCATTTCAGGGATACATGGGTTCCTTCAACTTAGCTGAATAGGCCTATTTGCAACCAAATGAGTGCTTTTCTACCTTGAAAACAGTGGTTTACAGGAAATATTCCTTTCACAACTAACTCAATTCTCAGAGGAATACAATGTGCTAGATGCGACCTTTCTACCATGTATGGTTGTCTTTGGAGAGTTACATGCGTTTCCTCCCGTCACTGGAATAGGCTTATTTGGAGCAAAAAGTGCCCATCTCCACCTCGAATCACCTAATTTTCGCGAAGTATTTCTTTCCAAAGTTAACTCAGTTATCACAGAGAAACAATGTGCTGCTAGTTTCTGCTTCTACACAGATGGATTTCCTTCGAGAGATACATGTGTTTCTTGAAGTAAGATGAATTGGTGGATCTGCAGCCAAATGAGCCTTTTCCATCTGGAAAACTTTGGTTTGCAGGAAGTACTCCTTTCAAAAACTTTCTGAGTCTCACGGGATAACAATGCGCTGGAGGCGGCATCCACTTTCTTAGCTGGTTTTCTTTGGAGAGATACATATGGTTCTTCAACTCAGGAGAATAGGCCTATTTGGAGCAAACTGAGGCTGTGTCCACCTTGAAAGACCACGGTTGCAGGAAGTATTGTGTTCCTAAACTTACGCAATTCTCACAGGAAAACAATGTGCTAGGTGTTCCTGCTTCAAACATGGATGGTTTTCCTTTGAGAAATACCTGTGTTTCTTCAACTTAGCCAAGTAGGGCTATTTGGAATAAAATGAGCCTTTTTGACCTTGAAAACTGTGAATTGCAGGAATTACTCTTCTCAAACTCCAATTCAACTCTCAAAGGGAAACATTGGGCTAGATGCTAGATCTTCTACCATGCATTCTTTTCTTTTAGAGGAACATGGACTTCCTCTACTCAGCTGAATAGCCCTAATGGAAGAAATGCAGCCTATGTCCCCCTGCAAACACTTAAGATTCTTGAAGAATTCCTTTCAAAAACGAACACAGTTCTCACAGGAAAACATGTGCTTCTAACATGGATGCTTTTCCTTTGACAGATACATGTGTTTCTTCAACTTAGCTGACTAGGGCTATTTGAAGTGAGGTGAGCCTCCTACTTTGAATATTGATATTTGCAGGGTGCATTGCTTTCAAAGACTAAATGAATTCTTATAGGGAAGCACTGTGCCAGATGTGGCAGTTTCTAACATTGATGGATTTCTTTGCATACATGCGTGTGAATCTTCAATTCACCCAAATAGGCCTATTTCGATTAAGCACATGCTCTGTCCACCTTGAAACGCCTAGGTGGCAGTAAGTATTCCTTTCAAAACTAACTCAAGTCTCAAAGGGAAACAATGTGCTAACTGCAAATGCTTGCATCACAGAAGGTTTCCTTTTGAGAGGTCCATGTGTTACATCTCCTTAGGGGAATAGGCCTATTTGGAGCAAAATGATCCTTTCTCCACTTTGAAAAGTATATTTTGCAGGACGTATTCCTTTCAAAATGTAACTCCAGTCTCACAAAGAAACAAAGTGGTCGATTCTTTGCATCTAACACAGATTTTGTTCTTTCGAGATACACACATGATTCATCAACTTCCTTGAACTGGCCTATTTGCAAGAAAATGAGACTTTCTCCACCTTGAAAAGTATCAATTGCAGGAGCTATCCTTCCAAAACCTATGGGAAGTCTCACAGGAAAACAATGTGGTTGCAACTCCTGCTTCTATCTAGATGGTTTTCTTTCTAGGAATGCATGTGTTTCATCAACTGAGTTGACTGGGCCTATTTGGAACACAATGAGCCTATGTCCAGCTTGAAAACTATGATTAGCAGGATGTATTCCTTTCAAAAACTAACTCAATTCTCAAAGGCCAACAATGTGCTAGAAGCTGCGGCTTCTAATATAGGTTATTGTCTTTTTAGCTATACCTGTGTTTCTTCAACTCACCTAAAAAGGCCTACTTAGTGCAAACAGGGTCTATCTGCACCTTGAAACACCTACGTGGCAGGAAATAATCCTTTCCAAAACGAATCAATTCTCACAAGAACAAGGTGCTAAATGCTGCAGTTTCTAGCATCCATGGTTTTCTTTGGGTAGGAACATGTGTTACTTCAACTCAGCTGAATAGGCCTATTTGGAGCAAACACAGCCTATCTCCACTTTGAAAGACCAAAGTTGCAGGAAGCAGTCCTTTCCAAAACTGACACAGTTCTCCCTGGAATACAATGTGGTGGATGCTCTGGCTTCTAACATACATGGTTTTCTTTGCAGAGATACATGGGTTTCATCAACTCAGCTGAATATACTTGAAAGGAGCAAACAGAGTCTATCTCCACCTTCAACCACCTTAGTTCCAGGAAGTATTCCTTTGACAAACTAACCTAATTCTACAGGGAAGCAATGTGGTAGAACCTCCTGGTTCTAACACAGATGATTGACTTGCAAGAGATACATGTGTTTCTTCAAGTTAGCTGCATAGGCCTCTTTGGAACAAAGTGAGTCTTTCGCCACCTAGAAAATACTGATTCGCAGGAGTTATTCCTTTCTAAACCAAATTCAATTCTCATAGGGAAACAAGGTGCTAGATGCTGCATCTTGTTAAACAGATATTTTTATTTGAAGAGACAGATGTCTTCCTTCAACTCAATGGAAAATGCCTAGTTGGAGCCAACGGCATCTATCTGCACCTTGAAACACCGAAGTTGCAGGAAGTATTTGTATCAAAACTAGCTCAATTCTCACAGGAAAAGAATGTGCTAGATGCTCCTGCATTGAACAATGAAGGATGTCCTCGAGAGACACATGTGTTTCATCACCTCCCCTGAATAGGCCTATTTGAAGCACCAGGAGAATTTCTCCCCTTTGAAAACTTTCGTTTGCAGGAAATTTTCCTTTCAAAACATCACACAAGTCTCACATGGAAAAAAGGTGCTAGATGCTCCCGCTGCTAACACAGGTGTTTTTCATTTCAGGGATACATGGGTTCCTTCAACTTAGCTGAATAGGCCTATTTGCAACCAAATGAGTGCTTTTCTACCTTGAAAACAGTGGTTTACAGGAAATATTCCTTTCACAACTAACTCAATTCTCAGAGGAATACAATGCGCTAGATGCGACCTTTCTACCATGTATGGTTGTCTTTGGAGAGTTACATGCGTTTCCTCCCCTCACTGGAATAGGCTTATTTGGAGCAAAAAGTGCCCATCTCCACCTCGAATCACCTAATTTTCGTGAAGTATTTCTTTCCAAAGTTAACTCAGTTATCACAGAGAAACAATGTGCTGCTAGCTTCTGCTTCTACACAGATGGATTTCCTTCGAGAGATACATGTGTTTCTTGAAGTAAGATGAATTGGTGGATCTGCAGCCAAATGAGCCTTTTCCATCTGGAAAACTTTGGTTCGCAGGAAGTACTCCTTTCAAAAACTTTCTGAGTCTCACGGGATAACAATGCGCTGGAGGCGGCATCCACTTTCTTAGCTGGTTTTCTTTGGAGTGATACATATGGTTCTTCAACTCAGGAGAATAGGCCTATTTGGAGCAAACTGAGGCTGTGTCCACCTTGAAAGACCACGGTTGCAGGAAGTATTGTGTTCCTAAACTTACGCAATTCTCACAGGAAAACAATGTGCTAGGTGTTCCTGCTTCAAACATGGATGGTTTTCCTTTGAGAAATACCTGTGTTTCTTCAACTTAGCCAAGTAGGGCTATTTGGAATAAAATGAGCCTTTTTGACCTTGAAAACTGTGAATTGCAGGAATTACTCTTCTCAAACTCCAATTCAACTCTCAAAGGGAAACATTGGGCTAGATGCTAGAGCTTCTACCATGCATACTTTTCTTTTAGAGGTACATGGACTTCCTCTACTCAGCTGAATAGCCCTAATGGAAGAAATGCAGCCTATGTCCCCCTGCAAACACTTAAGATTCTTGAAGAATTCCTTTCAAAAACGAACACAGTTCTCACAGGAAAACATGTGCTTCTAACATGGATGCTTTTCCTTTGACAGATACATGTGTTTCTTCAACTTAGCTGACTAGGGCTATTTGAAGTGAGGTGAGCCTCCTACTTTGAATATTGATATTTGCAGGGTGCATTGCTTTCAAAGACTAAATGAATTCTTATAGGGAAGCACTGTGCCAGATGTGGCAGTTTCTAACATTGATGGATTTCTTTGCATACATGCGTGTGAATCTTCAATTCACCCAAATAGGCCTATTTCGATTAAGCACATGCTCTGTCCACCTTGAAACGCCTAGGTGGCAGTAAGTATTCCTTTCAAAACTAACTCAAGTCTCAAAGGGAAACAATGTGCTAACTGCAAATGCTTGCATCACAGAAGGTTTCCTTTTGAGAGGTCCATGTGTTACATCTCCTTAAGGGAATAGGCCTATTTGGAGCAAAATGATCCTTTCTCCACTTTGAAAAGTATGATTTGCAGGACGTATTCCTTTCAAAATGTAACTCCAGTCTCACAAAGAAACAAAGTGGTAGATTCTTTGCATCTAACACAGATTTTGTTCTTTCGAGATACACACATGATTCATCAACTTCCTTGAACTGGCCTATTTGCAAGAAAATGAGACTTTCTCCACCTTGAAAAGTATCAATTGAAGGAGTTATCCTTCCAAAACCTATGGGAAGTCTCACAGGAAAACAATGTGGTTGCAACTCCTGCTTCTATCTAGATGGTTTTCTTTCTAGGAATGCATGTGTTTCATCAACTGAGTTGACTGGGCCTATTTGGAACACAATGAGCCTATGTCCAGCTTGAAAACTATGATTAGCAGGATGTATTCCTTTCAAAAACTAACTCAATTCTCAAAGGCCAACAATGTGCTAGAAGCTGCGGCTTCCAATATAGGTGATTGTCTTTTTAGCTATACCTGTGTTTCTTCAACTCACCTAAATAGGCCTACTTAGTGCAAACAGGGTCTATCTGCACCTTGAAACACCTACGTGGCAGGAAATAATCCTTTCCAAAACGAATCAATTCTCACAAGAACAAGGTGCTAAATGCTGCAGTTTCTAGCATCCATGGTTTTCTTTGGGGAGGAACATGTGTTACTTCAACTCAGCTGAATAGGCCTATTTGGAGCAAACACAGCCTATCTCCACTTTGAAAGACCAAAGTTGCAGGAAGCAGTCCTTTCCAAAACTGACACAGTTCTCCCTGGAATACAATGTGGTGGATGCTCTGGCTTCTAACATACATGGTTTTCTTTGCAGAGATACATGGGTTTCATCAACTCAGCTGAATATACTTGAAAGGAGCAAACAGAGTCTATCTCCACCTTCAACCACCTTAGTTCCAGGAAGTATTCCTTTGACAAACTAACCTAATTCTACAGGGAAGCAATGTGGTAGAACCTCCTGGTTCTAACACAGATGATTGACTTGCAAGAGATACATGTGTTTCTTCAAGTTAGCTGCATAGGCCTCTTTGGAACAAAGTGAGTCTTTCGCCACCTAGAAAATACTGATTCGCAGGAGTTATTCCTTTCTAAACCAAATTCAATTCTCATAGGGAAACAAGGTGCTAGATGCTGCATCTTGTTAAACAGATATTTTTATTTGAAGAGACAGATGTCTTCCTTCAACTCAATGGAAAATGCCTAGTTGGAGCCAACGGCATCTATCTGCACCTTGAAACACCGAAGTTGCAGGAAGTATTTGTATCAAAACTAGCTCAATTCTCACAGGAAAAGAATGTGCTAGATGCTCCTGCATTGAACAATGAAGGATTTCCTCGAGAGACACATGTGTTTCATCACCTCCCCTGAATAGGCCTATTTGAAGCACCAGGAGAATTTCTCCCCTTTGAAAACTTTCGTTTGCAGGAAATTTTCCTTTCAAAACATCACACAAGTCTCACATGGAAAAAAGGTGCTAGATGCTCCCGCTGCTAACACAGGTGTTTTTCATTTCAGGGATACATGGGTTCCTTCAACTTAGCTGAATAGGCCTATTTGCAACCAAATGAGTGCTTTTCTACCTTGAAAACAGTGGTTTACAGGAAATATTCCTTTCACAACTAACTCAATTCTCAGAGGAATACAATGTGCTAGATGCGACCTTTCTACCATGTATGGTTGTCTTTGGAGTGTTACATGCGTTTCCTCCCCTCACTGGAATAGGCTTATTTGGAGCAAAAAGTGCCCATCTCCACCTCAAATCACCTAATTTTCGCGAAGTATTTCTTTCCAAAGTTAACTCAGTTATCACAGAGAAACAATGTGCTGCTAGTTTCTGCTTCTACACAGATGGATTTCCTTCGAGAGATACATGTGTTTCTTGAAGTAAGATGAATTGGTGGATCTGCAGCCAAATGAGCCTTTTCCATCTGGAAAACTTTGGTTCGCAGGAAGTACTCCTTTCAAAAACTTTCTGAGTCTCACGGGATAACAATGCGCTGGAGGCGGCATCCACTTTCTTAGCTGGTTTTCTTTGGAGAGATACATATGGTTCTTCAACTCAGGAGAATAGGCCTATTTGGAGCAAACTGAGGCTGTGTCCACCTTGAAAGACCACGGTTGCAGGAAGTATTGTGTTCCTAAACTTACGCAATTCTCACATTAAAACAATGTGCTAGGTGTTCCTGCTTCAAACATGGATGCTTTTCCTTTGAGAAATACCTGTGTTTCTTCAACTTAGCCAAGTAGGGCTATTTGGAATAAAATGAGCCTTTTTGACCTTGAAAACTGTGAATTGCAGGAATTACTCTTCTCAAACTCCAATTCAACTCTCAAAGGGAAACATTGGGCTAGATGCTAGAGCTTCTACCATGCATACTTTTCTTTTAGAGGTACATGGACTTCCTCTACTCAGCTGAATAGCCCTAATGGAAGAAATGCAGCCTATGTCCCCCTGCAAACACTTAAGATTCTTGAAGAATTCCTTTCAAAAACGAACACAGTTCTCACAGGAAAACATGTGCTTCTAACATGGATGCTTTTCCTTTGACAGATACATGTGTTTCTTCAACTTAGCTGACTAGGGCTATTTGAAGTGAGGTGAGCCTCCTACTTTGAATATTGATATTTGCAGGGTGCATTGCTTTCAAAGACTAAATGAATTCTCATAGGGAAGCACTGTGCCAGATGTGGCAGTTTCTAACATTGATGGATTTCTTTGCATACATGCGTGTGAATCTTCAATTCACCCAAATAGGCCTATTTCGATTAAGCACATGCTCTGTCCACCTTGAAACGCCTAGGTGGCAGTAAGTATTCCTTTCAAAACTAACTCAAGTCTCAAAGGGAAACAATGTGCTAACTGCAAATGCTTGCATCACAGAAGGTTTCCTTTTGAGAGGTCCATGTGTTACATCTCCTTAGGGGAATAGGCCTATTTGGAGCAAAATGATCCTTTCTCCACTTTGAAAAGTATGATTTGCAGGACGTATTCCTTTCAAAATGTAACTCCAGTCTCACAAAGAAACAAAGTGGTAGATTCTTTGCATCTAACACAGATTTTGTTCTTTCGAGATACACACATGATTCATCAACTTCCTTGAACTGGCCTATTTGCAAGAAAATGAGACTTTCTCCACCTTGAAAAGTATCAATTGCAGGAGTTATCCTTCCAAAACCTATGGGAAGTCTCACAGGAAAACAATGTGGTTGCAACTCCTGCTTCTATCTAGATGGTTTTCTTTCTAGGAATGCATGTGTTTCATCAACTGAGTTGACTGGGCCTATTTGGAACACAATGAGCCTATGTCCAGCTTGAAAACTATGATTAGCAGGATGTATTCCTTTCAAAAACTAACTCAATTCTCAAAGGCCAACAATGTGCTAGAAGCTGCGGCTTCCAATATAGGTGATTGTCTTTTTAGCTATACCTGTGTTTCTTCAACTCACCTAAATAGGCCTACTTAGTGCAAACAGGGTCTATCTGCACCTTGAAACACCTACGTGGCAGGAAATAATCCTTTCCAAAACGAATCAATTCTCACAAGAACAAGGTGCTAAATGCTGCAGTTTCTAGCATCCATGGTTTTCTTTGGGGAGGAACATGTGTTACTTCAACTCAGCTGAATAGGCCTATTTGGAGCAAACACAGCCTATCTCCACTTTGAAAGACCAAAGTTGCAGGAAGCAGTCCTTTCCAAAACTGACACAGTTCTCCCTGGAATACAATGTGGTAGATGCTCTGGCTTCTAACATACATGGTTTTCTTTGCAGAGATACATGGGTTTCATCAACTCAGCTGAATATACTTGAAAGGAGCAAACAGAGTCTATCTCCACCTTCAACCACCTTAGTTCCAGGAAGTATTCCTTTGACAAACTAACCTAATTCTACAGGGAAGCAATGTGGTAGAACCTCCTGGTTCTAACACAGATGATTGACTTGCAAGAGATACATGTGTTTCTTCAAGTTAGCTGCATAGGCCTCTTTGGAACAAAATGAGTCTTTCGCCACCTAGAAAATACTGATTCGCAGGAGTTATTCCTTTCTAAACCAAATTCAATTCTCATAGGGAAACAAGGTGCTAGATGCTGTATCTTGTTAAACAGATATTTTTATTTGAAGAGACAGATGTCTTCCTTCAACTCAATGGAAAATGCCTAGTTGGAGCCAACGGCATCTATCTGCACCTTGAAACACCGAAGTTGCAGGAAGTATTTGTATCAAAACTAGCTCAATTCTCACAGGAAAAGAATGTGCTAGATGCTCCTGCATTGAACAATGAAGGATTTCCTCGAGAGACACATGTGTTTCATCACCTCCCCTGAATAGGCCTATTTGAAGCACCAGGAGAATTTCTCCCCTTTGAAAACTTTCGTTTGCAGGAAATTTTCCTTTCAAAACATCACACAAGTCTCACATGGAAAAAAGGTGCTAGATGCTCCCGCTGCTAACACAGGTGTTTTTCATTTCAGGGATACATGGGTTCCTTCAACTTAGCTCAATAGGCCTATTTGCAACCAAATGAGTGCTTTTCTACCTTGAAAACAGTGGTTTACAGGAAATATTCCTTTCACAACTAACTCAATTCTCAGAGGAATACAATGTGCTAGATGCGACCTTTCTACCATGTATGGTTGTCTTTGGAGAGTTACATGCGTTTCCTCCCCTCACTGGAATAGGCTTATTTGGAGCAAAAAGTGCCCATCTCCACATCGAATCACCTAATTTTCGCGAAGTATTTCTTTCCAAAGTTAACTCAGTTATCACAGAGAAACAATGTGCTGCTAGTTTCTGCTTCTACACAGATGGATTTCCTTCGAGAGATACATGTGTTTCTTGAAGTAAGAGGAATTGGTGGATCTGCAGCCAAATGAGCCTTTTCCATCTGGAAAACTTTGGTTCGCAGGAAGTACTCCTTTCAAAAACTTTCTGAGTCTCACGGGATAACAATGCGCTGGAGGCGGCATCCACTTTCTTAGCTGGTTTTCTTTGGAGAGATACATATGGTTCTTCAACTCAGGAGAATAGGCCTATTTGGAGCAAACTGAGGCTGTGTCCACCTTGAAAGACCACGGTTGCAGGAAGTATTGTGTTCCTAAACTTACGCAATTCTCACAGGAAAACAATGTGCTAGGTGTTCCTGCTTCAAACATGGATGGTTTTCCTTTGAGAAATACCTGTGTTTCTTCAACTTAGCCAAGTAGGGCTATTTGGAATAAAATGAGCCTTTTTGACCTTGAAAACTGTGAATTGCAGGAATTACTCTTCTCAAACTCCAATTCAACTCTCAAAGGGAAACATTGGGCTAGATGCTAGAGCTTCTACCATGCATACTTTTCTTTTAGAGGTACATGGACTTCCTCTACTCAGCTGAATAGCCCTACTGGAAGAAATGCAGCCTATGTCCCCATGCAAACACTTAAGATTCTTGAAGAATTCCTTTCAAAAACGAACACAGTTCTCACAGGAAAACATGTGCTTCTAACATGGATGCTTTTCCTTTGACAGATACATGTGTTTCTTCAACTTAGCTGACTAGGGCTATTTGAAGTGAGGTGAGCCTCCTACTTTGAATATTGATATTTGCAGGGTGCATTGCTTTCAAAGACTAAATGAATTCTCATAGGGAAGCACTGTGCCAGATGTGGCAGTTTCTAACATTGATGGATTTCTTTGCATACATGCGTGTGAATCTTCAATTCACCCAAATAGGCCTATTTCGATTAAGCACATGCTCTGTCCACCTTGAAACGCCTAGGTGGCAGTAAGTATTCCTTTCAAAACTAACTCAAGTCTCAAAGGGAAACAATGTGCTAACTGCAAATGCTTGCATCACAGAAGGTTTCCTTTTGAGAGGTCCATGTGTTACATCTCCTTAGGGGAATAGGCCTATTTGGAGCAAAATGATCCTTTCTCCACTTTGAAAAGTATGATTTGCAGGACGTATTCCTTTCAAAATGTAACTCCAGTCTCACAAAGAAACAAAGTGGTAGATTCTTTGCATCTAACACAGATTTTGTTCTTCCGAGATACACACATGATTCATCAACTATCTTGAACTGGCCTATTTGCAAGAAAATGAGACTTTCTCCACCTTGAAAAGTGTCAATTGCAGGAGTTATCCTTCCAAAACCTATGGGAAGTCTCACAGGAAAACAATGTGGTTGCAACTCCTGCTGCTATCTAGATGGTTTTCTTTCTAGGAATGCATGTGTTTCATCAACTGAGTTGACTGGGCCTATTTGGAACACAATGAGCCTATGTCCAGCTTGAAAACTATGATTAGCAGGATGTATTCCTTTCAAAAACTAACTCAATTCTCAAAGGCCAACAATGTGCTAGAAGCTGCGGCTTCCAATATAGGTGATTGTCTTTTTAGCTATACCTGTGTTTCTTCAACTCACCTAAATAGGCCTACTTAGTGCAAACAGGGTCTATCTGCACCTTGAAACACCTACGTGGCAGGAAATAATCCTTTCCAAAACGAATCAATTCTCACAAGAACAAGGTGCTAAATGCTGCAGTTTCTAGCATCCATGGTTTTCTTTGGGGAGGAACATGTGTTACTTCAACTCAGCTGAATAGGCCTATTTGGAGCAAACACAGCCTATCTCCACTTTGAAAGACCAAAGTTGCAGGAAGCAGTCCTTTCCAAAACTGACACAGTTCTCCCTGGAATACAATGTGGTGGATGCTCCGGCTTCTAACATACATGGTTTTCTTTGCAGAGATACATGGGTTTCATCAACTCAGATGAATATACTTGAAAGGAGCAAACAGAGTCTATCTCCACCTTCAACCACCTTAGTTCCAGGAAGTATTCCTTTGACAAACTAACCTAATTCTACAGGGAAGCAATGTGGTAGAACCTCCTGGTTCTAACACAGATGATTGACTTGCAAGAGATACATGTGTTTCTTCAAGTTAGCTGCACAGGCCTCTTTGGAACAAAATGAGTCTTTCGCCACCTAGAAAATACTGATTCGCAGGAGTTATTCCTATCTAAACCAAATTCAATTCTCATAGGGAAACAAGGTGCTAGATGCTGCATCTTGTTAAACAGATATTTTTATTTGAAGAGACAGATGTCTTCCTTCAACTCAATGGAAAATGCCTAGTTGGAGCCAACGGCATCTATCTGCACCTTGAAACACCGAAGTTGCAGGAAGTATTTGTATCAAAACTAGCTCAATTCTCACAGGAAAAGAATGTGCTAGATGCTCCTGCATTGAACAATGAAGGATTTCCTCGAGAGACACATGTGTTTCATCACCTCCCCTGAATAGGCCTATTTGAAGCACCAGGAGAATTTCTCCCCTTTGAAAACTTTCGTTTGCAGGAAATTTTCCTTTCAAAACATCACACAAGTCTCACATGGAAAAAAGGTGCTAGATGCTCCCGCTGCTAACACAGGTGTTTTTCATTTCAGGGATACATGTGTTCCTTCAACTTAGCTGAATAGGCCTATTTGCAACCAAATGAGTGCTTTTCTACCTTGAAAACAGTGGTTTACAGGAAATATTCCTTTCACAACTAACTCAATTCTCAGAGGAATACAATGTGCTAGATGCGACCTTTCTACCATGTATGGTTGTCTTTGGAGAGTTACATGCGTTTCCTCCCCTCACTGGAATAGGCTTATTTGGAGCAAAAAGTGCCCATCTCCACCTCGAATCACCTAATTTTCACGAAGTATTTCTTTCCAAAGTTAACTCAGTTATCACAGAGAAACAATGTGCTGCTAGCTTCTGCTTCTACACAGATGGATTTCCTTCGAGAGATACATGTGTTTCTTGAAGTAAGATGAATAGGTGGATCTGCAGCCAAATGAGCCTTTTCCATCTGGAAAACTTTGGTTCGCAGGAAGTACTCCTTTCAAAAACTTTCTGAGTCTCACGGGATAACAATGCGCTGGAGGCGGCATCCACTTTCTTAGCTGGTTTTCTTTGGAGAGATACATATGGTTCTTCAACTCAGGAGAATAGGCCTATTTGGAGCAAACTGAGGCTGTGTCCACCTTGAAAGACCACGGTTGCAGGAAGTATTGTGTTCCTAAACTTACGCAATTCTCACAGGAAAACAATGTGCTAGGTGTTCCTGCTTCAAACATGGATGGTTTTCCTTTGAGAAATACCTGTGTTTCTTCAACTTAGCCAAGTAGGGCTATTTGGAATAAAATAAGCCTTTTTGACCTTGAAAACTGTGAATTGCAGGAATTACTCTTCTCAAACTCCAATTCAACTCTCAAAGGGAAACATTGGGCTAGATGCTAGAGCTTCTACCATGCATACTTTTCTTTTAGAGGTACATGGACTTCCTCTACTCAGCTGAATAGCCCTAATGGAAGAAATGCAGCCTATGTCCCCCTGCAAACACTTAAGATTCTTGAAGAATTCCTTTCAAAAACGAACACAGTTCTCACAGGAAAACATGTGCTTCTAACATGGATGCTTTTCCTTTGACAGATACATGTGTTTCTTCAACTTAGCTGACTAGGGCTATTTGAAGTGAGGTGAGCCTCCTACTTTGAATATTGATATTTGCAGGGTGCATTGCTTTCAAAGACTAAATGAATTCTCATAGGGAAGCACTGTGCCAGATGTGGCAGTTTCTAACATTGATGGATTTCTTTGCATACATGCGTGTGAATCTTCAATTCACCCAAATAGGCCTATTTCGATTAAGCACATGCTCTGTCCACCTTGAAACGCCTAGGTGGCGGTAAGTATTCCTTTCAAAACTAACTCAAGTCTCAAAGGGAAACAATGTGCTAACTGCAAATGCTTGCATCACAGAAGGTTTCCTTTTGAGAGGTCCATGTGTTACATCTCCTTAGGGGAATAGGCCTATTTGGAGCAAAATGATCCTTTCTCCACTTTGAAAAGTATGATTTGCAGGACGTATTCCTTTCAAAATGTAACTCCAGTCTCACAAAGAAACAAAGTGGTAGATTCTTTGCATCTAACACAGATTTTGTTCTTCCGAGATACACACATGATTCATCAACTATCTTGAACTGGCCTATTTGCAAGAAAATGAGACTTTCTCCACCTTGAAAAGTGTCAATTGCAGGAGTTATCCTTCCAAAACCTATGGGAAGTCTCACAGGAAAACAATGTGGTTGCAACTCCTGCTGCTATCTAGATGGTTTTCTTTCTAGGAATGCATGTGTTTCATCAACTGAGTTGACTGGGCCTATTTGGAACACAATGAGCCTATGTCCAGCTTGAAAACTATGATTAGCAGGATGTATTCCTTTCAAAAACTAACTCAATTCTCAAAGGCCAACAATGTGCTAGAAGCTGCGGCTTCCAATATAGGTGATTGTGTTTTTAGCTATACCTGTGTTTCTTCAACTCACCTAAATAGGCCTACTTAGTGCAAACAGGGTCTATCTGCACCTTGAAACACCTACGTGGCAGGAAATAATCCTTTCCAAAACGAATCAATTCTCACAAGAACAAGGTGCTAAATGCTGCAGTTTCTAGCATCCATGGTTTTCTTTGGGGAGGAACATGTGTTACTTCAACTCAGCTGAATAGGCCTATTTGGAGCAAACACAGCCTATCTCCACTTTGAAAGACCAAAGTTGCAGGAAGCAGTCCTTTCCAAAACTGACACAGTTCTCCCTGGAATACAATGTGGTGGATGCTCCGGCTTCTAACATACATGGTTTTCTTTGCAGAGATACATGGGTTTCATCAACTCAGCTGAATATACTTGAAAGGAGCAAACAGAGTCTATCTCCACCTTCAACCACCTTAGTTCCAGGAAGTATTCCTTTGACAAACTAACCTAATTCTACAGGGAAGCAATGTGGTAGAACCTCCTGGTTCTAACACAGATGATTGACTTGCAAGAGATACATGTGTTTCTTCAAGTTAGCTGCATAGGCCTCTTTGGAACAAAATGAGTCTTTCGCCACCTAGAAAATACTGATTCGCAGGAGTTATTCCTTTCTAAACCAAATTCAATTCTCATAGGGAAACAAGGTGCTAGATGCTGCATCTTGTTAAACAGATATTTTTATTTGAAGAGACAGATGTCTTCCTTCAACTCAATGGAAAATGCCTAGTTGGAGCCAACGGCATCTATCTGCACCTTGAAACACCGAAGTTGCAGGAAGTATTTGTATCAAAACTAGCTCAATTCTCACAGGAAAAGAATGTGCTAGATGCTCCTGCATTGAACAATGAAGGATTTCCTCGAGAGACACATGTGTTTCATCACCTCCCCTGAATAGGCCTATTTGAAGCACCAGGAGAATTTCTCCCCTTTGAAAACTTTCGTTTGCAGGAAATTTTCCTTTCAAAACATCACACAAGTCTCACATGGAAAAAAGGTGCTAGATGCTCCCGCTGCTAACACAGGTGTTTTTCATTTCAGGGATACATGGGTTCCTTCAACTTAGCTGAATAGGCCTATTTGCAACCAAATGAGTGCTTTTCTACCTTGAAAACAGTGGTTTACAGGAAATATTCCTTTCACAACTAACTCAATTCTCAGAGGAATACAATGTGCTAGATGCGACCTTTCTACCATGTATGGTTGTCTTTGGAGAGTTACATGCGTTTCCTCCCCTCACTGGAATAGGCTTATTTGGAGCAAAAAGTGCCCATCTCCACCTCGAATCACCTAATTTTCGCGAAGTATTTCTTTCCAAAGTTAACTCAGTTATCACAGAGAAACAATGTGCTGCTAGCTTCTGCTTCTACACAGATGGATTTCCTTCGAGAGATACATGTGTTTCTTGAAGTAAGATGAATAGGTGGATCTGCAGCCAAATGAGCCTTTTCCATCTGGAAAACTTTGGTTCGCAGGAAGTACTCCTTTCAAAAACTTTCTGAGTCTCACGGGATAACAATGCGCTGGAGGCGGCATTCACTTTCTTAGCTGGTTTTCTTTTTAGAGATACATATGGTTCTTCAACTCAGGAGAATAGGCCTATTTGGAGCAAACTGAGGCTGTGTCCACCTTGAAAGACCACGGTTGCAGGAAGTATTGTGTTCCTAAACTTACGCAATTCTCACAGGAAAACAATGTGCTAGGTGTTCCTGCTTCAAACATGGATGGTTTTCCTTTGAGAAATACCTGTGTTTCTTCAACTTAGCCAAGTAGGGCTATTTGGAATAAAATGAGCCTTTTTGACCTTGAAAACTGTGAATTGCAGGAATTACTCTTCTCAAACTCCAATTCAACTCTCAAAGGGAAACATTGGGCTAGATGCTAGAGCTTCTACCATGCATACTTTTCTTTTAGAGGTACATGGACTTCCTCTACTCAGCTGAATAGCCCTAATGGAAGAAATGCAGCCTATGTCCCCCTGCAAACACTTAAGATTCTTGAAGAATTCCTTTCAAAAATGAACACAGTTCTCACAGGAAAACATGTGCTTCTAACATGGATGCTTTTCCTTTGACAGATACATGTGTTTCTTCAACTTAGCTGACTAGGGCTATTTGAAGTGAGGTGAGCCTCCTACTTTGAATATTGATATTTGCAGGGTGCATTGCTTTCAAAGACTAAATGAATTCTCATAGGGAAGCACTGTGCCAGATGTGGCAGTTTCTAACATTGATGGATTTCTTTGCATACATGCGTGTGAATCTTCAATTCACCCAAATAGGCCTATTTCGATTAAGCACATGCTCTGTCCACCTTGAAACGCCTAGGTGGCGGTAAGTATTCCTTTCAAAACTAACTCAAGTCTCAAAGGGAAACAATGTGCTAACTGCAAATGCTTGCATCACAGAAGGTTTCCTTTTGAGAGGTCCATGTGTTACATCTCCTTAGGGGAATAGGCCTATTTGGAGCAAAATGATCCTTTCTCCACTTTGAAAAGTATGATTTGCAGGTCGTATTCCTTTCAAAATGTAACTCCAGTCTCACAAAGAAACAAAGTGGTAGATTCTTTGCATCTAACACAGATTTTGTTCTTCCGAGATACACACATGATTCATCAACTATCTTGAACTGGCCTATTTGCAAGAAAATGAGACTTTCTCCACCTTGAAAAGTGTCAATTGCAGGAGTTATCCTTCCAAAACCTATGGGAAGTCTCACAGGAAAACAATGTGGTTGCAACTCCTGCTGCTATCTAGATGGTTTTCTTTCTAGGAATGCATGTGTTTCATCAACTGAGTTGACTGGGCCTATTTGGAACACAATGAGCCTATGTCCAGCTTGAAAACTATGATTAGCAGGATGTATTCCTTTCAAAAACTAACTCAATTCTCAAAGGCCAACAATGTGCTAGAAGCTGCGGCTTCCAATATAGGTGATTGTGTTTTTAGCTATACCTGTGTTTCTTCAACTCACCTAAATAGGCCTACTTAGTGCAAACAGGGTCTATCTGCACCTTGAAACTCCTACGTGGCAGGAAATAATCCTTTCCAAAACGAATCAATTCTCACAAGAACAAGGTGCTAAATGCTGCAGTTTCTAGCATCCATGGTTTTCTTTGGGGAGGAACATGTGTTACTTCAACTCAGCTGAATAGGCCTATTTGGAGCAAACACAGCCTATCTCCACTTTGAAAGACCAAAGTTGCAGGAAGCAGTCCTTTCCAAAACTGACACAGTTCTCCCTGGAATACAATGTGGTGGATGCTCCGGCTTCTAACATACATGGTTTTCTTTGCAGAGATACATGGGTTTCAGCAACTCAGCTGAATATACTTGAAAGGAGCAAACAGAGTCTATCTCCACCTTCAACCACCTTAGTTCCAGGAAGTATTCCTTTGACAAACTAACCTAATTCTACAGGGAAGCAATGTGGTAGAACCTCCTGGTTCTAACACAGATGATTGACTTGCAAGAGATACATGTGTTTCTTCAAGTTAGCTGCACAGGCCTCTTTGGAACAAAATGAGTCTTTCGCCACCTAGAAAATACTGATTCGCAGGAGTTATTCCTTTCTAAACCAAATTCAATTCTCATAGGGAAACAAGGTGCTAGATGCTGCATCTTGTTAAACAGATATTTTTATTTGAAGAGACAGATGTCTTCCTTCAACTCAATGGAAAATGCCTAGTTGGAGCCAACGGCATCTATCTGCACCTTGAAACACCGAAGTTGCAGGAAGTATTTGTATCAAAACTAGCTCAATTCTCACAGGAAAAGAATGTGCTAGATGCTCCTGCATTGAACAATGAAGGATTTCCTCGAGAGACACATGTGTTTCATCACCTCCCCTGAATAGGCCTATTTGAAGCACCAGGAGAATTTCTCCCCTTTGAAAACTTTCGTTTGCAGGAAATTTTCCATTCAAAACATCACACAAGTCTCACATGGAAAAAAGGTGCTAGATGCTCCCGCTGCTAACACAGGTGTTTTTCATTTCAGGGATACATGTGTTCCTTCAACTTAGCTGAATAGGCCTATTTGCAACCAAATGAGTGCTTTTCTACCTTGAAAACAGTGGTTTACAGGAAATATTCCTTTCACAACTAACTCAATTCTCAGAGGAATACAATGTGCTCGATGCGACCTTTCTACCATGTATGGTTGTCTTTGGAGAGTTACATGCGTTTCCTCCCCTCACTGGAATAGGCTTATTTGGAGCAAAAAGTGCCCATCTCCACCTCGAATCACCTAATTTTCACGAAGTATTTCTTTCCAAAGTTAACTCAGTTATCACAGAGAAACAATGTGCTGCTAGCTTCTGCTTCTACACAGATGGATTTCCTTCGAGAGATACATGTGTTTCTTGAAGTAAGATGAATAGGTGGATCTGCAGCCAAATGAGCCTTTTCCATCTGGAAAACTTTGGTTCGCAGGAAGTACTCCTTTCAAAAACTTTCTGAGTCTCACGGGATAACAATGCGCTGGAGGCGGCATCCACTTTCTTAGCTGGTTTTCTTTGGAGAGATACATATGGTTCTTCAACTCAGGAGAATAGGCCTATTTGGAGCAAACTGAGGCTGTGTCCACCTTGAAAGACCACGGTTGCAGGAAGTATTGTGTTCCTAAACTTACGCAATTCTCACAGGAAAACAATGTGCTAGGTGTTCCTGCTTCAAACATGGATGGTTTTCCTTTGAGAAATACCTGTGTTTCTTCAACTTAGCCAAGTAGGGCTATTTGGAATAAAATGAGCCTTTTTGACCTTGAAAACTGTGAATTGCAGGAATTACTCTTCTCAAACTCCAATTCAACTCTCAAAGGGAAACATTGGGCTAGATGCTAGAGCTTCTACCATGCATACTTTTCTTTTAGAGGTACATGGACTTCCTCTACTCAGCTGAATAGCCCTAATGGAAGAAATGCAGCCTATGTCCCCCTGCAAACACTTAAGATTCTTGAAGAATTCCTTTCAAAAACGAACACAGTTCTCACAGGAAAACATGTGCTTCTAACATGGATGCTTTTCCTTTGACAGATACATGTGTTTCTTCAACTTAGCTGACTAGGGCTATTTGAAGTGAGGTGAGCCTCCTACTTTGAATATTGATATTTGCAGGGTGCATTGCTTTCAAAGACTAAATGAATTCTCATAGGGAAGCACTGTGCCAGATGTGGCAGTTTCTAACATTGATGGATTTCTTTGCATACATGCGTGTGAATCTTCAATTCACCCAAATAGGCCTATTTCGATTAAGCACATGCTCTGTCCACCTTGAAACGCCTAGGTGGCAGTAAGTATTCCTTTCAAAACTAACTCAAGTCTCAAAGGGAAACAACGTGCTAACTGCAAATGCTTGCATCACAGAAGGTTTCCTTTTGAGAGGTCCATGTGTTACATCTCCTTAGGGGAATAGGCCTATTTGGAGCAAAATGATCCTTTCTCCACTTTGAAAAGTATGATTTGCAGGACGTATTCCTTTCAAAATGTAACTCCAGTCTCACAAAGAAACAAAGTGGTAGATTCTTTGCATCTAACACAGATTTTGTTCTTCCGAGATACACACATGATTCATCAACTATCTTGAACTGGCCTATTTGCAAGAAAATGAGACTTTCTCCACCTTGAAAAGTGTCAATTGCAGGAGTTATCCTTCCAAAACCTATGGGAAGTCTCACAGGAAAACAATGTGGTTGCAACTCCTGCTGCTATCTAGATGGTTTTCTTTCTAGGAATGCATGTGTTTCATCAACTGAGTTGACTGGGCCTATTTGGAACACAATGAGCCTATGTCCAGCTTGAAAACTATGATTAGCAGGATGTATTCCTTTCAAAAACTAACTCAATTCTCAAAGGCCAACAATGTGCTAGAAGCTGCGGCTTCCAATATAGGTGATTGTCTTTTTAGCTATACCTGTGTTTCTTCAACTCACCTAAATAGGCCTACTTAGTGCAAACAGGGTCTATCTGCACCTTGAAACACCTACGTGGCAGGAAATAATCCTTTCCAAAACGAATCAATTCTCACAAGAACAAGGTGCTAAATGCTGCAGTTTCTAGCATCCATGGTTTTCTTTGGGGAGGAACATGTGTTACTTCAACTCAGCTGAATAGGCCTATTTGGAGCAAACACAGCCTATCTCCACTTTGAAAGACCAAAGTTGCAGGAAGCAGTCCTTTCCAAAACTGACACAGTTCTCCCTGGAATACAATGTGGTGGATGCTCCGGCTTCTAACATACATGGTTTTCTTTGCAGAGATACATGGGTTTCATCAACTCAGCTGAATATACTTGAAAGGAGCAAACAGAGTCTATCTCCACCTTCAACCACCTTAGTTCCAGGAAGTATTCCTTTGACAAACTAACCTAATTCTACAGGGAAGCAATGTGGTAGAACCTCCTGGTTCTAACACAGATGATTGACTTGCAAGAGATACATGTGTTTCTTCAAGTTAGCTGCATAGGCCTCTTTGGAACAAAATGAGTCTTTCGCCACCTAGAAAATACTGATTCGCAGGAGTTATTCCTTTCTAAACCAAATTCAATTCTCATAGGGAAACAAGGTGCTAGATGCTGCATCTTGTTAAACAGATATTTTTATTTGAAGAGACAGATGTCTTCCTTCAACTCAATGGAAAATGCCTAGTTGGAGCCAACGGCATCTATCTGCACCTTGAAACACCGAAGTTGCAGGAAGTATTTGTATCAAAACTAGCTCAATTCTCACAGGAAAAGAATGTGCTAGATGCTCCTGCATTGAACAATGAAGGATTTCCTCGAGAGACACATGTGTTTCATCACCTCCCCTGAATAGGCCTATTTGAAGCACCAGGAGAATTTCTCCCCTTTGAAAACTTTCGTTTGCAGGAAATTTTCCTTTCAAAACATCACACAAGTCTCACATGGAAAAAAGGTGCTAGATGCTCCCGCTGCTAACACAGGTGTTTTTCATTTCAGGGATACATGGGTTCCTTCAACTTAGCTGAATAGGCCTATTTGCAACCAAATGAGTGCTTTTCTACCTTGAAAACAGTGGTTTACAGGAAATATTCCTTTCACAACTAACTCAATTCTCAGAGGAATACAATGTGCTAGATGCGACCTTTCTACCATGTATGGTTGTCTTTGGAGAGTTACATGCGTTTCCTCCCCTCACTGGAATAGGCTTATTTGGAGCAAAAAGTGCCCATCTCCACCTCGAATCACCTAATTTTCGCGAAGTATTTCTTTCCAAAGTTAACTCAGTTATCACAGAGAAACAATGTGCTGCTAGCTTCTGCTTCTACACAGATGGATTTCCTTCGAGAGATACATGTGTTTCTTGAAGTAAGATGAATAGGTGGATCTGCAGCCAAATGAGCCTTTTCCATCTGGAAAACTTTGGTTCGCAGGAAGTACTCCTTTCAAAAACTTTCTGAGTCTCACGGGATAACAATGCGCTGGAGGCGGCATTCACTTTCTTAGCTGGTTTTCTTTTTAGAGATACATATGGTTCTTCAACTCAGGAGAATAGGCCTATTTGGAGCAAACTGATGCTGTGTCCACCTTGAAAGACCACGGTTGCAGGAAGTATTGTGTTCCTAAACTTACGCAATTCTCACAGGAAAACAATGTGCTAGGTGTTCCTGCTTCAAACATGGATGGTTTTCCTTTGAGAAATACCTGTGTTTCTTCAACTTAGCCAAGTAGGGCTATTTGGAATAAAATGAGCCATTTTGACCTTGAAAACTGTGAATTGCAGGAATTACTCTTCTCAAACTCCAATTCAACTCTCAAAGGGAAACATTGGGCTAGATGCTAGAGCTTCTACCATGCATACTTTTCTTTTAGAGGTACATGGACTTCCTCTACTCAGCTGAATAGCCCTAATGGAAGAAATGCAGCCTATGTCCCCCTGCAAACACTTAAGATTCTTGAAGAATTCCTTTCAAAAACGAACACAGTTCTCACAGGAAAACATGTGCTTCTAACATGGATGCTTTTCCTTTGACAGATACATGTGTTTCTTCAACTTAGCTGACTAGGGCTATTTGAAGTGAGGTGAGCCTCCTACTTTGAATATTGATATTTGCAGGGTGCATTGCTTTCAAAGACTAAATGAATTCTCATAGGGAAGCACTGTGCCAGATGTGGCAGTTTCTAACATTGATGGATTTCTTTGCATACATGCGTGTGAATCTTCAATTCACCCAAATAGGCCTATTTCGATTAAGCACATGCTCTGTCCACCTTGAAACGCCTAGGTGGCGGTAAGTATTCCTTTCAAAACTAACTCAAGTCTCAAAGGGAAACAATGTGCTAACTGCAAATGCTTGCATCACAGAAGGTTTCCTTTTGAGAGGTCCATGTGTTACATCTCCTTAGGGGAATAGGCCTATTTGGAGCAAAATGATCCTTTCTCCACTTTGAAAAGTATGATTTGCAGGTCGTATTCCTTTCAAAATGTAACTCCAGTCTCACAAAGAAACAAAGTGGTAGATTCTTTGCATCTAACACAGATTTTGTTCTTCCGAGATACACACATGATTCATCAACTATCTTGAACTGGCCTATTTGCAAGAAAATGAGACTTTCTCCACCTTGAAAAGTGTCAATTGCAGGAGTTATCCTTCCAAAACCTATGGGAAGTCTCACAGGAAAACAATGTGGTTGCAACTCCTGCTGCTATCTAGATGGTTTTCTTTCTAGGAATGCATGTGTTTCATCAACTGAGTTGACTGGGCCTATTTGGAACACAATGAGCCTATGTCCAGCTTGAAAACTATGATTAGCAGGATGTATTCCTTTCAAAAACTAACTCAATTCTCAAAGGCCAACAATGTGCTAGAAGCTGCGGCTTCCAATATAGGTGATTGTGTTTTTAGCTATACCTGTGTTTCTTCAACTCACCTAAATAGGCCTACTTAGTGCAAACAGGGTCTATCTGCACCTTGAAACTCCTACGTGGCAGGAAATAATCCTTTCCAAAACGAATCAATTCTCACAAGAACAAGGTGCTAAATGCTGCAGTTTCTAGCATCCATGGTTTTCTTTGGGGAGGAACATGTGTTACTTCAACTCAGCTGAATAGGCCTATTTGGAGCAAACACAGCCTATCTCCACTTTGAAAGACCAAAGTTGCAGGAAGCAGTCCTTTCCAAAACTGACACAGTTCTCCCTGGAATACAATGTGGTGGATGCTCCGGCTTCTAACATACATGGTTTTCTTTGCAGAGATACATGGGTTTCATCAACTCAGCTGAATATACTTGAAAGGAGCAAACAGAGTCTATCTCCACCTTCAACCACCTTAGTTCCAGGAAGTATTCCTTTGACAAACTAACCTAATTCTACAGGGAAGCAATGTGGTAGAACCTCCTGGTTCTAACACAGATGATTGACTTGCAAGAGATACATGTGTTTCTTCAAGTTAGCTGCACAGGCCTCTTTGGAACAAAATGAGTCTTTCGCCACCTAGAAAATACTGATTCGCAGGAGTTATTCCTTTCTAAACCAAATTCAATTCTCATAGGGAAACAAGGTGCTAGATGCTGCATCTTGTTAAACAGATATTTTTATTTGAAGAGACAGATGTCTTCCTTCAACTCAATGGAAAATGCCTAGTTGGAGCCAACGGCATCTATCTGCACCTTGAAACACCGAAGTTGCAGGAAGTATTTGTATCAAAACTAGCTCAATTCTCACAGGAAAAGAATGTGCTAGATGCTCCTGCATTGAACAATGAAGGATTTCCTCGAGAGACACATGTGTTTCATCACCTCCCCTGAATAGGCCTATTTGAAGCACCAGGAGAATTTCTCCCCTTTGAAAACTTTCGTTTGCAGGAAATTTTCCATTCAAAACATCACACAAGTCTCACATGGAAAAAAGGTGCTAGATGCTCCCGCTGCTAACACAGGTGTTTTTCATTTCAGGGATACATGTGTTCCTTCAACTTAGCTGAATAGGCCTATTTGCAACCAAATGAGTGCTTTTCTACCTTGAAAACAGTGGTTTACAGGAAATATTCCTTTCACAACTAACTCAATTCTCAGAGGAATACAATGTGCTAGATGCGACCTTTCTACCATGTATGGTTGTCTTTGGAGAGTTACATGCGTTTCCTCCCCTCACTGGAATAGGCTTATTTGGAGCAAAAAGTGCCCATCTCCACCTCGAATCACCTAATTTTCACGAAGTATTTCTTTCCAAAGTTAACTCAGTTATCACAGAGAAACAATGTGCTGCTAGCTTCTGCTTCTACACAGATGGATTTCCTTCGAGAGATACATGTGTTTCTTGAAGTAAGATGAATAGGTGGATCTGCAGCCAAATGAGCCTTTTCCATCTGGAAAACTTTGGTTCGCAGGAAGTACTCCTTTCAAAAACTTTCTGAGTCTCACGGGATAACAATGCGCTGGAGGCGGCATCCACTTTCTTAGCTGGTTTTCTTTGGAGAGATACATATGGTTCTTCAACTCAGGAGAATAGGCCTATTTGGAGCAAACTGAGGCTGTGTCCACCTTGAAAGACCACGGTTGCAGGAAGTATTGTGTTCCTAAACTTACGCAATTCTCACAGGAAAACAATGTGCTAGGTGTTCCTGCTTCAAACATGGATGGTTTTCCTTTGAGAAATACCTGTGTTTCTTCAACTTAGCCAAGTAGGGCTATTTGGAATAAAATGAGCCTTTTTGACCTTGAAAACTGTGAATTGCAGGAATTACTCTTCTCAAACTCCAATTCAACTCTCAAAGGGAAACATTGGGCTAGATGCTAGAGCTTCTACCATGCATACTTTTCTTTTAGAGGTACATGGACTTCCTCTACTCAGCTGAATAGCCCTAATGGAAGAAATGCAGCCTATGTCCCCCTGCAAACACTTAAGATTCTTGAAGAATTCCTTTCAAAAACGAACACAGTTCTCACAGGAAAACATGTGCTTCTAACATGGATGCTTTTCCTTTGACAGATACATGTGTTTCTTCAACTTAGCTGACTAGGGCTATTTGAAGTGAGGTGAGCCTCCTACTTTGAATATTGATATTTGCAGGGTGCATTGCTTTCAAAGACTAAATGAATTCTCATAGGGAAGCACTGTGCCAGATGTGGCAGTTTCTAACATTGATGGATTTCTTTGCATACATGCGTGTGAATCTTCAATTCACCCAAATAGGCCTATTTCGATTAAGCACATGCTCTGTCCACCTTGAAACGCCTAGGTGGCGGTAAGTATTCCTTTCAAAACTAACTCAAGTCTCAAAGGGAAACAATGTGCTAACTGCAAATGCTTGCATCACAGAAGGTTTCCTTTTGAGAGGTCCATGTGTTACATCTCCTTAGGGGAATAGGCCTATTTGGAGCAAAATGATCCTTTCTCCACTTTGAAAAGTATGATTTGCAGGACGTATTCCTTTCAAAATGTAACTCCAGTCTCACAAAGAAACAAAGTGGTAGATTCTTTGCATCTAACACAGATTTTGTTCTTTCGAGATACACACATGATTCATCAACTATCTTGAACTGGCCAATTTGCAAGAAAATGAGACTTTCTCCACCTTGAAAAGTATCAATTGCAGGAGTTATCCTTCCAAAACCTATGGGAAGTCTCACAGGAAAACAATGTGGTTGCAACTCCTGCTTCTATCTAGATGGTTTTCTTTCTAGGAATGCATGTGTTTCATCAACTGAGTTGACTGGGCCTATTTGGAACACAATGAGCCTATGTCCAGCTTGAAAACTATGATTAGCAGGATGTATTCCTTTCAAAAACTAACTCAATTCTCAAAGGCCAACAATGTGCTAGAAGCTGCGGCTTCCAATATAGGTGATTGTCTTTTTAACTATACCTGTGTTTCTTCAACTCACCTAAATAGGCCTACTTAGTGCAAACAGGGTCTATCTGCACCTTGAAACACCTACGTGGCAGGAAATAATCCTTTCCAAAACGAATCAATTCTCACAAGAACAAGGTGCTAAATGCTGCAGTTTCTAGCATCCATGGTTTTCTTTCGGGAGGAACATGTGTTACTTCAACTCAGCTGAATAGGCCTATTTGGAGCAAACACAGCCTATCTCCACTTTGAAAGACCAAAGTTGCCTGAAGCAGTCCTTTCCAAAACTGACACAGTTCTCCCTGGAATACAATGTGGTAGATGCTCCGGCTTCTAACATACATGGTTTTCTTTGCAGAGATACATGGGTTTCATCAACTCAGCTGAATATACTTGAAAGGAGCAAACAGAGTCTATCTCCACCTTCAACCACCTTAGTTCCAGGAAGTATTCCTTTGACAAACTAACCTAATTCTACAGGGAAGCAATGTGGTAGAACCTCCTGGTTCTAACACAGATGATTGACTTGCAAGAGATACATGTGTTTCTTCAAGTTAGCTGCACAGGCCTCTTTGGAACAAAATGAGTCTTTCGCCACCTAGAAAATACTGATTCGCAGGAGTTATTCCTATCTAAACCAAATTCAATTCTCATAGGGAAACAAGGTGCTAGATGCTGCATCTTGTTAAACAGATATTTTTATTTGAAGAGACAGATGTCTTCCTTCAACTCAATGGAAAATGCCTAGTTGGAGCCAACGGCATCTATCTGCACCTTGAAACACCGAAGTTGCAGGAAGTATTTGTATCAAAACTAGCTCAATTCTCACAGGAAAAGAATGTGCTAGATGCTCCTGCATTGAACAATGAAGGATTTCCTCGAGAGACACATGTGTTTCATCACCTCCCCTGAATAGGCCTATTTGAAGCACCAGGAGAATTTCTCCCCTTTGAAAACTTTCGTTTGCAGGAAATTTTCCTTTCAAAACATCACACAAGTCTCACATGGAAAAAAGGTGCTAGATGCTCCCGCTGCTAACACAGGTGTTTTTCATTTCAGGGATACATGGGTTCCTTCAACTTAGCTGAATAGGCCTATTTGCAACCAAATGAGTGCTTTTCTACCTTGAAAACAGTGGTTTACAGGAAATATTCCTTTCACAACTAACTCAATTCTCAGAGGAATACAATGTGCTAGATGCGACCTTTCTACCATGTATGGTTGTCTTTGGAGAGTTACATGCGTTTCCTCCCCTCACTGGAATAGGCTTATTTGGAGCAAAAAGTGCCCATCTCCACCTCGAATCACCTAATTTTCGCGAAGTATTTCTTTCCAAAGTTAACTCAGTTATCACAGAGAAACAATGTGCTGCTAGTTTCTGCTTCTACACAGATGGATTTCCTTCGAGAGAAACATGTGTTTCTTGAAGTAAGATGAATAGGTGGATCTGCAGCCAAATGAGCCTTTTCCATCTGGAAAACTTTGGTTCGCAGGAAGTACTCCTTTCAAAAACTTTCTGAGTCTCACGGGATAACAATGCGCTGGAGGCGGCATCCACTTTCTTAGCTGGTTTTCTTTGGAGAGATACATATGGTTCTTCAACTCAGGAGAATAGGCCTATTTGGAGCAAACTGAGGCTGTGTCCACCTTGAAAGACCACGGTTGCAGGAAGTATTGTGTTCCTAAACTTACGCAATTCTCACAGGAAAACAATGTGCTAGGTGTTCCTGCTTCAAACATGGATGGTTTTCCTTTGAGAAATACCTGTGTTTCTTCAACTTAGCCAAGTAGGGCTATTTGGAATAAAATGAGCCTTTTTGACCTTGAAAACTGTGAATTGCAGGAATTACTCTTCTCAAACTCCAATTCAACTCTCAAAGGGAAACATTGGGCTAGATGCTAGAGCTTCTACCATGCATACTTTTCTTTTAGAGGTACATGGACTTCCTCTACTCAGCTGAATAGCCCTAATGGAAGAAATGCAGCCTATGTCCCCCTGCAAACACTTAAGATTCTTGAAGAATTCCTTTCAAAAACGAACACAGTTCTCACAGGAAAACATGTGCTTCTAACATGGATGCTTTTCCTTTGACAGATACATGTGTTTCTTCAACTTAGCTGACTAGGGCTATTTGAAGTGAGGTGAGCCTCCTACTTTGAATATTGATATTTGCAGGGTGCATTGCTTTCAAAGACTAAATGAATTCTTATAGGGAAGCACTGTGCCAGATGTGGCAGTTTCTAACATTGATGGATTTCTTTGCATACATGCGTGTGAATCTTCAATTCACCCAAATAGGCCTATTTCGATTAAGCACATGCTCTGTCCACCTTGAAACGCCTAGGTGGCAGTAAGTATTCCTTTCAAAAGTAACTCAAGTCTCAAAGGGAAACAATGTGCTAACTGCAAATGCTTGCATCACAGAAGGTTTCCTTTTGAGAGGTCCATGTGTTACATCTCCTTAGGGGAATAGGCCTATTTGGAGCAAAATGATCCTTTCTCCACTTTGAAAAGTATGATTTGCAGGACGTATTCCTTTCAAAATGTAACTCCAGTCTCACAAAGAAACAAAGTGGTAGATTCTTTGCATCTAACACAGATTTTGTTCTTTCGAGATACACACATGATTCATCAACTTCCTTGAACTGGCCTATTTGCAAGAAAATGAGACTTTCTCCACCTTGAAAAGTATCAATTGCAGGAGTTATCCTTCCAAAACCTATGGGAAGTCTCACAGGAAAACAATGTGGTTGCAACTCCTGCTTCTATCTAGATGGTTTTCTTTCTAGGAATGCATGTGTTTCATCAACTGAGTTGACTGGGCCTATTTGGAACACAATGAGCCTATGTCCAGCTTGAAAACTATGATTAGCAGGATGTATTCCTTTCAAAAACTAACTCAATTCTCAAAGGCCAACAATGTGCTAGAAGCTGCGGCTTCCAATATAGGTGATTGTCTCTTTAGCTATACCTGTGTTTCTTCAACTCACCTAAATAGGCCTACTTAGTGCAAACAGGGTCTATCTGCACCTTGAAACACCTACGTCGCAGGAAATAATCCTTTCCAAAACGAATCAATTCTCACAAGAACAAGGTGCTAAATGCTGCAGTTTCTAGCATCCATGGTTTTCTTTCGGGAGGAACATGTGTTACTTCAACTCAGCTGAATAGGCCTATTTGGAGCAAACACAGCCTATCTCCACTTTGAAAGACCAAAGTTGCCTGAAGCAGTCCTTTCCAAAACTGACACAGTTCTGCCTGGAATACAATGTGGTAGATGCTCCGGCTTCTAACATACATGGTTTTCTTTGCAGAGATACATGGGTTTCATCAACTCAGCTGAATATACTTGAAAGGAGCAAACAGAGTCTATCTCCACCTTCAACCACCTTAGTTCCAGGAAGTATTCCTTTGACAAACTAACCTAATTCTACAGGGAAGCAATGTGGTAGAACCTCCTGGTTCTAACACAGATGATTGACTTGCAAGAGATACATGTGTTTCTTCAAGTTAGCTGCACAGGCCTCTTTGGAACAAAATGAGTCTTTCGCCACCTAGAAAATACTGATTCGCAGGAGTTATTCCTATCTAAACCAAATTCAATTCTCATAGGGAAACAAGGTGCTAGATGCTGCATCTTGTTAAACAGATATTTTTATTTGAAGAGACAGATGTCTTCCTTCAACTCAATGGAAAATGCCTAGTTGGAGCCAACGGCATCTATCTGCACCTTGAAACACCGAAGTTGCAGGAAGTATTTGTATCAAAACTAGCTCAATTCTCACAGGAAAAGAATGTGCTAGATGCTCCTGCATTGAACAATGAAGGATTTCCTCGAGAGACACATGTGTTTCATCACCTCCCCTGAATAGGCCTATTTGAAGCACCAGGAGAATTTCTCCCCTTTGAAAACTTTCGTTTGCAGGAAATTTTCCTTTCAAAACATCACACAAGTCTCACATGGAAAAAAGGTGCTAGATGCTCCCGCTGCTAACACAGGTGTTTTTCATTTCAGGGATACATGGGTTCCTTCAACTTAGCTGAATAGGCCTATTTGCAACCAAATGAGTGCTTTTCTACCTTGAAAACAGTGGTTTACAGGAAATATTCCTTTCACAACTAACTCAATTCTCAGAGGAATACAATGTGCTAGATGCGACCTTTCTACCATGTATGGTTGTCTTTGGAGAGTTACATGCGTTTCCTCCCCTCACTGGAATAGGCTTATTTGGAGCAAAAAGTGCCCATCTCCACCTCGAATCACCTAATTTTCGCGAAGTATTTCTTTCCAAAGTTAACTCAGTTATCACAGAGAAACAATGTGCTGCTAGTTTCTGCTTCTACACAGATGGATTTCCTTCGAGAGATACATGTGTTTCTTGAAGTAAGATGAATAGGTGGATCTGCAGCCAAATGAGCCTTTTCCATCTGGAAAACTTTGGTTCGCAGGAAGTACTCCTTTCAAAAACTTTCTGAGTCTCACGGGATAACAATGCGCTGGAGGCGGCATCCACTTTCTTAGCTGGTTTTCTTTGGAGAGATACATATGGTTCTTCAACTCAGGAGAATAGGCCTATTTGGAGCAAACTGAGGCTGTGTCCACCTTGAAAGACCACGGTTGCAGGAAGTATTGTGTTCCTAAACTTACGCAATTCTCACAGGAAAACAATGTGCTAGGTGTTCCTGCTTCAAACATGGATGGTTTTCCTTTGAGAAATACCTGTGTTTCTTCAACTTAGCCAAGTAGGGCTATTTGGAATAAAATGAGCCTTTTTGACCTTGAAAACTGTGAATTGCAGGAATTACTCTTCTCAAACTCCAATTCAACTCTCAAAGGGAAACATTGGGCTAGATGCTAGAGCTTCTACCATGCATACTTTTCTTTTAGAGGTACATGGACTTCCTCTACTCAGCTGAATAGCCCTAATGGAAGAAATGCAGCCTATGTCCCCCTGCAAACACTTAAGATTCTTGAAGAATTCCTTTCAAAAACGAACACAGTTCTCACAGGAAAACATGTGCTTCTAACATGGATGCTTTTCCTTTGACAGATACATGTGTTTCTTCAACTTAGCTGACTAGGGCTATTTGAAGTGAGGTGAGCCTCCTACTTTGAATATTGATATTTGCAGGGTGCATTGCTTTCAAAGACTAAATGAATTCTTATAGGGAAGCACTGTGCCAGATGTGGCAGTTTCTAACATTGATGGATTTCTTTGCATAAATGCGTGTGAATCTTCAATTCACCCAAATAGGCCTATTTCGATTAAGCACATGCTCTGTCCACCTTGAAATGCTTGGTGGCAGTAAGTATTCCTTTCAAAAGTAACTCAAGTCTCAAAGGGAAACAATGTGCTAACTGCAAATGCTTGCATCACAGAAGGTTTCCTTTTGAGAGGTCCATGTGTTACATCTCCTTAGGGGAATAGGCCTATTTGGAGCAAAATGATCCTTTCTCCACTTTGAAAAGTATGATTTGCAGGACGTATTCCTTTCAAAATGTAACTCCAGTCTCACAAAGAAACAAAGTGGTAGATTCTTTGCATCTAACACAGATTTTGTTCTTTCGAGATACACACATGATTCATCAACTTCCTTGAACTGGCCTATTTGCAAGAAAATGAGACTTTCTCCACCTTGAAAAGTATCAATTGCAGGAGTTATCCTTCCAAAACCTATGGGAAGTCTCACAGGAAAACAATGTGGTTGCAACTCCTGCTTCTATCTAGATGGTTTTCTTTCTAGGAATGCATGTGTTTCATCAACTGAGTTGACTGGGCCTATTTGGAACACAATGAGCCTATGTCCAGCTTGAAAACTATGATTAGCAGGATGTATTCCTTTCAAAAACTAACTCAATTCTCAAAGGCCAACAATGTGCTAGAAGCTGCGGCTTCCAATATAGGTGATTGTCTCTTTAGCTATACCTGTGTTTCTTCAACTCACCTAAATAGGCCTACTTAGTGCAAACAGGGTCTATCTGCACCTTGAAACACCTACGTGGCAGGAAATAATCCTTTCCAAAACGAATCAATTCTCACAAGAACAAGGTGCTAAATGCTGCAGTTTCTAGCATCCATGGTTTTCTTTCGCGAGGAACATGTGTTACTTCAACTCAGCTGAATAGGCCTATTTGGAGCAAACACAGCCTATCTCCACTTTGAAAGACCAAAGTTGCCTGAAGCAGACCTTTCCAAAACTGACACAGTTCTCCCTGGAATACAATGTGGTAGATGCTCCGGCTTCTAACATACATGGTTTTCTTTGCAGAGATACATGGGTTTCATCAACTCAGCTGAATATACTTGAAAGGAGCAAACAGAGTCTATCTCCACCTTCAACCACCTTAGTTCCAGGAAGTATTCCTTTGACAAACTAACCTAATTCTACAGGGAAGCAATGTGGTAGAACCTCCTGGTTCTAACACAGATGATTGACTTGCAAGAGATACATGTGTTTCTTCAAGTTAGCTGCACAGGCCTCTTTGGAACAAAATGAGTCTTTCGCCACCTAGAAAATACTGATTCGCAGGAGTTATTCCTATCTAAACCAAATTCAATTCTCATAGGGAAACAAGGTGCTAGATGCTGCATCTTGTTAAACAGATATTTTTATTTGAAGAGACAGATGTCTTCCTTCAACTCAATGGAAAATGCCTAGTTGGAGCCAACGGCATCTATCTGCACCTTGAAACACCGAAGTTGCAGGAAGTATTTGTATCAAAACTAGCTCAATTCTCACAGGAAAAGAATGTGCTAGATGCTCCTGCATTGAACAATGAAGGATTTCCTCGAGAGACACATGTGTTTCATCACCTCCCCTGAATAGGCCTATTTGAAGCACCAGGAGAATTTCTCCCCTTTGAAAACTTTCGTTTGCAGGAAATTTTCCTTTCAAAACATCACACAAGTCTCACATGGAAAAAAGGTGCTAGATGCTCCCGCTGCTAACACAGGTGTTTTTCATTTCAGGGATACATGGGTTCCTTCAACTTAGCTGAATAGGCCTATTTGCAACCAAATGAGTGCTTTTCTACCTTGAAAACAGTGGTTTACAGGAAATATTCCTTTCACAACTAACTCAATTCTCAGAGGAATACAATGTGCTAGATGCGACCTTTCTACCATGTATGGTTGTCTTTGGAGAGTTACATGCGTTTCCTCCCCTCACTGGAATAGGCTTATTTGGAGCAAAAAGTGCCCATCTCCACCTCGAATCACCTAATTTTCGCGAAGTATTTCTTTCCAAAGTTAACTCAGTTATCACAGAGAAACAATGTGCTGCTAGTTTCTGCTTCTACACAGATGGATTTCCTTCGAGAGATACATGTGTTTCTTGAAGTAAGATGAATAGGTGGATCTGCAGCCAAATGAGCCTTTTCCATCTGGAAAACTTTGGTTCGCAGGAAGTACTCCTTTCAAAAACTTTCTGAGTCTCACGGGATAACAATGCGCTGGAGGCGGCATCCACTTTCTTAGCTGGTTTTCTTTGGAGAGATACATATGGTTCTTCAACTCAGGAGAATAGGCCTATTTGGAGCAAACTGAGGCTGTGTCCACCTTGAAAGACCACGGTTGCAGGAAGTATTGTGTTCCTAAACTTACGCAATTCTCACAGGAAAACAATGTGCTAGGTGTTCCTGCTTCAAACATGGATGGTTTTCCTTTGAGAAATACCTGTGTTTCTTCAACTTAGCCAAGTAGGGCTATTTGGAATAAAATGAGCCTTTTTGACCTTGAAAACTGTGAATTGCAGGAATTACTCTTCTCAAACTCCAATTCAACTCTCAAAGGGAAACATTGGGCTAGATGCTAGAGCTTCTACCATGCATACTTTTCTTTTAGAGGTACATGGACTTCCTCTACTCAGCTGAATAGCCCTAATGGAAGAAATGCAGCCTATGTCCCCCTGCAAACACTTAAGATTCTTGAAGAATTCCTTTCAAAAACGAACACAGTTCTCACAGGAAAACATGTGCTTCTAACATGGATGCTTTTCCTTTGACAGATACATGTGTTTCTTCAACTTAGCTGACTAGGGCTATTTGAAGTGAGGTGAGCCTCCTACTTTGAATATTGATATTTGCAGGGTGCATTGCTTTCAAAGACTAAATGAATTCTCATAGGGAAGCACTGTGCCAGATGTGGCAGTTTCTAACATTGATGGATTTCTTTGCATACATGCGTGTGAATCTTCAATTCACCCAAATAGGCCTATTTCGATTAAGCACATGCTCTGTCCACCTTGAAACGCCTAGGTGGCAGTAAGTATTCCTTTCAAAACTAACTCAAGTCTCAAAGGGAAACAATGTGCTAACTGCAAATGCTTGCATCACAGAAGGTTTCCTTTTGAGAGGTCCATGTGTTACATCTCCTTAGGGGAATAGGCCTATTTGGAGCAAAATGATCCTTTCTCCACTTTGAAAAGTATGATTTGCAGGACGTATTCCTTTCAAAATGTAACTCCAGTCTCACAAAGAAACAAAGTGGTAGATTCTTTGCATCTAACACAGATTTTGTTCTTTCGAGATACACACATGATTCATCAACTATCTTGAACTGGCCTATTTGCAAGAAAATGAGACTTTCTCCACCTTGAAAAGTATCAATTGCAGGAGTTATCCTTCCAAAACCTATGGGAAGTCTCACAGGAAAACAATGTGGTTGCAACTCCTGCTTCTATCTAGATGGTTTTCTTTCTAGGAATGCATGTGTTTCATCAACTGAGTTGACTGGGCCTATTTGGAACACAATGAGCCTATGTCCAGCTTGAAAACTATGATTAGCAGGATGTATTCCTCTCAAAAACTAACTCAATTCTCAAAGGCCAACAATGTGCTAGAAGCTGCGGCTTCCAATATAGGTGATTGTCTTTTTAGCTATACGTGTGTTTCTTCAACTCACCTAAATAGGCCTACTTAGTGCAAACAGGGTCTATCTGCACCTTGAAACACCTACGTGGCAGGAAATAATCCTTTCCAAAACGAATCAATTCTCACAAGAACAAGGTGCTAAATGCTGCAGTTTCTAGCATCCATGGTTTTCTTTGGGGAGGAACATGTGTTACTTCAACTCAGCTGAATAGGCCTATTTGGAGCAAACACAGCCTATCTCCACTTTGAAAGACCAAAGTTGCAGGAAGCAGTCCTTTCCAAAACTGACACACTTCTCCGTAGAATACAATGTGGTGGATGCTCCGGCTTCTAACATACATGGTTTTCTTTGCAGAGATACATGGGTTTCATCAACTCAGCTGAATATACTTGAAAGGAGCAAACAGAGTCTATCTCCACCTTCAACCACCTTAGTTCCAGGAAGTATTCCTTTGACAAACTAACCTAATTCTACAGGGAAGCAATGTGGTAGAACCTCCTGGTTCTAACACAGATGATTGACTTTCAAGAGATACATGTGTTTCTTCAAGTTAGCTGCATAGGCCTCTTTGGAACAAAATGAGTCTTTCGCCACCTAGAAAATACTGATTCGCAGGAGTTATTCCTTTCTAAACCAAATTCAATTCTCATAGGGAAACAAGGTGCTAGATGCTGCATCTTGTTAAACAGATATTTTTATTTGAAGAGACAGATGTCTTCCTTCAACTCAATGGAAAATGCCTAGTTGGAGCCAACGGCATCTATCTGCACCTTGAAACACCGAAGTTGCAGGAAGTATTTGTATCAAAACTAGCTCAATTCTCACAGGAAAAGAATGTGCTAGATGCTCCTGCATTGAACAATGAAGGATTTCCTCGAGAGACACATGTGTTTCATCACCTCCCCTGAATAGGCCTATTTGAAGCACCAGGAGAATTTCTCCCCTTTGAAAACTTTCGTTTGCAGGAAATTTTCCTTTCAAAACATCACACAAGTCTCACATGGAAAAAAGGTGCTAGATGCTCCCGCTGCTAACACAGGTGTTTTTCATTTCAGGGATACATGGGTTCCTTCAACTTAGCTGAATAGGCCTATTTGCAACCAAATGAGTGCTTTTCTACCTTGAAAACAGTGGTTTACAGGAAATATTCCTTTCACAACTAACTCAATTCTCAGAGGAATACAATGTGCTAGATGCGACCTTTCTACCATGTATGGTTGTCTTTGGAGAGTTACATGCGTTTCCTCCCCTCACTGGAATAGGCTTATTTGGAGCAAAAAGTGCCCATCTCCACCTCGAATCACCTAATTTTCGCGAAGTATTTCTTTCCAAAGTTAACTCAGTTATCACAGAGAAACAATGTGCTGCTAGTTTCTGCTTCTACACAGATGGATTTCCTTCGAGAGATACATGTGTTTCTTGAAGTAAGATGAATTGGTGGATCTGCAGCCAAATGAGCCTTTTCCATCTGGAAAACTTTGGTTCGCAGGAAGTACTCCTTTCAAAAACTTTCTGAGTCTCACGGGATAACAATGCGCTGGAGGCGGAATCCACTTTCTTAGCTGGTTTTCTTTGGAGAGATACATATGGTTCTTCAACTCAGGAGAATAGGCCTATTTGGAGCAAACTGAGGCTGTGTCCACGTTGAAAGACCACGGTTGCAGGAAGTGTTGTGTTCCTAAACTTACGCAATTCTCACAGGAAAACAATGTGCTAGGTGTTCCTGCTTCAAACATGGATGGTTTTCCTTTGAGAAATACCTGTGTTTCTTCAACTTAGCCAAGTAGGGCTATTTGGAATAAAATGAGCCTTTTTGACCTTGAAAACTGTGAATTGCAGGAATTACTCTTCTCAAACTCCAATTCAACTCTCAAAGGGAAACATTGGGCTAGATGCTAGAGCTTCTACCATGCATACTTTTCTTTTAGAGGTACATGGACTTCCTCTACTCAGCTGAATAGCCCTAATGGAAGAAATGCAGCCTATGTCCCCCTGCAAACACTTAAGATTCTTGAAGAATTCCTTTCAAAAACGAACACAGTTCTCACAGGAAAACATGTGCTTCTAACATGGATGCTTTTCCTTTGACAGATACATGTGTTTCTTCAACTTAGCTGACTAGGGCTATTTGAAGTGAGGTGAGCCTCCTACTTTGAATATTGATATTTGCAGGGTGCATTGCTTTCAAAGACTAAATGAATTCTCATAGGGAAGCACTGTGCCAGATGTGGCAGTTTCTAACATTGATGGATTTCTTTGCATACATGCGTGTGAATCTTCAATTCACCCAAATAGGCCTATTTCGATTAAGCACATGCTCTGTCCACCTTGAAACGCCTAGGTGGCAGTAAGTATTCCTTTCAAAACTAACTCAAGTCTCAAAGGGAAACAATGTGCTAACTGCAAATGCTTGCATCACAGAAGGTTTCCTTTTGAGAGGTCCATGTGTTACATCTCCTTAGGGGAATAGGCCTATTTGGAGCAAAATGATCCTTTCTCCACTTTGAAAAGTATGATTTGCAGGACGTATTCCTTTCAAAATGTAACTCCAGTCTCACAAAGAAACAAAGTGGTAGATTCTTTGCATCTAACACAGATTTTGTTCTTTCGAGATACACACATGATTCATCAACTATCTTGAACTGGCCTATTTGCAAGAAAATGAGACTTTCTCCACCTTGAAAAGTATCAATTGCAGGAGTTATCCTTCCAAAACCTATGGGAAGTCTCACAGGAAAACAATGTGGTTGCAACTCCTGCTTCTATCTAGATGGTTTTCTTTCTAGGAATGCATGTGTTTCATCAACTGAGTTGACTGGGCCTATTTGGAACACAATGAGCCTATGTCCAGCTTGAAAACTATGATTAGCAGGATGTATTCCTCTCAAAAACTAACTCAATTCTCAAAGGCCAACAATGTGCTAGAAGCTGCGGCTTCCAATATAGGTGATTGTCTTTTTAGCTATACCTGTGTTTCTTCAACTCACCTAAATAGGCCTACTTAGTGCAAACAGGGTCTATCTGCACCTTGAAACACCTACGTGGCAGGAAATAATCCTTTCCAAAACGAATCAATTCTCACAAGAACAAGGTGCTAAATGCTGCAGTTTCTAGCATCCATGGTTTTCTTTGGGGAGGAACATGTGTTACTTCAACTCAGCTGAATAGGCCTATTTGGAGCAAACACAGCCTATCTCCACTTTGAAAGACCAAAGTTGCAGGAAGCAGTCCTTTCCAAAACTGACACAGTTCTCCGTAGAATACAATGTGGTGGATGCTCCGGCTTCTAACATACATGGTTTTCTTTGCAGAGATACATGGGTTTCATCAACTCAGCTGAATATACTTGAAAGGAGCAAACAGAGTCTATCTCCACCTTCAACCACCTTAGTTCCAGGAAGTATTCCTTTGACAAACTAACCTAATTCTACAGGGAAGCAATGTGGTAGAACCTCCTGGTTCTAACACAGATGATTGACTTTCAAGAGATACATGTGTTTCTTCAAGTTAGCTGCATAGGCCTCTTTGGAACAAAATGAGTCTTTCGCCACCTAGAAAATACTGATTCGCAGGAGTTATTCCTTTCTAAACCAAATTCAATTCTCATAGGGAAACAAGGTGCTAGATGCTGCATCTTGTTAAACAGATATTTTTATTTGAAGAGACAGATGTCTTCCTTCAACTCAATGGAAAATGCCTAGTTGGAGCCAACGGCATCTATCTGCACCTTGAAACACCGAAGTTGCAGGAAGTATTTGTATCAAAACTAGCTCAATTCTCACAGGAAAAGAATGTGCTAGATGCTCCTGCATTGAACAATGAAGGATTTCCTCGAGAGACACATGTGTTTCATCACCTCCCCTGAATAGGCCTATTTGAAGCACCAGGAGAATTTCTCCCCTTTGAAAACTTTCGTTTGCAGGAAATTTTCCTTTCAAAACATCACACAAGTCTCACATGGAAAAAAGGTGCTAGATGCTCCCGCTGCTAACACAGGTGTTTTTCATTTCAGGGATACATGGGTTCCTTCAACTTAGCTGAATAGGCCTATTTGCAACCAAATGAGTGCTTTTCTACCTTGAAAACAGTGGTTTACAGGAAATATTCCTTTCACAACTAACTCAATTCTCAGAGGAATACAATGTGCTAGATGCGACCTTTCTACCATGTATGGTTGTCTTTGGAGAGTTACATGCGTTTCCTCCCCTCACTGGAATAGGCTTATTTGGAGCAAAAAGTGCCCATCTCCACCTCGAATCACCTAATTTTCGCGAAGTATTTCTTTCCAAAGTTAACTCAGTTATCACAGAGAAACAATGTGCTGCTAGTTTCTGCTTCTACACAGATGGATTTCCTTCGAGAGATACATGTGTTTCTTGAAGTAAGATGAATTGGTGGATCTGCAGCCAAATGAGCCTTTTCCATCTGGAAAACTTTGGTTCGCAGGAAGTACTCCTTTCAAAAACTTTCTGAGTCTCACGGGATAACAATGCGCTGGAGGCGGAATCCACTTTCTTAGCTGGTTTTCTGTGGAGAGATACATATGGTTCTTCAACTCAGGAGAATAGGCCTATTTGGAGCAAACTGAGGCTGTGTCCACGTTGAAAGACCACGGTTGCAGGAAGTATTGTGTTCCTAAACTTACGCAATTCTCACAGGAAAACAATGTGCTAGGTGTTCCTGCTTCAAACATGGATGGTTTTCCTTTGAGAAATACCTGTGTTTCTTCAACTTAGCCAAGTAGGGCTATTTGGAATAAAATGAGCCTTTTTGACCTTGAAAACTGTGAATTGCAGGAATTACTCTTCTCAAACTCCAATTCAACTCTCAAAGGGAAACATTGGGCTAGATGCTAGAGCTTCTACCATGCATACTTTTCTTTTAGAGGTACATGGACTTCCTCTACTCAGCTGAATAGCCCTAATGGAAGAAATGCAGCCTATGTCCCCCTGCAAACACTTAAGATTCTTGAAGAATTCCTTTCAAAAACGAACACAGTTCTCACAGGAAAACATGTGCTTCTAACATGGATGCTTTTCCTTTGACAGATACATGTGTTTCTTCAACTTAGCTGACTAGGGCTATTTGAAGTGAGGTGAGCCTCCTACTTTGAATATTGATATTTGCAGGGTGCATTGCTTTCAAAGACTAAATGAATTCTCATAGGGAAGCACTGTGCCAGATGTGGCAGTTTCTAACATTGATGGATTTCTTTGCATACATGCGTGTGAATCTTCAATTCACCCAAATAGGCCTATTTCGATTAAGCACATGCTCTGTCCACCTTGAAACGCCTAGGTGGCAGTAAGTATTCCTTTCAAAACTAACTCAAGTCTCAAAGGGAAACAATGTGCTAACTGCAAATGCTTGCATCACAGAAGGTTTCCTTTTGAGAGGTCCATGTGTTACATCTCCTTAGGGAAATAGGCCTATTTGGAGCAAAATGATCCTTTCTCCACTATGAAAAGTATGATTTGCAGGACGTATTCCTTTCAAAATGTAACTCCAGTCTCACAAAGAAACAAAGTGGTAGATTCTTTGCATCTAACACAGATTTTGTTCTTTCGAGATACACACATGATTCATCAACTATCTTGAACTGGCCTATTTGCAAGAAAATGAGACTTTCTCCACCTTGAAAAGTATCAATTGCAGGAGTTATCCTTCCAAAACCTATGGGAAGTCTCACAGGAAAACAATGTGGTTGCAACTCCTGCTTCTATCTAGATGGTTTTCTTTCTAGGAATGCATGTGTTTCATCAACTGAGTTGACTGGGCCTATTTGGAACACAATGAGCCTATGTCCAGCTTGAAAACTATGATTAGCAGGATGTATTCCTCTCAAAAACTAACTCAATTCTCAAAGGCCAACAATGTGCTAGAAGCTGCGGCTTCCATTATAGGTGATTGTCTTTTTAGCTATACCTGTGTTTCTTCAACTCACCTAAATAGGCCTACTTAGTGCAAACAGGGTCTATCTGCACCTTGAAACACCTACGTGGCAGGAAATAATCCTTTCCAAAACGAATCAATTCTCACAAGAACAAGGTGCTAAATGCTGCAGTTTCTAGCATCCATGGTTTTCTTTGGGGAGGAACATGTGTTACTTCAACTCAGCTGAATAGGCCTATTTGGAGCAAACACAGCCTATCTCCACTTTGAAAGACCAAAGTTGCAGGAAGCAGTCCTTTCCAAAACTGACACAGTTCTCCCTGGAATACAATGTGGTGGATGCTCCGGCTTCTAACATACATGGTTTTCTTTGCAGAGATACATGGGTTTCATCAACTCAGCTGAATATACTTGAAAGGAGCAAACAGAGTCTATCTCCACCTTCAACCACCTTAGTTCCAGGAAGTATTCCTTTGACAAACTAACCTAATTCTACAGGGAAGCAATGTGGTAGAACCTCCTGGTTCTAACACAGATGATTGACTTTCAAGATATACATGTGTTTCTTCAAGTTAGCTGCATAGGCCTCTTTGGAACAAAATGAGTCTTTCGCCACCTAGAAAATACTGATTCGCAGGAGTTATTCCTTTCTAAACCAAATTCAATTCTCATAGGGAAACAAGGTGCTAGATGCTGCATCTTGTTAAACAGATATTTTTATTTGAAGAGACAGATGTCTTCCTTCAACTCAATGGAAAATGCCTAGTTGGAGCCAACGGCATCTATCTGCACCTTGAAACACCGAAGTTGCAGGAAGTATTTGTATCAAAACTAGCTCAATTCTCACAGGAAAAGAATGTGCTAGATGCTCCTGCATTGTACAATGAAGGATTTCCTCGAGAGACACATGTGTTTCATCACCTCCCCTGAATAGGCCTATTTGAAGCACCAGGAGAATTTCTCCCCTTTGAAAACTTTCGTTTGCAGGAAATTTTCCTTTCAAAACATCACACAAGTCTCACATGGAAAAAAGGTGCTAGATGCTCCCGCTGCTAACACAGGTGTTTTTCATTTCAGGGATACATGGGTTCCTTCAACTTAGCTGAATAGGCCTATTTGCAACCAAATGAGTGCTTTTCTACCTTGAAAACAGTGGTTTACAGGAAATATTCCTTTCACAACTATCTCAATTCTCAGAGGAATACAATGTGCTAGATGCGACCTTTCTACCATGTATGGTTGTCTTTGGAGAGTTACATGCGTTTCCTCCCCTCACTGGAATAGGCTTATTTGGAGCAAAAAGTGCCCATCTCCACCTCGAATCACCTAATTTTCGCGAAGTATTTCTTTCCAAAGTTAACTCAGTTATCACAGAGAAACAATGTGCTGCTAGCTTCTGCTTCTACACAGATGGATTTCCTTCGAGAGATACATGTGTTTCTTGAAGTAAGATGAATTGGTGGATCTGCAGCCAAATGAGCCTTTTCCATCTGGAAAACTTTGGTTTGCAGGAAGTACTCCTTTCAAAAACTTTCTGAGTCTCACGGGATAACAATGCGCTGGAGGCGGCATCCACTTTCTTAGCTGGTTTTCTTTGGAGAGATACATATGGTTCTTCAACTCAGGAGAATAGGCCTATTTGGAGCAAACTGAGGCTGTGTCCACCTTGAAAGACCACGGTTGCAGGAAGTATTGTGTTCCTAAACTTATGCAATTCTCACAGGAAAACAATGTGCTAGGTGTTCCTGCTTCAAACATGGATGGTTTTCCTTTGAGAAATACCTGTGTTTCTTCAACTTAGCCAAGTAGGGCTATTTGGAATAAAATGAGCCTTTTTGACCTTGAAAACTGTGAATTGCAGGAATTACTCTTCTCAAACTCCAATTCAACTCTCAAAGGGAAACATTGGGCTAGATGCTAGAGCTTCTACCATGCATACTTTTCTTTTAGAGGTACATGGACTTCCTCTACTCAGCTGAATAGCCCTAATGGAAGAAATGCAGCCTATGTCCCCCTGCAAACACTTAAGATTCTTGAAGAATTCCTTTCAAAAACGAACACAGTTCTCACAGGAAAACATGTGCTTCTAACATGGATGCTTTTCCTTTGACAGATACATGTGTTTCTTCAACTTAGCTGACTAGGGCTATTTGAAGTGAGGTGAGCCTCCTACTTTGAATATTGATATTTGCAGGGTGCATTGCTTTCGAAGACTAAATGAATTCTTATAGGGAAGCACTGTGCCAGATGTGGCAGTTTCTAACATTGATGGATTTCTTTGCATACATGCGTGTGAATCTTCAATTCACCCAAATAGGCCTATTTCGATTAAGCACATGCTCTGTCCACCTTGAAACGCCTAGGTGGCAGTAAGTATTCCTTTCAAAACTAACTCAAGTCTCAAAGGGAAACAATGTGCTAACTGCAAATGCTTGCATCACAGAAGGTTTCCTTTTGAGAGGTCCATGTGTTACATCTCCTTAGGGGAATAGGCCTATTTGGAGCAAAATGATCCTTTCTCCACTTTGAAAAGTATGATTTGCAGGACGTATTCCTTTCAAAATGTAACTCCAGTCTCACAAAGAAACAAAGTGGTAGATTCTTTGCATCTAACACAGATTTTGTTCTTTCGAGATACACACATGATTCATCAAGTTCCTTGAACTGGCCTATTTGCAAGAAAATGAGACTTTCTCCACCTTGAAAAGTATCAATTGCAGGAGTTATCCTTCCAAAACCTATGGGAAGTCTCACAGGAAAACAATGTGGTTGCAACTCCTGCTTCTATCTAGATGGTTTTCTTTCTAGGAATGCATGTGTTTCATCAACTGAGTTGACTGGGCCTATTTGGAACACAATGAGCCTATGTCCAGCTTGAAAACTATGATTAGCAGGATGTATTCCTTTCAAAAACTAACTCAATTCTCAAAGGCCAACAATGTGGTAGAAGCTGCGGCTTCCAATATAGGTGATTGTCTTTTTAGCTATACCTGTGTTTCTTCAACTCACCTAAATAGACCTACTTAGTGCAAACAGGGTCTATCTGCACCTTGAAACACCTACGTGGCAGGAAATAATCCTTTCCAAAACGAATCAATTCTCACAAGAACAAGGTGCTAAATGCTGCAGTTTCTAGCATCCATGGTTTTCTTTCGGGAGGAACATGTGTTACTTCAACTCAGCTGAATAGGCCTATTTGGAGCAAACACAGCCTATCTCCACTTTGAAAGACCAAAGTTGCAGGAAGCAGTCCTTTCCAAAACTGACACAGTTCTCCCTGGAATACAATGTGGTAGATGCTCCGGCTTCTAACATACATGGTTTTCTTTGCAGAGATACATGGGTTTCATCAACTCAGCTGAATATACTTGAAAGGAGCAAACAGAGTCTATCTCCACCTTCAACCACCTTAGTTCCAGGAAGTATTCCTTTGACAAACTAACCTAATTCTACAGGGAAGCAATGTGGTAGAACCTCCTGGTTCTAACACAGATGATTGACTTGCAAGAGATACATGTGTTTCTTCAAGTTAGCTGCACAGGCCTCCTTGGAACAAAATGAGTCTTTCGCCACCTAGAAAATACTGATTCGCAGGAGTTATTCCTTTCTAAACCAAATTCAATTCTCATAGGGAAACAAGGTGCTAGATGCTGCATCTTGTTAAACAGATATTTTTATTTGAAGAGACAGATGTCTTCCTTCAACTCAATGGAAAATGCCTAGTTGGAGCCAACGGCATCTATCTGCACCTTGAAACACCGAAGTTGCAGGAAGTATTTGTATCAAAACTAGCTCAATTCTCACAGGAAAAGAATGTGCTAGATGCTCCTGCATTGAACAATGAAGGATTTCCTCGAGAGACACATGTGTTTCATCACCTCCCCTGAATAGGCCTATTTGAAGCACCAGGAGAATTTCTCCCCTTTGAAAACTTTCGTTTGCAGGAAATTTTCCTTTCAAAACATCACACAAGTCTCACATGGAAAAAAGGTGCTAGATGCTCCCGCTGCTAACACAGGTGTTTTTCATTTCAGGGATACATGGGTTCCTTCAACTTAGCTGAATAGGCCTATTTGCAACCAAATGAGTGCTTTTCTACCTTGAAAACAGTGGTTTACAGGAAATATTCCTTTCACAACTATCTCAATTCTCAGAGGAATACAATGTGCTAGATGCGACCTTTCTACCATGTATGGTTGTCTTTGGAGAGTTACATGCGTTTCCTCCCCTCACTGGAATAGGCTTATTTGGAGCAAAAAGTGCCCATCTCCACCTCGAATCACCTAATTTTCGCGAAGTATTTCTTTCCAAAGTTAACTCAGTTATCACAGAGAAACAATGTGCTGCTAGTTTCTGCTTCTACACAGATGGATTTCCTTCGAGAGATACATGTGTTTCTTGAAGTAAGATGAATTGGTGGATCTGCAGCCAAATGAGCCTTTTCCATCTGGAAAACTTTGGTTCGCAGGAAGTACTCCTTTCAAAAACTTTCTGAGTCTCACGGGATAACAATGCGCTGGAGGCGGCATCCACTTTCTTAGCTGGTTTTCTTTGGAGAGATACATATGGTTCTTCAACTCAGGAGAATAGGCCTATTTGGAGCAAACTGAGGCTGTGTCCACCTTGAAAGACCACGGTTGCAGGAAGTATTGTGTTCCTAAACTTACGCAATTCTCACAGGAAAACAATGTGCTAGGTGTTCCTGCTTCAAACATGGATGGTTTTCCTTTGAGAAATACCTGTGTTTCTTCAACTTAGCCAAGTAGGGCTATTTGGAATAAAATGAGCCTTTTTGACCTTGAAAACTGTGAATTGCAGGAATTACTCTTCTCAAACTCCAATTCAACTCTCAAAGGGAAACATTGGGCTAGATGCTAGAGCTTCTACCATGCATACTTTTCTTTTAGAGGTACATGGACTTCCTCTACTCAGCTGAATAGCCCTAATGGAAGAAATGCAGCCTATGTCCCCCTGCAAACACTTAAGATTCTTGAAGAATTCCTTTCAAAAACGAACACAGTTCTCACAGGAAAACATGTGCTTCTAACATGGATGCTTTTCCTTTGACAGATACATGTGTTTCTTCAACTTAGCTGACTAGGGCTATTTGAAGTGAGGTGAGCCTCCTACTTTGAATATTGATATTTGCAGGGTGCATTGCTTTCGAAGACTAAATGAATTCTTATAGGGAAGCACTGTGCCAGATGTGGCAGTTTCTAACATTGATGGATTTCTTTGCATACATGCGTGTGAATCTTCAATTCACCCAAATAGGCCTATTTCGATTAAGCACATGCTCTGTCCACCTTGAAACGCCTAGGTGGCAGTAAGTATTCCTTTCAAAACTAACTCAAGTCTCAAAGGGAAACAATGTGCTAACTGCAAATGCTTGCATCACAGAAGGTTTCCTTTTGAGAGGTCCATGTGTTACATCTCCTTAGGGGAATAGGCCTATTTGGAGCAAAATGATCCTTTCTCCACTTTGAAAAGTATGATTTGCAGGACGTATTCCTTTCAAAATGTAACTCCAGTCTCACAAAGAAACAAAGTGGTAGATTCTTTGCATCTAACACAGATTTTGTTCTTTCGAGATACACACATGATTCATCAACTTCCTTGAACTGGCCTGTTTGCAAGAAAATGAGACTTTCTCCACCTTCAAAAGTATCAATTGCAGGAGTTATCCTTCCAAAACCTATGGGAAGTCTCACAGGAAAACAATGTGGTTGCAACTCCTGCTTCTATCTAGATGGTTTTCTTTCTAGGAATGCATGTGTTTCATCAACTGAGTTGACTGGGCCTATTTGGAACACAATGAGCCTATGTCCAGCTTGAAAACTATGATTAGCAGGATGTATTCCTTTCAAAAACTAACTCAATTCTCAAAGGCCAACAATGTGGTAGAAGCTGCGGCTTCCAATATAGGTGATTGTCTTTTTAGCTATACCTGTGTTTCTTCAACTCACCTAAATAGACCTACTTAGTGCAAACAGGGTCTATCTGCACCTTGAAACACCTACGTGGCAGGAAATAATCCTTTCCAAAACGAATCAATTCTCACAAGAACAAGGTGCTAAATGCTGCAGTTTCTAGCATCCATGGTTTTCTTTCGGGAGGAACATGTGTTACTTCAACTCAGCTGAATAGGCCTATTTGGAGCAAACACAGCCTATCTCCACTTTGAAAGACCAAAGTTGCAGGAAGCAGTCCTTTCCAAAACTGACACAGTTCTCCCTGGAATACAATGTGGTAGATGCTCCGGCTTCTAACATACATGGTTTTCTTTGCAGAGATACATGGGTTTCATCAACTCAGCTGAATATACTTGAAAGGAGCAAACAGAGTCTATCTCCACCTTCAACCACCTTAGTTCCAGGAAGTATTCCTTTGACAAACTAACCTAATTCTACAGGGAAGCAATGTGGTAGAACCTCCTGGTTCTAACACAGATGATTGACTTGCAAGAGATACATGTGTTTCTTCAAGTTAGCTGCACAGGCCTCCTTGGAACAAAATGAGTCTTTCGCCACCTAGAAAATACTGATTCGCAGGAGTTATTCCTTTCTAAACCAAATTCAATTCTCATAGGGAAACAAGGTGCTAGATGCTGCATCTTGTTAAACAGATATTTTTATTTGAAGAGACAGATGTCTTCCTTCAACTCAATGGAAAATGCCTAGTTGGAGCCAACGGCATCTATCTGCACCTTGAAACACCGAAGTTGCAGGAAGTATTTGTATCAAAACTAGCTCAATTCTCACAGGAAAAGAATGTGCTAGATGCTCCTGCATTGAACAATGAAGGATTTCCTCGAGAGACACATGTGTTTCATCACCTCCCCTGAATAGGCCTATTTGAAGCACCAGGAGAATTTCTCCCCTTTGAAAACTTTCGTTTGCAGGAAATTTTCCTTTCAAAACATCACACAAGTCTCACATGGAAAAAAGGTGCTAGATGCTCCCGCTGCTAACACAGGTGTTTTTCATTTCAGGGATACATGGGTTCCTTCAACTTAGCTGAATAGGCCTATTTGCAACCAAATGAGTGCTTTTCTACCTTGAAAACAGTGGTTTACAGGAAATATTCCTTTCACAACTATCTCAATTCTCAGAGGAATACAATGTGCTAGATGCGACCTTTCTACCATGTATGGTTGTCTTTGGAGAGTTACATGCGTTTCCTCCCCTCACTGGAATAGGCTTATTTGGAGCAAAAAGTGCCCATCTCCACCTCGAATCACCTAATTTTCGCGAAGTATTTCTTTCCAAAGTTAACTCAGTTATCACAGAGAAACAATGTGCTGCTAGTTTCTGCTTCTACACAGATGGATTTCCTTCGAGAGATACATGTGTTTCTTGAAGTAAGATGAATTGGTGGATCTGCAGCCAAATGAGCCTTTTCCATCTGGAAAACTTTGGTTCGCAGGAAGTACTCCTTTCAAAAACTTTCTGAGTCTCACGGGATAACAATGCGCTGGAGGCGGCATCCACTTTCTTAGCTGGTTTTCTTTGGAGAGATACATATGGTTCTTCAACTCAGGAGAATAGGCCTATTTGGAGCAAACTGAGGCTGTGTCCACCTTGAAAGACCACGGTTGCAGGAAGTATTGTGTTCCTAAACTTACGCAATTCTCACAGGAAAACAATGTGCTAGGTGTTCCTGCTTCAAACATGGATGGTTTTCCTTTGAGAAATACCTGTGTTTCTTCAACTTAGCCAAGTAGGGCTATTTGGAATAAAATGAGCCTTTTTGACCTTGAAAACTGTGAATTGCAGGAATTACTCTTCTCAAACTCCAATTCAACTCTCAAAGGGAAACATTGGGCTAGATGCTAGAGCTTCTACCATGCATACTTTTCTTTTAGAGGTACATGGACTTCCTCTACTCAGCTGAATAGCCCTAATGGAAGAAATGCAGCCTATGTCCCCCTGCAAACACTTAAGATTCTTGAAGAATTCCTTTCAAAAACGAACACAGTTCTCACAGGAAAACATGTGCTTCTAACATGGATGCTTTTCCTTTGACAGATACATGTGTTTCTTCAACTTAGCTGACTAGGGCTATTTGAAGTGAGGTGAGCCTCCTACTTTGAATATTGATATTTGCAGGGTGCATTGCTTTCGAAGACTAAATGAATTCTTATAGGGAAGCACTGTGCCAGATGTGGCAGTTTCTAACATTGATGGATTTCTTTGCATACATGCGTGTGAATCTTCAATTCACCCAAATAGGCCTATTTCGATTAAGCACATGCTCTGTCCACCTTGAAACGCCTAGGTGGCAGTAAGTATTCCTTTCAAAACTAACTCAAGTCTCAAAGGGAAACAATGTGCTAACTGCAAATGCTTGCATCACAGAAGGTTTCCTTTTGAGAGGTCCATGTGTTACATCTCCTTAGGGGAATAGGCCTATTTGGAGCAAAATGATCCTTTCTCCACTTTGAAAAGTATGATTTGCAGGACGTATTCCTTTCAAAATGTAACTCCAGTCTCACAAAGAAACAAAGTGGTAGATTCTTTGCATCTAACACAGATTTTGTTCTTTCGAGATACACACATGATTCATCAACTTCCTTGAACTGGCCTGTTTGCAAGAAAATGAGACTTTCTCCACCTTGAAAAGTATCAATTGCAGGAGTTATCCTTCCAAAACCTATGGGAAGTCTCACAGGAAAACAATGTGGTTGCAACTCCTGCTTCTATCTAGATGGTTTTCTTTCTAGGAATGCATGTGTTTCATCAACTGAGTTGACTGGGCCTATTTGGAACACAATGAGCCTATGTCCAGCTTGAAAACTATGATTAGCAGGATGTATTCCTTTCAAAAACTAACTCAATTCTCAAAGGCCAACAATGTGCTAGAAGCTGCGGCTTCCAATATAGGTGATTGTCTTTTTAGCTATACCTGTGTTTCTTCAACTCACCTAAATAGGCCTACTTAGTGCAAACAGGGTCTATCTGCACCTTGAAACACCTACGTGGCAGGAAATAATCCTTCCAAAACGAATCAATTCTCACAAGAACAAGGTGCTAAATGCTGCAGTTTCTAGCATCCATGGTTTTCTTTGGGGAGGAACATGTGTTACTTCAACTCAGCTGAATAGGCCTATTTGGAGCAAACACAGCCTATCTCCACTTTGAAAGACCAAAGTTGCAGGAAGCAGTCCTTTCCAAAACTGACACAGTTCTCCCTGGAATACAATGTGGTAGATGCTCCGGCTTCTAACATACATGGTTTTCTTTGCAGAGATACATGGGTTTCATCAACTCAGCTGAATATACTTGAAAGGAGCAAACAGAGTCTATCTCCACCTTCAACCACCTTAGTTCCAGGAAGTATTCCTTTGACAAACTAACCTAATTCTACAGGGAAGCAATGTGGTAGAACCTCCTGGTTCTAACACAGATGATTGACTTGCAAGAGATACATGTGTTTCTTCAAGTTAGCTGCATAGGCCTCTTTGGAACAAAATGAGTCTTTCGCCACCTAGAAAATACTGATTCGCAGGAGTTATTCCTTTCTAAACCAAATTCAATTCTCATAGGGAAACAAGGTGCTAGATGCTGCATCTTGTTAAACAGATATTTTTATTTGAAGAGACAGATGTCTTCCTTCAACTCAATGGAAAATGCCTAGTTGGAGCCAACGGCATCTATCTGCACCTTGAAACACCGAAGTTGCAGGAAGTATTTGTATCAAAACTAGCTCAATTCTCACAGGAAAAGAATGTGCTAGATGCTCCTGCATTGTACAATGAAGGATTTCCTCGAGAGACACATGTGTTTCATCACCTCCCCTGAATAGGCCTATTTGAAGCACCAGGAGAATTTCTCCCCTTTGAAAACTTTCGTTTGCAGGAAATTTTCCTTTCAAAACATCTCACAAGTCTCACATGGAAAAAAGGTGCTAGATGCTCCCGCTGCTAACACAGGTGTTTTTCATTTCAGGGATACATGGGTTCCTTCAACTTAGCTGAATAGGCCTATTTGCAACCAAATGAGTGCTTTTCCACCTTGAAAACAGTGGTTTACAGGAAATATTCCTTTCACAACTATCTCAATTCTCAGAGGAATACAATGTGCTAGATGCGACCTTTCTACCATGTATGGTTGTCTTTGGAGAGTTACATGCGTTTCCTCCCCTCACTGGAATAGGCTTATTTGGAGCAAAAAGTGCCCATCTCCACCTCGAATCACCTAATTTTCGCGAAGTATTTCTTTCCAAAGTTAACTCAGTTATCACAGAGAAACAATGTGCTGCTAGCTTCTGCTTCTACACAGATGGATTTCCTTCGAGAGATACATGTGTTTCTTGAAGTAAGATGAATTGGTGGATCTGCAGCCAAATGAGCCTTTTCCATCTGGAAAACTTTGGTTCGCAGGAAGTACTCCTTTCAAAAACTTTCTGAGTCTCACGGGATAACAATGCGCTGGAGGCGGCATCCACTTTCTTAGCTGGTTTTCTTTGGAGTGATACATATGGTTCTTCAACTCAGGAGAATAGGCCTATTTGGAGCAAACTGAGGCTGTGTCCACCTTGAAAGACCACGGTTGCAGGAAGTATTGTGTTCCTAAACTTACGCAATTCTCACAGGAAAACAATGTGCTAGGTGTTCCTGCTTCAAACATGGATGGTTTTCCTTTGAGAAATACCTGTGTTTCTTCAACTTAGCCAAGTAGGGCTATTTGGAATAAAATGAGCCTTTTTGACCTTGAAAACTGTGAATTGCAGGAATTACTCTTCTCAAACTCCAATTCAACTCTCAAAGGGAAACATTGGGCTAGATGCTAGAGCTTCTACCATGCATACTTTTCTTTTAGAGGTACATGGACTTCCTCTACTCAGCTGAATAGCCCTAATGGAAGAAATGCAGCCTATGTCCCCCTGCAAACACTTAAGATTCTTGAAGAATTCCTTTCAAAAACGAACACAGTTCTCACAGGAAAACATGTGCTTCTAACATGGATGCTTTTCCTTTGACAGATACATGTGTTTCTTCAACTTAGCTGACTAGGGCTATTTGAAGTGAGGTGAGCCTCCTACTTTGAATATTGATATTTGCAGGGTGCATTGCTTTCGAAGACTAAATGAATTCTCATAGGGAAGCACTGTGCCAGATGTGGCAGTTTCTAACATTGATGGATTTCTTTGCATACATGCGTGTGAATCTTCAATTCACCCAAATAGGCCTATTTCGATTAAGCACATGCTCTGTCCACCTTGAAACGCCTAGGTGGCAGTAAGTATTCCTTTCAAAACTAACTCAAGTCTCAAAGGGAAACAATGTGCTAACTGCAAATGCTTGCATCACAGAAGGTTTCCTTTTGAGAGGTCCATGTGTTACATCTCCTTAGGGGAATAGGCCTATTTGGAGCAAAATGATCCTTTCTCCACTTTGAAAAGTATGATTTGCAGGACGTATTCCTTTCAAAATGTAACTCCAGTCTCACAAAGAAACAAAGTGGTAGATTCTTTGCATCTAACACAGATTTTGTTCTTTCGAGATACACACATGATTCATCAACTTCCTTGAACTGGCCTGTTTGCAAGAAAATGAGACTTTCTCCACCTTGAAAAGTATCAATTGCAGGAGTTATCCTTCCAAAACCTATGGGAAGTCTCACAGGAAAACAATGTGGTTGCAACTCCTGCTTCTATCTAGATGGTTTTCTTTCTAGGAATGCATGTGTTTCATCAACTGAGTTGACTGGGCCTATTTGGAACACAATGAGCCTATGTCCAGCTTGAAAACTATGATTAGCAGGATGTATTCCTTTCAAAAACTAACTCAATTCTCAAAGGCCAACAATGTGCTAGAAGCTGCGGCTTCCAATATAGGTGATTGTCTTTTTAGCTATACCTGTGTTTCTTCAACTCACCTAAATAGGCCTACTTAGTGCAAACAGGGTCTATCTGCACCTTGAAACACCTACGTGGCAGGAAATAATCCTTCCAAAACGAATCAATTCTCACAAGAACAAGGTGCTAAATGCTGCAGTTTCTAGCATCCATGGTTTTCTTTGGGGAGGAACATGTGTTACTTCAACTCAGCTGAATAGGCCTATTTGGAGCAAACACAGCCTATCTCCACTTTGAAAGACCAAAGTTGCAGGAAGCAGTCCTTTCCAAAACTGACACAGTTCTCCCTGGAATACAATGTGGTAGATGCTCTGGCTTCTAACATACATGGTTTTCTTTGCAGAGATACATGGGTTTCATCAACTCAGCTGAATATACTTGAAAGGAGCAAACAGAGTCTATCTCCACCTTCAACCACCTTAGTTCCAGGAAGTATTCCTTTGACAAACTAACCTAATTCTACAGGGAAGCAATGTGGTAGAACCTCCTGGTTCTAACACAGATGATTGACTTGCAAGAGATACATGTGTTTCTTCAAGTTAGCTGCATAGGCCTCTTTGGAACAAAATGAGTCTTTCGCCACCTAGAAAATACTGATTCGCAGGAGTTATTCCTTTCTAAACCAAATTCAATTCTCATAGGGAAACAAGGTGCTAGATGCTGCATCTTGTTAAACAGATATTTTTATTTGAAGAGACAGATGTCTTCCTTCAACTCAATGGAAAATGCCTAGTTGGAGCCAACGGCATCTATCTGCACCTTGAAACACCGAAGTTGCAGGAAGTATTTGTATCAAAACTAGCTCAATTCTCACAGGAAAAGAATGTGCTAGATGCTCCTGCATTGTACAATGAAGGATTTCCTCGAGAGACACATGTGTTTCATCACCTCCCCTGAATAGGCCTATTTGAAGCACCAGGAGAATTTCTCCCCTTTGAAAACTTTCGTTTGCAGGAAATTTTCCTTTCAAAACATCTCACAAGTCTCACATGGAAAAAAGGTGCTAGATGCTCCCGCTGCTAACACAGGTGTTTTTCATTTCAGGGATACATGGGTTCCTTCAACTTAGCTGAATAGGCCTATTTGCAACCAAATGAGTGCTTTTCCACCTTGAAAACAGTGGTTTACAGGAAATATTCCTTTCACAACTATCTCAATTCTCAGAGGAATACAATGTGCTAGATGCGACCTTTCTACCATGTATGGTTGTCTTTGGAGAGTTACATGCGTTTCCTCCCCTCACTGGAATAGGCTTATTTGGAGCAAAAAGTGCCCATCTCCACCTCGAATCACCTAATTTTCGCGAAGTATTTCTTTCCAAAGTTAACTCAGTTATCACAGAGAAACAATGTGCTGCTAGCTTCTGCTTCTACACAGATGGATTTCCTTCGAGAGATACATGTGTTTCTTGAAGTAAGATGAATTGGTGGATCTGCAGCCAAATGAGCCTTTTCCATCTGGAAAACTTTGGTTCGCAGGAAGTACTCCTTTCAAAAACTTTCTGAGTCTCACGGGATAACAATGCGCTGGAGGCGGCATCCACTTTCTTAGCTGGTTTTCTTTGGAGTGATACATATGGTTCTTCAACTCAGGAGAATAGGCCTATTTGGAGCAAACTGAGGCTGTGTCCACCTTGAAAGACCACGGTTGCAGGAAGTATTGTGTTCCTAAACTTACGCAATTCTCACAGGAAAACAATGTGCTAGGTGTTCCTGCTTCAAACATGGATGGTTTTCCTTTGAGAAATACCTGTGTTTCTTCAACTTAGCCAAGTAGGGCTATTTGGAATAAAATGAGCCTTTTTGACCTTGAAAACTGTGAATTGCAGGAATTACTCTTCTCAAACTCCAATTCAACTCTCAAAGGGAAACATTGGGCTAGATGCTAGAGCTTCTACCATGCATACTTTTCTTTTAGAGGTACATGGACTTCCTCTACTCAGCTGAATAGCCCTAATGGAAGAAATGCAGCCTATGTCCCCCTGCAAACACTTAAGATTCTTGAAGAATTCCTTTCAAAAACGAACACAGTTCTCACAGGAAAACATGTGCTTCTAACATGGATGCTTTTCCTTTGACAGATACATGTGTTTCTTCAACTTAGCTGACTAGGGCTATTTGAAGTGAGGTGAGCCTCCTACTTTGAATATTGATATTTGCAGGGTGCATTGCTTTCAAAGACTAAATGAATTCTCATAGGGAAGCACTGTGCCAGATGTGGCAGTTTCTAACATTGATGGATTTCTTTGCATACATGCGTGTGAATCTTCAATTCACCCAAATAGGCCTATTTCGATTAAGCACATGCTCTGTCCACCTTGAAACGCCTAGGTGGCAGTAAGTATTCCTTTCAAAACTAACTCAAGTCTCAAAGGGAAACAATGTGCTAACTGCAAATGCTTGCATCACAGAAGGTTTCCTTTTGAGAGGTCCATGTGTTACATCTCCTTAGGGGAATAGGCCTATTTGGAGCAAAATGATCCTTTCTCCACTTTGAAAAGTATGATTTGCAGGACGTATTCCTTTCAAAATGTAACTCCAGTCTCACAAAGAAACAAAGTGGTAGATTCTTTGCATCTAACACAGATTTTGTTCTTTCGAGATACACACATGATTCATCAACTTCCTTGAACTGGCCTGTTTGCAAGAAAATGAGACTTTCTCCACCTTGAAAAGTATCAATTGCAGGAGTTATCCTTCCAAAACCTATGGGAAGTCTCACAGGAAAACAATGTGGTTGCAACTCCTGCTTCTATCTAGATGGTTTTCTTTCTAGGAATGCATGTGTTTCATCAACTGAGTTGACTGGGCCTATTTGGAACACAATGAGCCTATGTCCAGCTTGAAAACTATGATTAGCAGGATGTATTCCTTTCAAAAACTAACTCAATTCTCAAAGGCCAACAATGTGCTAGAAGCTGCGGCTTCCAATATAGGTGATTGTCTTTTTAGCTATACCTGTGTTTCTTCAACTCACCTAAATAGGCCTACTTAGTGCAAACAGGGTCTATCTGCACCTTGAAACACCTACGTGGCAGGAAATAATCCTTCCAAAACGAATCAATTCTCACAAGAACAAGGTGCTAAATGCTGCAGTTTCTAGCATCCATGGTTTTCTTTGGGGAGGAACATGTGTTACTTCAACTCAGCTGAATAGGCCTATTTGGAGCAAACACAGCCTATCTCCACTTTGAAAGACCAAAGTTGCAGGAAGCAGTCCTTTCCAAAACTGACACAGTTCTCCCTGGAATACAATGTGGTAGATGCTCTGGCTTCTAACATACATGGTTTTCTTTGCAGAGATACATGGGTTTCATCAACTCAGCTGAATATACTTGAAAGGAGCAAACAGAGTCTATCTCCACCTTCAACCACCTTAGTTCCAGGAAGTATTCCTTTGACAAACTAACCTAATTCTACAGGGAAGCAATGTGGTAGAACCTCCTGGTTCTAACACAGATGATTGACTTGCAAGAGATACATGTGTTTCTTCAAGTTAGCTGCATAGGCCTCTTTGGAACAAAATGAGCCTTTCGCCACCTAGAAAATACTGATTCGCAGGAGTTATTCCTTTCTAAACCAAATTCAATTCTCATAGGGAAACAAGGTGCTAGATGCTGCATCTTGTTAAACAGATATTTTTATTTGAAGAGACAGATGTCTTCCTTCAACTCAATGGAAAATGCCTAGTTGGAGCCAACGGCATCTATCTGCACCTTGAAACACCGAAGTTGCAGGAAGTATTTGTATCAAAACTAGCTCAATTCTCACAGGAAAAGAATGTGCTAGATGCTCCTGCATTGTACAATGAAGGATTTCCTCGAGAGACACATGTGTTTCATCACCTCCCCTGAATAGGCCTATTTGAAGCACCAGGAGAATTTCTCCCCTTTGAAAACTTTCGTTTGCAGGAAATTTTCCTTTCAAAACATCACACAAGTCTCACATGGAAAAAAGGTGCTAGATGCTCCCGCTGCTAACACAGGTGTTTTTCATTTCAGGGATACATGGGTTCCTTCAACTTAGCTGAATAGGCCTATTTGCAACCAAATGAGTGCTTTTC